>NC_045775.1:55038239-55356739 GCF_008692025.1 Phocoena sinus | reverse complement strand
AGGTTAAAAATCAAAGTACTTAAAAATTAAAAAATTAAAATATGGAATTACCCCCCTCCCCAATACCAAAGGGACACAAAACAACAACTACTGTCCCACCAAGCAAAAGTGGAAAACAAACAGAGAGCATGTGTGTAACCTCACTTACCATCTTTTTGTTATTCTACTTCAACAGGTCAAGAAAGGTGAAGAGAGAGAAGGTAGAAGTAAGAGTCAGAAAAGGCCTAAATAAAATCCTCACTGAAATTTTTAAACATACAAGCAATAGAGACAAATTAGGTCGAGGTCAGATGCAGTACTACTACAGTTTATGGAGTTAACAATTAGGGCCGAATTAGCATGGACAGTTATTACTCCTGAATGAAAATAAACTCATTAAACAATTTAAATTTCCAGTTTTTAGTCTACCACATTTTAGCTAACAAGACACAAAAAGTATAAATCAATCCACTAAGCATAGGAATTCCAAAAACGTCATATTTCTTTAATTCGTTACTGAATTTAAGAACCTTAATTAAGGAAAATAAATAGCAGAAAAGGTCTAGCTGAGTAAGTAAAGGGTATTTAGAGTTGACTTTCCAAGCTCTAGTAGTCAAGTTAAATTTGACACAGGTCTGTTTTCTTTCACTGTTTTCTACTGGAAGACAAATTAACTTGAAAGACTTAAAAGATTAAGCAGATTGAACAGAAGTGAGCCAATCGAACACAGACTGACAAACCATACGAGCAAATGCTACTGGGGAATTCCTTAGCAAAAACGTCTTATTAGGATATCATCTAGTTTCATTTCTATCACTTGGCCTTAAAAAGCAAGAAAATGGTAATTATTATGACTATGCTGGTCAATAAAAATAGCTATATGTATCTTCATACCTCAAAAATGTTATTATCCATAAAGTATATAAAAAAGCCATTCTTCTTTAAAAGGCTGATACTGAATAAAAGTGTGACTTCCAACATCATTAAAAAGTTTATCCTTATCACTATTATTAGCTAAATTTTAAGTTGAGTTCATTTAAGATTGAATTCAATCAGAACGAAAGGAGTTCACAAAAAGAGAATACAGAATTCCACAAAATTCCCAAAAGACCCTAAAAAAACCCCCAAAACAAAAACAAAAAACCTCTCATATTGAGTATCCCTTCCGATTGTAACATAACAAAACAGAGGCCAGAATCATTCACTCTTTTAAGTCTTTAAAAAATTAACACAGAACCTAAGTTTCAGTTTGTACTTTTATTCATTGTGTAATTCAATTCTCTAGTCCCAACAGCAGAGAGCCACCAAGTAGCAAACTTCTACCACCTACTACCACCTTCCTAGACATCTCAAATAAACGTTCCAGAGAGGCACACACTAACTCACACACTAACAATTCAGTGAAGTCTTGCCAAGGACTGTCCAGATAGGACCAACAATGCTAGTCCGTTCACAAATGATTCAGTAAAAGGGCCCCTAAATGTTACTGCATTTTGTATAACCTGATCCCTAGGCCACCTGAAAAATTTAAGTCAATTGGTGACCACTGACTTTTGATTCTTTTTCTTCTACAATATTGTAACTCCCACTTGATTTTCAATCCCTTTAATAGAAGATAAAAATCTATCACCCTTAACATCCAGTCACTCATGTTAAGTACAGTAGGTAGGCAATGACAATATTCCCTTCCCTCTCCTGGTGCTAAGATAAATACAAGGCCAAATAAAGACTTGCACAGCTTCCTCCTGCACACTATGGAAATCAGTTATACTGGTGAAAAGAGAAACCAATAAGATTTATATCCTGTGTTTCCTGACTAGCTATATAAAAATGTAGGGGGATCAGGCCATGAGAACATGGGAAGGAAAAATCTTAGGTCCCAAAGAGACGCTAACATAGAAAAATATATGGAACTGAAAGACATAAAAATACCAGGCTGATTTCTTTTAAAAAGTATATTAGGTAATAGGACTTTAAGTCACTAATATAGTATTCACATCAACATAAAAATCTTACTAAGTATTTTACTTCATTCAGAGAGTAATGGCATCAAGCTATACTTAAAGTCAGATGAAATTAACTTCAGTTTCTGGTGCCTTGCTTCAGGTGTTGATAAAAATTTTAAATATAAGAAATTCGGCCCTCCTCCTTTGCTTTTCAAGGCATCACATTTTAAAACTACTTAATTCAAAGAACACCTCACAGGGTTTGCTCCTCATTTATCAATAAATAAAATATTACCTTGATTTCAATGTTTCCCACTTTGGTGGTTGATCTGATAATAGGTCTTCCAACCAAAGCTGGGAAGATGTGTTCTGGAAAGTTGGAGCCTGCATATCCACACTTCACAAACTGGAAAAGAACAGTAAAAGTGGGTTAGTGTCAAGGTATTTATGATATTATCCTTTTAAAAACTGTATCTGAGGGCTTCCCTGGTGGCGCAGTGGTTAAGAGTCCGCCTGCCGATGCAGGGGACATGGGTTCGTGCCCCGGTCCGGGAAGATCCCACATGCCGCGGAGCAGCTAGGCCCGTGAGCCATGGCCACTGAGCCTGCGTGTCCGGAGCCTGTGCTCCGCAACGGGAGAGGCCACAGCAGTGAGAGGCCCGCGTACCGCAAAAAAAAAAAAAACTGTATCTGAAAAGTACCACTTTGCATTTATATAATATTTTAAACTTTTGTTGCTTTCAAATTACCCAAAGTAGTCACCCCATCTATCATATCCTCCATTTATTTCCTTTATGGCACTACTACCAGAGTTCCCATTTCCTTACTAGTTAACTGCTTATTTAGTGCCTAGGTCTCCCCACCACAGGGAGCTAAGCTGAGCAGTTCATGCTGGAGCCCACTGCCTTGATGCACAGAGGGGAACGGACAAATTCACTCAACAAATGCTAAGGATTTTTAAAAGAGAAATGTCAGAAAATGAACAGAACTAAAGCAGCTTTTCATTCATGTCTGGCAATTCACTTAAGCAACCCCATTTTTGAAAATGGGAAAATCAAATGGCATATGGACTAGCATCAAAATAAACATTTATTAGGCATTTTGGGCTATTTACATCTTTATATTTAGACAAACGTATTCAGTAATAACAAATGACATAATTTCATATTCAGATAGTGTACTTCTCCAATGAGGACATATCACTGATTCTAATAATACTTCCATTTTATGAATAAGAAACTGATGTACTAGGAGATTTAACAATCTACAGTAAAACTGAAAATAGAACCAAGGGTTTTTAGTTCTTATACCAATAATACAGTCTGTTTAGACTTATTTTTAAGAGCAGCCATTACAAGGAAAAGGCAGTTTAAGACTTCAGGGTGGGAGGAAGAAGCTATAAAAGAAAGGAAATGCAATCAGTCTCTACCCTCTCTCTTACCAAGCCTTTATTCAATGTATGGTAGGTACACTGTGCAAGGATTTTTGTGTCTACTGATGAATCCCAAGCACCTAGAACAGTGTCTGACACATACTAAATGCATATTATTTAACTGATCAATAAATATTAGCAGTTTTGCTGTTGACCCGTATGATACTATGATTATTTTAACCTAGAGAATATGTTTAATATTGAGAAAGTCTATTGTTCCATGGCTTCGGGTACCATATTCTCTTAGAAGAATTAAGAAGAAAAACAGAAACTGAATGTGATGCATGATAGTAATAACACAGAAGTGGAGAGAAAGGTGTTATATACAAGGAACTGTTTTGTTTGATAGTGGTAAAGGTTAGCAACTACCTGAAACTCACTGACTTCTGACTAACCCTCCAAAATATAAAATTTTTCTACTGCAAAGACAATCTTGTTGGAAATGATGTTGATGAACCACATTTAATTATAAATAGTCTAGAACATTCTGCCATGCATAATTTCAAGTCTTTTATATATAGAGCTCTTAAAAATATGTTGAAGTCATGTCTTTAGCAGACTAAAGCTACCGGTATGAAAAATATGCCTAAAATTTAAAAATTGCATATTTCCAATACCACCTGAATTCGTATCTCCTCAGTTCACGTTTACATTTTAGAAACTACATAAAACACACTGCTCAGATAGGTTTTCTTCCAAACTCACAAAATCTAGTCCTGCTTAGTTTACCATTCAGCCACATACCCATTTCTAAAACTATGATACAATTCTGACCGGATTAGCTTCCAAGGCAGAAGTTACTGTGATATGATGGCATATGCAATAGATTACCTGCTTGCTCATAACTCTCTCTCCATTTGAATAGTGGTTGATAAAGAGCAGTACACTTCCCACCCTAAAAAAGTGTTCAACAGAATTCAGAAATGCTAGTCCATTTTTCCACGTCTTCCCAAATAATTTAACAATGTGACCCAGAAAGAGTTGGAGTGACAACTGCCACAGAGGAAAAGAATACTACTTAGTATTTTCTAGTCTATTCAAATTAAAAGAAAATGAAAAAACCTCTCACATGCTTCTCTTCTAAATCAAACTCGCTTTTGTTCTTAAGTCAAAAGCCAGCTCACTTGATGTGAACTGAAATCAGGTGCAAAACCAGAGAATCTCTTCTCATTACCCCACCATATCCAAATTTCTACATAAATAAAATTTGTCATGATCACCAGCTTTAGTCATAATTTATACATATGTTCCAAATATAGAAACCAAATACAATGTAGACATTAAATTCTTATGTATTAACATAATGAACAGATAAGGACACTGGGTGGGTCAAAAGTGTCCATTCACCAGACTGAACATGCTCACATGGGTATAAATGTTCTTAAAAAAAATGACACAATGAATGAAAAAAGAACCTACAAGTTTGTAAGGGCATTTTTAGCATATTAAATGTAAACAAATGATTTAAGTGAGAAATCGTAACATAAGGTAAAGGTGGGGCAGGAGCCTGGGATGGGGCGTAAGCCAAGTCCTGGTGCAGGGAGGAGGCTGCGAAGGTTGACGTGCCTCCCCTCATTCTGAGCCAAACACACTGGGAAACGTGCAACACAGTAAATCCATAATCACATCACTCAACGTTTACTGATTATAATCTGAACAATTATAGATGGGTAGTTTGCATCTTGAAATTCTTGTCTGAGCATACTTCACGGGACAAAATATTTGCCAAGTGCCTGAGGTAAGATGACAAAAAATTAAGAACTCCTGAAACTATAAAAATAACTGTAAACTACTATTCCTGTGCTTTATAAAAAATGGAAATTTGGCTTTTAGTTCAAATTAAAGATACCAATCACTTATTAATGAAATCATTTATTCCACTTAAGCAGTAGCTTACTGGAAGTAGATGCTGCCATAGTAATCCAGTGCTAGCATTACTACAGGGTACTAGTGTTTGGTCAAAATGGCAAGTGCTGCACTATTTCACATTATTTCAAATGTGAAAGCATTAACAGTTACAATAACAAGAATATAATTACAATGATGTATTTCTCAATAACATATAACCAACAGACAACCTGGCATTTCCTTTCTTGTAAAAAGTAAGTATTTTTTAAAAGATCTAAACCGTGATGTAATAAAATACAAAGAAAATATTCTTTTTAAAATTATTTGTTTGGTATCATTTTTAATCCTGGAGATACCTCCCCCCATTCCAATCATTTTAAGACTTGGTGGCTTAGTTCTCTCATTGTGTGCAGTAAGGCTGTGTTTAAGAAATAGATTTTACCATATATAGTTTCCTCTTCATAGCACTGTGGTTTAAACTGGCTCCCTTACTTCCTACTGAGTCATCAAATGGTAAGAACATGAACAATATAATGTTCTTTCAAGCAACAAAAAAAAGCTCATCTACACTTGCTCTAAAAGTACCTTTCTCCCTCAAAAAATAAACTGGGATTTATAAAGCCTCATTTGGACTTATTTAATTTGTATTTTTCCTTTATTAATTTAAATTGATGGTATTGACATATTAATTTAATTGCATAGTGATTATTCTGATCTCAGACCACTAAAATATTTATTATATTTATTCCAAAGCACTTTTTTTTTTTTTTTTTTTTAGCGGTACGCGGGCCTCTCACTGTTGTGGCCTCTCCTGTTGCGGAGCACAGGCTCCGGAAGCGCAGGCTCAGCGGCCATGGCTCACGGGCCTAGCCGCTCTGCGGCACGTGGGATCTTCCTGGACCGGGGCACGAACCCGTGTCCCCCGCATCGGCAGGCAGACTCTCAACCACTGCGCTACCAGGGAAGCCCTATTCCAAAGCATTTTATAGGGTGAAACCAAACCTGTTTCTGATTTGTTTCTAACTCAAACAGTCCTAAATTCATTATATAAATCTGTATAAGCCTGATAAAGGCCATAATACTACAAATGTGAATTGTAAAAGTATAATTACCTAACACTATAAGCTACTTTGTATCACTAGACCCTAAAAATTATACCAGTCACACAGTAGGCACGCCAGAAGTCTTCACTGTTGGTGAACTAACTCAATGTTGATGAAATCACCCAAGTTTGGTAAAAGAATATACAACACCAGGGGCCCAGGCCCAACTCTTGTAAGGCACCCAAGCCTAAGCAGATCTCCACATTTTCACCTATTTGGCCACTTTCCGCAGCTCTATTTTAGGTGCAGGTTTGGACCAAAGGCTCCATTTTAGGTTTGAATGGTTATGAAGGTGAAATGCATAAAGTACTGGAAATGGATGAGCTTTTCCTCCTCTAGGAGGAAAAGAGACAGTGGTCAGCTTGGGAGCTAGTGAGGAAGAAGAGCGGGACCAACATCTGGCACGTGATCACAAGAACTCACCTACTCTTAGGGCATTTGATTCAGGGCCTGCCAGAGGGGCTTAAAAAATCAAGTTCTCAGGACTTCCCTGTTGGTGCAGTGGTTAAGAATCCACCTGCCAATGCAGGGGACACGGGTTCGAGCCCTGGTCCAGGAAGATCCCACATGCCATGGAGCAACTAAGCCCGTGTGCCACAACTACTGAAGCCCTCGCGCCTAGAGCCCGTGCTCCGCGACAAGAGAAGCCACCGCAATGAGAAGCCCACGCACTGCAACAAAGACCCAACGCAGCCATAAATAAATAAATTAAAAAAAAAAATCAAGTTCTCAAATACCTATAATTTTAACACCTAAAATGTGTAAGAGGCAAATTGCTTTGGAGTAACAACTATTTCCATAAGTTTTTAGAAATTTAATTTTAATATCTTCTTTATTTAATCATAGAGGAATCATTAGACCTTCAGGTACCTAAATAAAATCAAACTGACTATGAAGTATAACCATAAGAAATACAGAATCTAAGTGGTTCCTAATTCTCTAAATTTTCAGTAATATCACAGCATTCATGACTACATACCACATCAGAGCTGTTTCTTCATTTGAAGTCTACCATGTCCTATAGAAAATCTGGATAAAAATTTTAAAGTAACTAGAAACATAACACCAAATATGTAAGTTTTTGTTTGAATTAACTACACTTTTCTATTTATGTCATAGTAACTGATCGTTTGTCTTAAGAAACAAGATTCTTAAATTATGGATTAGACATAAGACTAATCAATAATATACAATCAGTTTTCTAACACAGATAAACTAATGAAATAGTAACATAAAAACTAAATATTATGGGACTTCCCCAGTTGTCCAGTGGTTAATACTCCGCGCTTCCACCTCAGAGAGCGCGGGTTCGATCCCTGGTCCGGGAACTAAGATCCTGCATGCGGTGCAGCCAAAAAGAAAATTTTTTAAAAAAAAGAAGAAGAAAAAAAAACCCTAAATATTATGAGAAAACATATACTACAAAAACAGGGTTCACTGTCCTTCAAAGAGGAGGAATCCATTAAAACATAACTGACTTCAATTTCTAAAGAAAAAAGCTGACCTATTCACAAAACAAAATATATTAACATCAACTTTTAAAGATTTACATTTATTTAGAGGTCAATTTGAGCTACAGTGGGAATCAGGCTAATATTTTTTAAAAAGCACCTTTAACTGTAAAAGTAATACATGTTTATAGTTAGTTTCATTTAGAGATAGTTTAACAATACATGGTTTGTTAAAAAAACAAAGAACAGTTTTCCAATAATTCAGAAGGGTGATGAAGTCCTTCCCACCTTACCTCACTCTTATCCCTAGTCTCACAGGTAACCACTACGAACATACATTTTTTATGAATTCCGCCAAAACTTTCATATACACATACATTTGTGGACACATAAATATCTTTAATAAAGATGGAATTGCTGTAAAACTTTTTTTTAAACTTAACAATAGATCTTAAAAATGTTTCTATAGTGGTGGACCTGCCTCCTTTTCTTTAAGTACTATTCCATTTTGTATGGATGTCTTCTTACTCTTATCCGTTTTTAACTTAGGTCAGATAAAGCTAATATCAGCATTGCTTGTAAAAGTCTAACAAATTCAATCAAGGGCAGCATTATAGCAGTGAATATCAGCTCTTTTTTCCCCTCAACAATCCAGTTTCCAAAGGGCTTTAAAGTTCAAATAAAATATATTTTAATTCATCTATCACATTTATGGAAGGAAGGGGATAAAAGTCACAAAATACTGCAGCTCCAAGATGGTTAGGACTTGTTGTAATGTAGGGGGAAGTGATCACTACAGAACTCATCCAAAATAAGTAACACTTCTGTCTTCTAATTTGCTGACTTTGCTGCCCAAAATACATTTTTTAATTGGGGGGGGGGCGATTGAAAGAAACAACTTTCAAATAATTTCTATATCAGTGTTTTACTCAGATTTTTACAATTATTTGCATTTTAGAATCTTAAATACTAACATTACCTGTATTCTGCAAGTAAGGAAAAAAAGGAGGAGGGGTACCCAAACTGATTAACTTCCCCTAAGGTTAGTGGAATTAACACTTGGGCCTTAAAGGGTGCAAGATCAACCACTGGAACACACTGGTCTCTGCGGGGCTGTACCTGGGCCAAATTTCCAGCATGCAGAACAAAAAGTAAATGATGCGCTGCCGACCTGGTCTCCCTTCCCCTCAAAAAACAAGAAAACAAAAAAACAAACACTGCGAAAGGACTGAGGCTCACTGCATGACAGCACTTCCCTTTTTTCTTTAAACCCGTTTCCTGCCTCCCGTTCTGTATCTTCAACTATACAGGAAGAGGAAGGCCTCTTGATCTTCTTTTTACACACCGGCAACCCTGGGGAATGGAGCCCTTTTGGAACACACAAACCCAGCCTTTTACCCCTCCGGCCCTTTAGCCAGCCAGAATCCCGCGGCTCCAGCGCGGGGCCGGCCCCGGCCGGGCAGCAGGTGGGAACCCCATCCAGTGCCGGCCTCGCCCGCCGTCCTGACCCCGAGCTGCGGGAGTGGCGGGCTCGGGGAAACTAAGGGGCCCGACCCTCTCGCGCGCCACACCCACGGAGGCGGGAAGCGAGGCCCTGGCCCCTTGGCCCCGGGGGCCGAGGGCCCAGGGGTGCAGCCCCGGGCGCCAAGGGCTCGTGCGCCCCTCGCTCATCCCCTGCCCGATCCTGTAGCCGCTGCAGCCTCCCCGCGAAGTGCTTACCCCGGTGCCGTTGTCGCACACCACCACCTTCCGGCCCTGGCTGTCCATAGTGCGCCCGTAAGAGAGCCGGAGCCGCCGCCACCGAACAACGTACAACCTCCGCCGTCCGTCGATTCCTCTTCCTCCTCCTCCGTCTTCCCGGCCTCTCCCGCGGCCCAGCTTTTTTCTCCCACCCGGAAGTGACAGTCCGCCCCTACCCGCCCCTGCCCGCCACCTACTGACTGCCGGCGCGGAAGAGGTGAGGACGGGAGGGAGGAGGCCGAGACTGGCAGCGGTGAGCTCCAATAAGAAACAAAGGAGCCCGAGGTCCCGCCCACGGCGCCGTTTCCGGCTTCGGTTCCAGCTCCGCCTTCAGGGTCGCCGCCCATGCAGGTTTTTCTTGTCGGCGTCTTGTTGCCGGTTCACCGGGTGTAAATGGCCGCCGAGGTGGTGGCCTCTGCGGTCTTCTCCTTAAGGCGTGGCAGGAGTTGGGGGCTCCTCTTACCCGGCTGAAGGAGGCGCAGGCAGATGAAAGCTATCTGGTCTGTGGCGAGACCGCAATGGAATGTGACAGAGAAGCCTGCCGGGAGGGCGGGAGGCGGCAGACAGCCTTGCTAACCCCACCATTGAATGAGGCTTGGTGTATCATTGTAGGCCTTTTCAGTGGGCAGAGCTGCGATGGTACAGACACATGAAATCGCGCGTTTACACCGATTCCTCCAATTCCAGCCCAATCTGTCTTTGCCCGGTTCGCCCTTAGTCAAGTGAACAAGAGTAGGTGCTTAACGATTCCAGCCTCATTGCTCACCTCTTCCCTTGCAGCAGCATGTTGCTTCACACCTCTTCAGTATATGTACCTATCTGAACCCAGACTCTGTGCTTTGAAATCAGACAACCCCAGTTTCAAACAAGGCCTCGCCACTCAGGAATTCTGTGATCTGGGCCCACTCTACATGAGCCCTCAGTTCAATATTATAATACCAGACTGCTTTTCAGTTTCACTTTGTTCTTTTATTAGACAGTGGTTTTCAAACCTTATAAAGGCATAGAATGCTTTATTCAAATTTAATCTTATATGGAAACCCAACATATAAAAATAGATCAAAGTATGGGAGTTCCCTGGTGGTCTAGTGGTTAAGATTCCTCGCTTTCACTGCCAAGGCCCTGGATTCAATCCCTGGTGGGGGAACTGAGATCTCACAAGGCGGACAGCCAAATTTTAAAAAAAGATCAAAATAAAGCTGCCATAGTTTTTGGAAGTTTGAGAAGTTAGTCTGAGTAGGAGGCCTTGGGGGAATCTCTTCCCTGCATCTGCTTCAGTAGTCATTGAGGTACCTCAGCCTGCTGAACTTTGCAGTAGTTCATAAATTACATGTCTGTCTTTTCTGGACCCATTGCCTAACACTGTGTAGTTTTCATGGAATTATATTTAATTGGTCTCAGCAAATTGAATTCAAGCATTTCTGTGTCGTTTTACTTTTCCTCTTTATGAAATTAAATGGATTACTAATTTTTACTTTTTAAGAAGTAACATTTGTTTTCTTCTGATTATAAAATCACCACATGCAGATGATAGGAAATATCAACAAACATCTATTTGCTACACTAATGAAAATGCAGCAAAGCGCCTTGATTATGCAAATACAGATATAATGCTGTTGGCAACTGTTTCCTGCCTTCTGCACCAGGCTCATCCTGGTCATTTCCCTTTCCCCAAAATAATGTGACCTCACATTTTAGGTGACTGAATTTTTTTGTGTGGGGGAGAGCTTCATTTCTAGCCTTCTGCTGAAATTGTATGTATATTATTCTGCACAAAATCTTGCTAGGCAGCTATTTCCTTTTTACACATGACAAAACAGAGACTTTAAAAAAATTAATCCTAGGGCTTCCCTGGTGGCGCAGTGGTTGAGAGTCCGCCTGCCGATGCAGGGGACATGGGTTCATGCCCTGGTCTGGGAAGATCCCACATGCCGCAGAGCGGCTGGGCCCGTGAGCCATGGCCACTGAGCCTGCGCGTCCGGAGCCTGTGCTCCACAACGGGAGAGGCCACAACAGTGAGAGGCCCACGTACCTCAAAAAATAATCATAATAAAATAAAATTAAAAAATTAAGTCTACCAAGATCTACATGCAGAAATCAATATATTTATAAATGCCAACAGCTAACAATCTGAAAATTAAGTAAGGAAAACAATTCCATTTACAAGAGTATCAGAAAAATCCAAATAAATGTAATGAAAGTAATGCAAGACCTATACGCTGAAAACTACAAAACATTGCTAAGAGAAATCAAAGATCTAGGTAAATAAACATACCATGATCATGGATTGAACACTTGTTAAGTTGACGGTTCTCTCCAAATTGATCTATAGATTCAATATAATCTCTATCAGAATGGACTTGAGGACATGGGGAGAGGGAAGGGTAAGCTGGGGTGAAGTGAGAGTGGCATGGACATATATACAATACCAAATGTAGAATGGATGGCTGGTGGGAAGCAGCTGCATAGCACAGGGAGGTCAGCTCAGTGCTTTGTGACCACCTAGAGGGGTGGAATAGAGAGGGTGGGAGGGAGACAAGAGGGAGGGGATATGGGGATATGTGGATACGTGTGGCTGATTCACTTTGTTATACAGCAGAAGCTAACACACCATTGTAGAGCAATTATACTCCAATAAAGATGTTGAAAATATATATATATAATCTCTATCAAAACCCCAGCAGCCCCTTTTCTTTTTAAAAATTGACAAGTTTGATTCTAAAATTTATATGGAAATGTAAAGGAACCAGAATAGCCAAAGCAATTTTGAAAAAGAAAAGCAAAGGTGACAGACTTCTGCTACCTGATTTGAAAACTTATAAAGCTACTACAGTAATGAATATGTGTGGTATTGCCACAAGGATAGACATATAGATCAATGGAACAGAATAGACAGCCCAGAAATAAACCTTTACATTTATGGTCATTTGATTTTCAACAAATGTGCTGAAACAATTCAATAGGCAAAGAGTAAAAAAAAATTTTTTAACACAAATAGTGCTAGGATAATTGAATATCTGTGGTGGTGGGGGGGAGAACTTTGACCCTTACCTCACACTATACATAAAACTTAATTCAAATGGATCATAGACCTAAATGTAAAAGAGCTAAAAGTCTATAAATTCCAGAAGAAAACAGAAAAATCTTTTGATGCTGAGTTAAAGATTGCTTAGATATGACACCAGAGTCATGATCCATAAAGGAAAAAAATTGACAAGTTATACTTAATAGAAATTTAAAACTTTTCATTCATGTATTAAGAAAAGATAAAGACAAGCCATGAACTAGAAGAAAATATTTGCAAATCATATATCCAACAAAGCACTTGTATCCAGAAAATATTAAGAACATTATAACAATAAGAAGACACATTACCTAATTTAAAAATGGGCAAAAGATTTGAATAGACGTTTCACCAATGAAGATTTATGAATGGCTAATAAGCACGTGGAAAGATGCTCAACATCATTAATCACTTAATGCGAATTAAAATCATAATGAGATATCACTTCATACTCACCAGAATGCCTATAATCAGAAAGAAAACATAACAAATGTTAGCAAAGATGTGGAGAAACTGGAACCCTCATACATTGCTGGTAGGAACATACAGCGCTGCAGCAACTTTGGAAAGCAGTTTGGCAGTTTTTCAAAAAGTTAAACATAAAATTACCATACCCAGCAGTTCCACTCCTAGGTATATATCCAAGAGAAATGAAAGCATATATCCACAGACTTGCGTACAAATGTTCATAGTGGCATTACTCATAATAGGTGAAGAGTAGAAACAATCCAAATGTCCTTCAATTTGTGAATGAGTAAACTATGTGGTATATCCATACAATGGAACACTGTTTGACAATAAAAAGGAAACTACATAGCATAACGTGGATGAAACTTAAAAACATACCAGCTGCAAAAGACTATGTATTGTATGGTCCCATTAACATGAAATTTCTAGAAAAAGTAGATTTGTAGATATGGAAAGCACATCCATGATTGCTTGGGCTGGGAGCCACGTTTCGCTGAATATAGGCATGAGAGAACTTTTATGGAGTGATGGAAATTTAATAAATTTTATTTATTTATTTATTTTTGGCTGCATTGGATCTTCACTGCTGAGTGGGGCTTTCTCTAGTTGCGGCGAGCAGGGGCTACTCTTCGTTGCGGTGAGCAGGCTTCTCATTGCGGTAGCTTCTCTTGTTGCCGAGCACAGGCTCTAGGTGCGTGGGCTTCAGTAGCTGCGGCTCATGGGTTCTAGAGCGCAGGCTCAGTAGTTGTGGCGCACGGGCTTAGTTACTCCGCGGCATGTGGGATCTTCCCAGACCAGGGCTCAAACCTGTGTCCCCTGCACTGGCAGGCGGATTCTTAACCACTGTGCCACCAGGGAAGCCTGAGTGATGGAAATTTAAAACTAGACTTTGGTGATGGTTGCACAATGGTATAAATTTACTAAAACCATGAAACTGTACATTTGAGACTTGTAAATTATACCCTGTAAATTCAACAGACTTGTTTTTAAAAATTGTTACCTGCCCAAATTCATCAAATTATCATATATCAGAACTAGGAATAGTTATGGGTATGCCTGACTCCAAAGTTCCGTTTACTCAGGATTTTGGGGGATTTTAGATCTGTCATGAAAACCTGAAGCTTCGGTTGGCATCCCAGTTGGCGATGACTTTCTTAGCATTTCACTTGGACCTGATTTAGCTTCTGTACTCAAATGGAAATGGATCAGTATGTTTTTATGGTTGCAGAGCAATACAATGACTGTTAAAATACACTCCTACTCATTGATATGTATTCTACTTGAGAAGGAAAACAATTGAAGTAAGGTAATAAAAATAATTAACTCTTTTCTCTCCAGAATTTATAGATAAGAATGATTTCCTTGGAATCTCTTAAAAATGCAGTTACTTGTATCTACAGTTTCTAACTTAATGAGCACAAAGTCACCTTGGGAACGTTTTGAGTAAAACTTTAATTCACTCCAAAGGTGTTCACTCATTTTAGAAACTGATAGTATTACCATGTATATTACACCTTATTCTGTACCTGAAGAACTCAGGAAGAGGACATCCATATCACTTATTTGGTTGATATGTCTCTTAAGATTCTTTTAGTCTATAACACTTCCCCATCTCTTTTTTATACTATATTTTGGGTGAATAAACTGGATCATTTGTCCTCTAGATTTTCCCACATTCTGGATTTAGCTGATTGTATCCACGTAGTATTGTTTTTCTTGTTCCATGAGCCTCCATAGTTTTTGTAAACTGGTAGTTAGATCTAGAAGTACGATTAGATTAAGGTTTAATTATCTTGGCAAAAGTATTTCATAGGCAGTAGTATGTACTTCCTATTGCATCACACTTGAAGAAACATAATGTCAAGGTATCCCATATTTAGTGATGTTAAGATTATTCACTGGAATTTGGTGTTACCAAATAATCTATTACAGAGTTCCTCATAAAATTGTCACTTAGGACTTGAAGCAGCCATCAATGATTGTTGTCAGATTGGACCAAAAAACAGTCAAGTACTGTTTGCCTGACCCACAATTTCTCATTTCCAAAGCTAGGAGGTTTTGACCTAATTAGCTGCGGCAGTTGCTTTCAAATAAGAGTTATAGTTTTGAAACTAGGCTAGTTAAATGACTTTTAAAATAAAAAAAAAAAAATCTCATAGGCATTAAGTGTACAAAGCTATAATTTTTTTTTTTTTTTTTTTTTTTGCAGTACGCGGACCTCTCTCTGCTGTGGCCTCTTCCGTTGCGTAGCACAGTCTCCGGACCCGCAGGTTCAGCGGCCATGGCTCACGGGCCTAGCTGCTCCGCGGCATGTGGGATCTTCGCGGACCGGGGCAGGAACCTGTGTCCCCTGCATCGGCAGGCAGACTCTCAACCACTGCGCCACCAGGGAAGCCCCCAAAGCTATAATTTTAGTTGGCATTTTAGTTGTGATATTCCTCGCTCAAAAGGTTAATCTCCTCCCACCTCACCATATATAAAAATTAACTTGAAATGGATCAAAGATGTAAACTTAAGAGATAAAACTATAAACCTCATAAAAGAAAACAGGGGGTACATCTTCATAACCTTGGATTAGGCTTTGGTTTCTTCGATGTGATGCAAAAGCACAAGCAACAAAATAAATAGATAAATCGCACTTCATCAAAATTAAAAACATTTGTGCTACAAAAGATACGATCAAGTGATTGAAAAGACAACTCACAGAATGGGAGAAAATATCTGCAAGTCATATATCTGATAAGGGACTTCTATCTAGCATATTAAAGAATTCTTAAAATTCAATAATAAAAAGACAAATAACCCAATTTAAAAATGAGAAAACGGGGCTTCCCTGGTGGCACAGTGATTGAGAGTCCGCCTGCCGATGCAGGGGATGCAGGTTCGTGCCTCGGTCCGGGAAGATCCCACATGCCGCGAGGCGGCTGGGCTCGTGAGCCATGGCCACTGAGCCTGCGCGTCCGGAGCCTGTGCTCCGCAACGGGAGAGGCCACAACAGTGAGAGGCCCGCGTACCGCAAAAAAAAAAAAAAAAGAGCAAACGTTTTGAATAGACATTTACACAAAGATATACAAATGGCCAATAAACACATGAAAGGAAGCTTAGCATCATTAGCATCAAGGAAACCATGAAGTAAATGCAAATCAAAACCACAGTGAGGTTCCATTTCATACTTACTACGATGGCTATAATCAAAAAGATGGAACATAACAAGTGCTGACCAGGATGTGGAGAAATTGGAACCTTCATGCATTGCTGGTGGGAATGTAAAACGGTGCAGCTGCTTTAAAAAGCAGTATTTACCTTTCTCAAAAGGTTAAACATAGAGTTAACATATAACTCAGCAATTCCACTCCTAGGTATACACCAGAGAAACGAAAACATGTCCACACAAAAACTCACACACAAATGTTTACAGCAGTATTATTCACAATAGCCCAAAACTGGAAACAACCCAAATGCCTATAAACTGAAAAGTGGATAAACAAAATATAGTGGCATGTCCATACAGTGCAATAATATTCAGCCATAGAAAGGAGTGTAGTACTGCTACATGCTACAACACGGGTGAACCTTGAAAACATCACACTGAGTAAAGAAGCCAGTGACAAAAAGCCAAATATTGTATGATTCCATTGATATGAAATGTCCAAAATAGGCAAGTCTTTAGAGACAGAAGGTAGATTAGTGATTGTCTTATGACTGTCAGGGGTTTGTCGGGGAGGAGCAGAGAAATGCAGAATGAGTGTTAATGGATATGGGGTTTTTTTGGGGATAATGAAATGTTCTAATATTGCTTGTGGTGATGGTTATACAACTCTACTATTATATTGGTGTTTTTTCTAGTTTTATTGATATAGTTGACATACAGTATAGTATATACTTCAAATAAATGAATTGTATGGTATGTGTATATCTCAATAAAGGTTTGTGGTTTTTTAACTTTCAGGATAAAAGTTAAAGCAGTTCACTCAGAGACAAACTGCTCTACTGTTTATGATGGACTAAAACTTGAATTCGCTGATTCTATCAGTACTCCTTCCAATCCAAAAGCTATTCTTCCTACCAAATACTCTAATTCCGTCACTGAATAAACTCCAGGTCCTAAATGCTGTCTTGCTTCACCAAATAAGACTGAGATTTCTGGCATAAATAAATAAATTGAATAAATGAACAGATGGATGAATGAATGAATGTTAGTATTCTGCCTAAGTCAGTTGAGGGGATATGCTAACATATTAGGACTATAAGACTGAGAAGGATAGCCGTGGGGGCCATTTTAGTGGTGGGATAGTGTAGAAGTTAAGGGTTAAGAATCCAGCATCATAAAGACTTGGATTTAAAACCTGGTCCCCCTGCTTCCAGGCTCTCTCCTTGGCAAACTGCTCAATCTCTTGAATGCATTTTCTCACCTGGTCCTCACAGCAGTCTTAAAATATAGGTATTGTTAGTCCCATTTTTTTACCAATGAGGAAACTTAAGCTCAGTAAATTAACTAGTCAAGTTCACTTTTCTATAAATGGTAAAACTGATATTCAAACTTTTGTCTGCCTACTCTGAAAGCTGTGCCTCCTAACCAATCATATACCACATACCAGTTTATTAATTTATGGTGGGAGACATACCTTTCTCTTGACCAAGAGGTTTAAGTCATCTTTTCAGAGGCTAATTTTCTAGTTTCAAACACTTGGGACATTGAATTAGTAATTAGAAAATTGATACATGAGTGTGAACTCTGAGCAGAGAAAATTGAGGATGTCTTCCATGCAGAGAGTCTAGAGAATTCTGCCTGCTTTCCTAATACCAGTAGGGCTCTGACCAGACCGGGCATCGTTATTCACTCAGTAAATGTATTTAGAACACCCATTCTATGTCAGGCCCCATTCTAGGACCTGGATGTGGTCCCAGCCTTCATGAAGCTTACATTCTAGTTGGGAGAGACAAATGTTAAACAAGTGAACTTAAAAATGCGATAAATTCAGATAACAAGAAGTGCTATAAGGAAAATAATAGAATATGACTTGGGATGGGGGACACCACTCTAAGAAGGTGACACTAACCTGAGCCTTTGTGTCCATTAGGATTAGATTCAGCTGTAAGCGACAGAAAACCTAGAACAAAGTGACTTAAAAATGGTGTTATTTCTCTGCCACACAACTGAAGTTTGTAGGTTAGCATTGTAGGGCTGAATGACACTCTACAGCAACAGGGATCTAGTCTCCTGCATCTTGTTTGCCCCCGCCTCCATTCTAATTCATGGTTGGTTGTGATCCAATTACCATTTCCACATGCCAGCCAGTAGGAAGGAGGAAGGCAGGTTAGGGGTATGGAGATGGTCAAGAAAGGCAAGCATCTTCCTTTTAAGGACCCTTCCTGAGACTCCCATATACTATTTCAAGTTCCATCCCACTGGCTTGAACTTGGCCAGCCATATCTAACTGTTAGAGAGGCTGGAAAATGGAGTCTTTGTTCTAGATGGCCATGTGCCAAGCTAAAAATGGGAGGTTCTGTTTCCAAGGAAGAGAAGAGAAAGGACATTGGGGATGACTGGTGGTCTTTGCCTTATATGATGAGAAGAACCTAGCTATGTGAATATCTGGGGGAAGATATTTACAGGGAAGGTAACTGCAAGTACAAAGATTCAAAGGGGAAAAAAAGAAAAGAAAGAAAGAAAAAATTTAAAATGAGGTTGCTGGACTTCCCTGGTGACACAGTGGTTAAGAATCCACCTGCCAATGCAGGGGACACGGGTTCCATTCCTGGTCCAGGAAGATCCACATGCCAGGGAGCAACTAAGTCCCTGCACCACAACTACTGAGCCCGTGTGCCACAACTACTGAAGCCCGCACACCTAGAGCTTGTGCTCTGCCACAAGAGAAGCCACTGCAATGAGAAGCCCACACACTACAACGAAGAGTAGCCCCCACTCACTGTAACTAGAGAAAGCCTGTGTGCAGCAACGAAGACCCAACACAGCCAAAACTAAATAAATTAATCAATTAATTAATTTAAGAAAATTTTAAAAAATAATAAAATGAGGTTGTTGTGTTAATTCAAGGAACAGAAGAAGGCTATTGTGACTGGAGCACAGTGACTAAAGGGAAGAGGGTTACATGGAGGGCTTTACAGACTGCAGCAAAGAAAGTAGATTTTATCCCAATCTCAGTGGCACGCCCTTGAAAGTTTTGAACATTGTGGAAGGTTTTGTTTTAAAACTGAACGTGGAGAAATGGTAAGGACATCAGTTAAGCATGACACATTTTCTCCACTTTCTCCCTAATTCCACTAAAATGACACAAAATGGTTTTTTAAGCATAAAACTCACAAGACAAGAAAGGTGGAAAAGAGGTAAAAGAAAGCTATCAACAAATATTTGTAAGCTGCAGAGCAGATGGAGGAATGATAGTTACTAAGCAAAGCCTAGAAAGCTGAAAACTTAATGCCTGAGGTTGAGATGGGGGAAAAGAAGCAAGTCCATCCATGAGAAACCTGAAAAGGAACTGACTGAAAATAGGTTAGAATCATTTGGACTCCTAAATTTCCTCCTTCACCCCTTCCAGTCAGATGATACCCTGCCCTGCACCACATACCTCTCTTACCTACCACAATCCCCCCCTTCCTCCCCCCGCAACTTCTGTCATGGAATGGAGTGGCTTTACTCTAGAGTGAGTTAAAGCCAAAGGGACTCCATTCTCAGGGACAGGCACTGCTGAAGATAACAGGGAGATTAAGGGAAAGACTACATCCGAAAGAGTGAGACCCAGCCTCCTTCTGACTGAACTGCAAACAAGCTGGTAATCAGTTTTGCACCTCTAGCCTACTCACTGCCCACTCTGCTCTTCTTCCTCTCCTGGGAAAAACAAAGCAAAACCTATACACAGGTGAGACGTACAGATCCTGACAGCTCGGAATCCTCTAACAAAAATAGCCAACCTCTGCTAGATCACATTACAATGAAACCCAATAGTCAGCAAGACTCAGCGCCCAGTAGACAGCTTCCAATAAGTTTTTAGTGTTTCACTCTTAAATATTATTGCACAGCCTAGGATCATCAGACAGTTGAGGAAAATGTCTAACACCTAAGACAAAAACCAAAACAGTGACAGTGTAGAAAGCAGAAGAGAACTTTTTTTTAAAAAAACGTCATTATAGTTAATATCTTCATATCCCCAGAGAGATAACATTTTAAATATGATAGAAGAAAAAATTCAATAGAAAAATTAGAATATAAAGTTCAAGAAAATTTCCAAAAAGTAGAGTAAAAAGACAACAGAATGGAAAATAAGAGAAAAAATTTAAAAATAGAGGATCGGGACAGGAAGTTTAATACCAGAAAACAGAGGGAAAATTATTTCAGAAACAATACAAGATTATTTCCAAGAACTGAGAAACAATTTTCTAGACATGCTCTATTTCTCAGGAGGTTACTAAAGGATGTACTCCTGGAAAATGAAGGAGTTATTCAAGAAATATAAAATCATGAGAACTAGGAGACCAGGGATTGGGGACATGAGAGAAATAAGAAGAATTCCATGAATAATGGTGGGACAAAAATATCAAGTAACAGGACAAAGTACTTCAGAAGGGAAATTATCTCTCTCTCCTGCCCACCCCTCCCCCCCCCACACACGTAAGTTTTCTGATGTATTTTAAGTGTTTGAGAGATATATACTTCTAGTGGAGCGTTTGGTAATGAATTAGTTAAAACTTCTTTAAAAAAGGAAAAATGAAGCAATGATTAAATCCAGGGAAAATTTAAAAAATTGTAATACAAGGAAATGTCATCAGGTATACTACACGGCTCAGTATGAATATAAATACTAAATAATTGTCTAATCAAATATCATGATATGTTGATGTTAGGAGGATAAGGAGTAGGGGAGTATGTGTGTGTTGGGGAGGAACTGTAAGAGAGTTAAATGATCTTTTACCATAGTTGGTTAATAAATGATGTCTAAAGTGAGAAAGATCAGGAAATAGCTGAAGAAACATGTTCAGAAATAAGGAGCTAAATATCAGAAGAAACAACTAAAAGAGTTGAAGGTAGTTTCCTTGGGGAGGCAGAAATTGAGAGTAGATGTTCATCATTAAAAGCTTTTTTAAACCATTTGACTTTTTAACGTGTGTGTGTGTGTGTGTGTGTGTGTGTGTGTGTGTGTGTGTGTTGATGTAGGTGGAATACTCAGTACCAAATAAACCATGGCTGATTTTTTTGCTTTTTTTGGCTTTCTTTTTATCAAGCCTTTATTACTTGATGCAACATAAATTGCAAGATTATAGTGTATCCTGCTTAAATTAAATTTTAATCCTGGATTTGGGAGCTTCCTTAGGCTTTTAGATAAAATATGGAAGACACTCTACCATAATCTCATCAGCAGCACTTTTACAAATTTTGAAACTTCATTATGTACGTTGCTACCTAAACTCAGCCACTTACTGTTGATTCTTATAAGCTTCTATCTCCAGGTTTAATTCTCTGTCCTTGAGGCTTGCTGACCGACAGGTACGCAATGACTCTTTTGTTGTATAAGTTTTATTACAAGTTGTATAATAAACCTATACTACAATGAAATGTATATCACATATATAACGCATATAAAAGTAAAATATATATGCAATAAAACTGTTTATACAGTGTATTACAAAATGATATATAAGTTAGTGACAATTATTAAAGTTTTCTTAGTGATATTGTTGATACCCTGTATTACTGAAAGAAGCAACGCAAACTCTATTAATCCACACAGTTTTAAAAAGATCACAGAGGGACTTACCTGGTGGTGGCTCAGTGGTTAGGAATCCTCCTGCCAATGCAAGGGACATGGGTTTGAGCCCTGGTCCGGGAAGATTCCACATGCCGCAGAGCAACTAAACCCGTGTGCCACAACTACTGAGCCTGTGCTCTAGAGCCCGCGAGCCACAACTACTGAGCCCATGTGACACAACTACCGAAGCCCGTGTGCCTAGAGCCCGTGCTCTGCAACAAGAGTAGCCATCGCAATGAGAAGCCAGCGCACCGCAATGAAGAGTAGCCCCTGCTCACCACAACTAGAGAAAGCCTGTGTGCAGCAACAAAGACCCAACGCAGCCAAATAAATAAATAAATAAATTTATTAGAAAAAAAAAAGAGCACAGAACTTAAAATACACACACAATGATACTATACATATTCTTTGTCCTTACTTAGGTATATAAATGTATGTAAAAAGGATAAACTGATACTCTCTTGGGAGAGTACAAGATTTGAAAGGGACGAGAAAGGATTTACCCTAACTAAAATATTCCAGTTTTCTTTTTTTACAGAGGGGATGTTTTCATGTATTTCCCATGAGTTTAAAAATTAATGTTTAAGTAAATGTATAAAGTTTAAAATAAATTTTATCGAGGTATAATACACATATAGAAAAATGCACAAATGATATTTTAATGGCCCAAGACGTTATCACTAAGTGAACACAGCTATGTAACCACGCCCAGGTCAAGAATGACAGTATTGCAAGCACCCCAGAAGATGTCCCCACACCTGCTTTCCATCACTGCCCTACCTCGCCACTTCAAAGGAAAACATTACTGACCTTCTAAGAGCATAGATTAATTTTGCCTAGTTTTGACTTTGTATAAATGGAATCATGACACTATATATTCTTTTGTTTCTTTTGCTCAACATTTTGTTTGTGAAATTCATTCATTCATGTCATTGCTTGAGGCTGTCATTGCTCTCAGAATTTAACTATTAATAGATGACTTTTAAATAAGGATCCAGTACCACCAAAAAGTTTTTAAAATAACCAAGTAAGTTTGAGTTTCCCTTTTCACATGATTTAGGGGGAAAAATGGGCCTGACATCAGTATCCAACATCAAAATGTAAGCTCCCGACCTCCAAGTGATCTGTCATCACTGAAAGAAAAGTAAACTCTCAGAACAGCAAAAGTTTCAATTTGAGAATCATTTGAATTATCTACATAAAATGTATAAAATTTGGTTAAGTTCAGAATTTATCTATCTTTAAGCTAAATAAGATACTCTGTTACCTCAATACTGTGATTAAAATCTGATGTTAATAATTTGCTATTGAAAAGAGAAGAAACACAATGCTGGTGGGGGCAGTGATAAATTTAAATTTCTAATGAAAGATGAAAAAGGAGTATGTTCCATGGCCAAATGCCCCAACAGCAGCGTGTAGGACAGCATGAGCTTTTGTCACGAGCTGTCAGGGCCTTGAAGCTTAACAAATGAGTCTAAAATAAAGATATGTAAGTTTATGGAAATAAAAATAGAACTTAATAAGACAAAGCTCAAGCCCTGCCTCTTCCATTGGCCTGGAGGTCTAGGGTCAGCTTCTTCTACCTTCCCAGGATCACTTCTTATCTGTATTCTGGTCTTTACGAGTCCAGCTTGAGATCTTTACCTACAACTGCCAGAGGATGCCATGAGCCCTCTTCAAACTCTGACTCATCTCCTAGTCCTGGCTTTCAGAGAAGGCGTAGACAGAGAGAGGAGTGAGCGGGAATTAACTCTCTTTCTGCCACTGCTAAAGCAACATAGCAGTCTAGTTCAGTGGTTTCCAACATTCCCAGCACGAGAACCCCCCAGAGTACACTTTGCTGTTTAATTTTGACTGTTGCTCTGCGCTGTTGCCAGACAGAGCACATCCTCTATTTGCTCACCGTGCACAGGTGACTGTCTGACACATGCTCCAGTAACTTGTGGCATACCCTGAAATAATCAGTATCACTGCCATGAAATAGCAGTATCACTGATATTTGGCAGAATATTGAAAATAGCCCACAGATGCCCATGATTACCTTCAGACTTGTTACCACCCCTTTCTTTTAAAGATGAGTAGACTGAGGTACAGAGAAGTTAAAAGATGGAATAATGGATATAGTTATACCATGGAATAATGAATCTAGTGGAAAGCATCCTGAACCATGAATAAGAAGACCCAGCTTCTAATCTTCATTTTAAGAAGATTTAACTTTGTGATCCTGACCAGACTTTTTAAGCTTTTCTCACTTTACACAATTCAGTTTGGGTTTTTTGCCCCCAATAAATGCATTACTCTGTTAATTTATAAAAAGTATTATTATTAGTTATTGTTATTATTTGACAAATTACAGTTATAACATTGAAATTCATGTTCCCTTTTATTTTTTCATTGGGTGAGCATTAAGACGATCAGATAGGCTCACCTCATATACTTGTTCCTTATTCTCCTTCCTTCGTTTCCTTTTTCTCCTTAATTATCAGAACAAGATTCACCATGTTCACCCCCCATGACCTGTATTAACATCTCTAGAAATGCAATCAGTTCTTTATGTGTGTTCAGGTAAACACAGATAATTGACACATGACACTTGAATTCACACTGTAAATGAGAAATGCAACGTGTTATCACCTAGAAGAATGTTGGCATTGATGACCAGACATCAACAGTGGCAGAGAAACCTAAGTGTGCTAACGTGGACTAACTCATGTTGGAGAGCTGTCACTTAATTTTGGTGACATGGCACCTGCATTTATCACATAGTGCAGAGAGCTTGAGTTTCTTTTGAATATCTGGATGAGATTTCATCTTGGAATGTAAAGTTGCCACAGGGAAACAGACCTGTGCAAACCTGTTTGGGCATTGTTAAGGATGAATGATCACTCTTTACTCTTTCGTTAAGATTATGGGACAGGGATACTTGCCACGTTGATTTGTTCTGACAATTACACTGATGTAGAAAAAAAGGCTTTGTTAAACATTATAGATATTTTCGTAAATTTCGAGGACCTCAAGGAAAAGAGTTTACTAGGGATTTGCTAGTGTCAACTTTGTACAACCTAAAAGCATAACCTATTACTCATTTAGGAAGCATGGAATGAAATCACTAAGCATGTTACAGCATGAAACTATTCCTGAAAAATGAACACTAGTCCATTTATTGGAGGATAAGTGGAGTCAAAGGTCTAAATAAATTAAACACTAACAAAGTCTCATTCTTACTAGGAATAGTAGCTTACTGCTATTTACTGAGCAACTCTTTTCTGCCACACACTATACTAAGCCCTTCTAATATATTATCTAATTTAACTAATTCCTCACGTCAATCCTATGAGGTACTATTATCACTACTTTACAGTCAAGAGAAGTAAGACTAAGAGTTTAAAATCAACTACCTAAAGTCTCATACTTGGTAGGAACATCAGAATTCAAACCCAAGTCTGTCGGATTTGTTTTTGTTTTTGTTTGCGGTACGCGGGCCTCTCACTGCTGTGGCCTCTCCCATTGCGGAGCACAGGCTCCGGACGCACAGGCTCAGCGGCCATGGCTCACGGGCCCAGCCGCTCCGCAGCATGTGGGATCTTCCCGGACCTGGGCATGAACCCATGTCCCCTGAATCGGCAGGCAGACTCTCAACCACTGCGCCGGCAGGGAAGCCCAAGTCTGTCTGATTTGAAGTCAGAGTTCTTTCCATGATAAAATACTGCTTCTGTTTTTTATTCTGTGCTTTTTTGTTTTTAGTTAATAATTAACTACATAAATAATACATGAATTCATTCTTCTCTTAAAATATAACACATTACTGATACACGTTAAGTCTCTCTTAATACTCATCATTAACCCCAGTTCCTTCTCACTTTCCCAGAAGTAATACTGCTTTAAGTTTTGGTGGATCCTTAGAGATTATTTATTTACTTATTTATTTATTGGCTGCATTGGGTCTTCATTGCTGCACGCAGGCTTTCTCTAGTTGTGGCGAGCGGGGGCTACTCCTCGTTACGGGGTGCAGACTTCTCATTGCGGTGGCTTCTCTTGTTGCAAAACATGGGCTGTAGGCGCACGGGCTTCAGTAGTTGTGGCACGCGGGCTCAATAGTTGTGGCCTGTGGACTCTAGAGCGCAGGCTCAGTAGTTGTGGTGCATGGGCTTAGTTGCTCTGCGGCATGTGGGATCTTCCCGGAACAGGGCTCGAACCTGTGTCCCCTGTGTTGGCAGGCAGATTCTTAACCACTGTGCCACCGGGGAAGTCCGAGATTATTTTTTAAATATCCATTAGATTCACAGGAAAAGATATTCAACATCATTAGCCATCGTAGAAACGCATATTAAATCCACAATTAGATACCACTACATACCTATTAGAATATTAAATGACTAACATAAAAGATAGTGATAATATCAAATGCTGTAAGGACGCAGAAACTGGATCTCTCATACACTGCTGGTCAGAATGTAAAATAATACACTCAGCCTGTCAATTTCTTATAAAACTAAACGTCATTTACCATACAACGCAGCAACTGCATGCTTAAGCATTTACCCCAGAGAAATGAAAACATACATTCACAAAGAAACCTGTATAGGAATGTTCATAGCAGTTTTATTTGCAACAGCCCCAAACTGGAAACAACCCAAATGTCCTTTAATGAGTGAATGATTAAACAAAATGTGGTACATCCAGATTAGGGAATATTACACAGTAATAAAAAGAAACTATTGATACACACAACAACTTGAATGGATCTCAAGGGAATTAGGCTGAGTAAAAAAAAAAGCACTCTTAAACGGGTGATATACTGTTTAATTCCATTTATATAACATTCTAGAAATGACAAAATTTTGGAGATAGAGAACAGATCAGTAGTTGCCAGGTGTTGGGGATGGGTATGACTCTAAAGGTATAGTTTGAGAGATCTTTATGATGATGGAGCAGTTCTGTAGCTGGATTGTGGTGGTGGTTACACAAATCTATATAGATGTGATAAAATTGCACAGAAGTACACTCATACAGAGACTTCCCTGGTGGTCCAGTGGTTAAGAATCCACCTTCCAATGCCAGGGACTCAGGTTCGATCCTTAGTTGGGGAATTAGATACTACATGCTGCGGGGCAACTAAGCCTGCCCGCTGCGACTACTGAACCCAAGTGCCACAACTAGAGAGAAGCCCGCATGGCGCATCGAAAGATCCCACATGCTGCAACTAAGACCCGACACAGCCAAAAAAAATAAATTAAATAAAATGAAAATTTAAAAAAATACTGTGGGGGAAACAATAAAGAAGGCTAGATTCAGCAAATGGGCAGAATCTTGATAATCATTGAATCTGGAAGATAAATACATAGGAGTTCATTGTACTTGTCTACTTTTTACTATTTTAAGCAATTTTATAATAAATTTTAAAGTGCTTTATTATAAAAGTAATAGAAAACATGGAAGGAGGAGGGTAAAGCTTAGAAAAGTAAGAGAAAAAAATGGAGCTCATAACCTACTATCTAGAGACAACCACTGTTAAAATTTAGGTGCATTTTCTTCTAGTATTTTTCTGTGTGAATTTTGATTAGGTTTTCATAATTAAGATGAAAATCTGTATGTAAATTTGTGTTCTACTTTTTCCCTTTACATATATAATCATTTTTAATACCATCACGAATTTTCTTAAGCATAGTATTTAATGATGGCATAATAGTCCATTGAGTAGTTAGAGCTAAGCTGCATTTGCTACCTCTCCTCTGGGCTCACATGAAGATTTCTAATAAGGCATTTATTCTGTATCGCATTTTTGTGGGGAGAGGTGCAGTTTCCTCCTGTATACCAAACCTAACACAGTGCTTAATACATACTACTTTATTTACATAAATTAAATGAAAAAATTGATAAATTTTTTTGATTATTCAATTAGCTGGACACAATGGCCCATGTTACTTTATTTTACTAAGCAAAATATCATGAAAGACCATGTTGGTGTCCTTATTTGAACTGGCATTTTACTGAATTTCAGAATATTAACCCACTCAAAAATTTAAGTGACTATCCTTAGTAAACCTCTACTGGTTCTTATTGCCTACCACCCGATCTTAGAAGAACTTACCAAGCATTCACATAGTAGTCTATTCTACAATTGTGCTGGAGATCAACAAACTTGTCTGGCAGCAAACTGGTATTCCATGAATTCTTCACAAGAGTACCACAAAATCTTAACTAATGTGAAAAATTAATATTTTCCATAACTGAGTATACACATGGTCATGGTGATACCTGTCTGCTACGACCTGGAGCTGAGAAGGTGATGTGATAGAGCACAAATCAGCACCTCATTTGCTTTGAGGTATTGCCTTATAATGTGACAAAAAACAGGCACCAAAGAAAGTTTGCTTGTAACCTAGATAATAAATTAGCTGTGGGAGAATAAGATTGTCAGAAAAATCAAAGAATACTTCAAAGAATTAATTACTAGTATGTTTTTTTATTTGTATACTAGAAAGATAAACTGATTGATTCTATCTAATGAAAATGAGACAGGATTCATATAAGGAAAATAGGAAAGAGGTGAGAAAAATTACAATCTGAGAACAGTGAGCTTTGTTTTCCTTTTCTTAGCTGTGGAATATTCACTGATGGACCATTGTAACACAGAAGAGCAAACTTGACTCCATATTAAGTCTATTCCTTTAGCTCTAACGCAGGTGCTCTGTTGCCTGTGCTTAGTCATGCTGGCTCTGCACCTTTTGGAAAAGAATGTTGCCTATAGCCTGAAATATACATGATAGAGCATTCTCAAGGCTCTGACCTTTAAAGGTGTAACACTTTTCCATTCATATGGAGATAAAAAGTTACAGAACAGAGAATAACATTTGTCTTGTTGGAGGTTTATAGGAATATTGTGACCAGACCTGCATAGACAGCTGCAAGAACATAGGATTCCAGCACCAAGAGGTTTACAACAAACAGCCACACCCCTTTCAGTATAAAAGGAGCCTGAATTCTGACTTGGGTATGGTTCGTTGGGACACTATTCCACCATCTTCTTGGTCTGCTGGCTTTCTGAATAAAGTCACTATTTCTTGTCCCAACACCTCATCTCTCGATTTATTGGCCTGTTGTGTAGTAAGCTGTATGAGCTTGGTAACACTGTGTGATGTCTACCTGTATCCTTTATTAGCGCATTTTGTTCATCTTAGTTAGCCCAGGTCAACACATCAACATTTCTCCAGGGTTCACAAGTCAGAAGAGTAAATGGTTCTACTCAAATAGGACACAGTACTGAAGAGTAACCAAGCTAAAATTTCATAAGAGAATTTTCTCTAACAAGTGATTGGCTTAATTAAACTAAGTTAAGCTGGCTTAATCAGAATATGAAATTAGTTGACTCATGTAACTGAAAAGTGTAGGCGTGGACTTCAAGCATAATGTGATCAGAAACTCAAATAATGACATCAGGACTCAATTTCTCTTTTCCCATCACTTGATTACATTGCTATTGTGTTGGCTTTATCTCAGGCAAGCTTTTAGCTTGAGATGGTAAGATGGTGTCAACAGTTCTCCATCCTATATCATTCTGGGTTCAAAGTCAGCTGAAAAGAAGTCTTTTCCCGTGACTCATTGTGATTAGGCAAATTTGGTCAAATTACCTCCGCTGAACTAATCACTGTGACCAGGGAATGGAATTCCAACACTTGGCCAGTCCTGGTCACATGCTCCAGTCTTGATGGAGGGACGGTACCCATTTGCTGCACATGGACCAAGAACAGGAAGAATTCCTAACAGGACACCAGAGTGCGGTTACCAAAAGAAGGGGAAATGGATATGTGCCAAACAACCAAAAAGCCACAGGAGGCCTCCGCAGTGCAATAATTATATGTATCAGTTAGGGCTTTTTCTGACACAGATGAAGTAAAATCACAAATTTTTCTATGGCGGGCCAATCAAACTAAGACAGAAAGAAAAAAATAAATAACGTGCCCCCTTTGTGGTAGGTCTTTCCCAACGTACAACGTGCACCTGTGTTATACATTAACCAGACCACCTCAAAGCAGGAGCATGTAATCAACCTTTGAGAAAAATGGTATTTCTTCAGATACCAGCGCTGTAATTTTTTTTTTAATTCATTTATTTATTTATTTTTGGCTGTGTTGGGTCTTCGTTGCTGTGCATGGGCTTTCTCTAGTTGCCGCGAGCGGGGGCTACTTTTCGTTGCGGTGCACAGGTTTCTCACTGCGGTGGCTTCTCTTGTTGCAGAGCACAGGCTCCAAGCATGCAGGCTTCAGTAGTTGTGGCACACGGGCTCAGTAGTTGTGGCTTGCAGGCTCTAGAGCGCAGACTCACTAGTTGTGGCACACGGGCTTAGTTGCTCCACAGCATATGGGATCTTCCCGGACCAGGGCTCAAACCTGTGTCTCCTGCATTGGCAGGCGGATTCTTAACCACTGCGCCACCAGAGAAGTCCCAAGTTTTAATAGTTTTTGATATATTCTAGATATAAGTCTCTATCTTTTGTTGCTTGTGCTTTAGAGGTCATACCTAAGAAATCATTGCCTAATACAAGGTCACAAAGAGTTAAGCCCATGTTTTCTTCTTAGAGTTTTATAGCTGTAGCTCTTACACTTAAGTCTTTGATCAATTTTGTGTTAATTTCTGTATGTGGTTTGTGGCAGGGAATGAACTTTGTTCTTTTGTGTGTGGACATCCAATTGTCCCAGCACCATTTGCCAAAAAGACTGTTCTTTCCCCATTGAATTGTCTTAGCATTCATGTTGAAAATCAACCGATCATCAGTGTGAGACTCTCAATTATAGTCCATTGATTGACATATCTATCTGTATGCCAGTACCACAATGTCTTGATTATTGTGGTTTTGCAGTAAATTTTGAAACTGGAAAGTGTGGGTCCTCCAACTTTGTTATTCTTTTTCAAGATTGTTTTGGCTATTCTGGGGTCCCTGAATTTTCATATGAATATTATACTAATTGATTTTTGGATGTTAAATCAATCTTGTATTTCTGGGATAAACCCCCCTTGGTCCTGGTGTATAATGCTTCCTATATATTGCTGAATTTAATTTGCTAATCTTTTGTTGAGAATTTTTGCATATATATTCATAAGAGATACTGGTCTGTAGTTTTCTTTCTTGTGATGTCTTTGGTTTTCATATCAAGGTAATATTGGCCTCACAGGATGACCTGGGAAGTGTTCCCTCCTCTTCTATCTTTTGGAAGAGTTTTTAAGAAGTTGTATTAAATCTTCTTTAAATGTTTGGTAGGATTCACCAGTGAAGCCAGCTGGGCCTGGGATCTTCTTTGTGGGTAGGTTTTTGGCTACTAATTTCTTTTTTTTTTTTTCAGTACGCGGGCCTCTCACTGTTGTGGTCTCTCCCGTTGCGAAGCACAGGCTCCGGACGCGCAGGCCCAGCGGCCATGGCGCACGGGCCCAGCCGCTCCGCGACATGTGGGATCTTCCTGGACCGGGGCACGAACCCGCGTCCCCTGCATCGGCAGGCGGACTCTCAACCAGTGCGCCACCAGGGAAGCCCTTGGCTACTAATTTAATCTCTTTATGTATTATGTCTATTGCCATTTTCTATTTCTTCTTGAATCAATTTCAGTCATTTGTGTCTTTCTCGGAATTTGTTCGTTTCAGTTGTTACTTAATTTATTGGCATACGGGTCATAGTATTCCTTTGTAATCCTTTTTATTTATGTAAGATTGATAGTCCCGTCTTCCATTTTTAAATTTAGTAATTTATGTCTTCTTTCTTTTTTCTTGGCAATCTCGCTAAATTTTGTCAATTTTGTTGATTTTTTTTTTTTTTTTTTTTGGTACACGGGCCTCTCACTGTTGTGGCTTCTCCCGTTGCAGAGCACAGGCTCCGGACACGCAGGCCCAGCGGCCATGGCGCACGGGCCCAGCCGCTCCGCGGCATGTGGGATCTTCTCGGACCGGGGCACGAACCCGTGTCCCCTGCATCGAAAGGCGGACTCTCAACCACTGCGCCACCAGGGAAGCCCCAATTTTGTTGATTTTTTAAAGAAAGAACCAACTTTTGGTTTTGTTGATTTTTTTCTATTCTCTATTTCATTAATTTCTACTTTAATCTTTATTATTTCCTTCTTCCTTTTTTGCTTTTGGTTTAGTTTGCTCTTCTTTTTCCAACATCTCAAGTTAGAGGCTTAGGTTATCAATTTGAGTGCTTTCTTCTTTTTATTTTTTAATTTTTAATTTTTTTCTATTTTTTGGCTGCACCGTGCAGCATGCGGGATCCCAGTTCCCTGAGCAGGGATCAAACCCGTGCCCCCTGCAGTGGAAGCATGGCATCTCAACCACTGGACCTCCAGGGAAGTCCTGAGACCTTTCTTCTTTTTAAATATGGAGCATTTGGAGTTATAAATTTCCGTCTAAGCACTGCTTGAACTGAGTCACATACATTTTGGTATGTTGTATCTTCATTTTCATTCATTCCAAAGTATTTTCTAATTTTCTTTGTGATTTCTTCTTTGACCCTTTGGTTATTTAGAAATATATTGTTTAATTTCTGCATATTTGTGAATTTCCCAAGTTTCTTTCTGTTGTTGATTTCTAATTTCATTCCCTGTGGCCAGAGAGTATACTTCATATTATTTATATCCTTTTAAATTTATTGAGATTTGTTTTATTGCCTAGCATGTGGTCTATTTTGGAGAATTTTCTGTGTGAACTTCAGAAGAATTATATTCTGCTACTTTTGGATGGAGTGTTCTATAAATGACTGTTAGATCTAGTTGGGCTTTAGTGTTTTTTTTTTTTTTTTTTTGGACTTTAGTGTTTTTAAGTTCTTTATTTCCTTGTTGATCTTCTGCCCATTGTTCTTTCCATTATTGAAAGTAAGGCCAACCATTATTGCTTTTTGGGTTTTTAAAATAAATTTATTTATTTTATTTATTTTATTTTTGGCTGTGTTGGGTCTTCGTTGCTGCGCATGGGCTTTCTCTAGTTGTGGTAACCGGGGCTACTCTTCATTGCAGCATGTGGGCTTCTCATTGCAGTGGTTTCTCTTGTTGCAGAACACAAGCTCTAGGCACACGGGCTTCAGTAGTTGTGGCTCATGGGCTCTAGATTGCAGGCTCAGTAGTTGTGGTGCATGGGCTTAGTTGCTCTGTGGCATGTGGGATCTTCCTGGACCAGGGCTTGAACCCGTGTCTCCTGCATTGGCAGGCGGATTCTTAACCACTGCACCACCAGGGAAGTCCCCAACCATTATTGTTGAACTGACTACTTCTCCTTTCATTTCTGTGAGTTTTGCTTCATATATTTTGGGGTTTTGTCATTAGGTGCATATAGGTTTAAAATTGCCATATTTTCCTGATGGATTATCCCTTTTATCATTATAAAATATTCCTGTTTATCTCTAGTACAGCTTTTCTTTTGCCTCAAGGTCTATTTTGTCTGATATTAGCATAGCCACTCCAGCTTCTTGTTTGTATCTTTAAACCTAAAGTTTTATACAATATAGTTGGGTTTATAAAAAATTCCAGTCTGACAATGTCTGCGATTTGATTTAATCAAAAGGCATTTGATTTTCTCACACCATGTACAAAAATAAACTCAAAATTGATTAAAGACCTAAATGTAAGACTGGGAATGATAAAACTTGTAGAAGAAAACATAGGCAGAACACTCTTTGACATTAATCGTAGAAATATTTTTTTTGGATCTGTCTCCTAAAACAAAGGAAATAAAAGCAAAAATAAACAAATGAGAAATAATCAAACTTATAAGCTTTTGCACAGCAAAGGAAACCACCAACAACGAAAAGACAACCACTGAATGGAAGAAAATATTTGCTAATAATAAGGGGTTAATATCCAACATATCTAAACAGCTCATACAACTCAACATCAAAAAAAAAAACCCAATAAAAAATGGGCAGAAGACCTGAATAAACATTTTTCCAAAGAAGACATAAACATGCACATGAAAAGATACTCAACATCGTTAATTATCAGAGAAATGCAAATTAAAACCACAATGAGGTATCACCTGAAACCCATCAGAATGGCTATCATCAAAAAGAACACAAATAACAAACGCTGGCCAGGATGTGGAGAAAAGGGAACCCTGGTACACTGTTGGTGGGAATGTAAATTGGTGCGGTCACTATGGAAAACAGTATGGAGGTTCCTAAAAAAACTAAAAATAGAACTACCATATGACCCAGCAATTCCACTCCTGGGTATATATCTGAAATAAACAAAAACACTAATTCGAAAAGATGTGTGAACCCTAATGTTCATAGCAGCATTATTTACAATTGCCAAGATATGGAAGCAACCTAAGAGTCCATCAACATATGAATAAAGATGTCGTATATATATATACAACAGTATACTACTCAGCCATAAAAAAGAATGAAGTTTTGCCATGTGCAACAATATGGGTGGACTTGGAGGGTATTATGCTAAGTCATAGAAGTCACACAAAGAAAGGCAAATACTGTATGGTATCACTTATATGTTGGTATCTGAAAAAAAAAAAACTAACTAGTGAATATAGCAAAAAGGAAACAGACTCACAGATATAGAGAACAAACTAGTGGTCACCAGTGGGGAGAGGGAAGTGGGCAAGAGCAATATAGGGGTAGAAGATTAAGAGGTACAAACTAACACAGGGAATCAACATTTTATAATAACTATAAATGGTGTAGAACCTTTAAAAATTGTGAATCACTATGCTATGCAGCTGTAACTTATATTATACAACCACATATTAATTTTTAAAAGTAAACAAAGAGTAATGTAACTTAAATATAAAATACTACATGAATTTGAAATTAAACAATTCAGCCAACTTAAAAAAAAGACAGGTGAAGAAAGATGCATTTATACTGTTTTAAAATAATTACATAATTAGATCACTACCTTTACCAGTACTTTTTAAAAATATTGATTTCAAATTACTGTCTGGAGTTACTTGCTTTCAGCCTAAAGAACTTCCTTTAATATTTCTTGTAAGGTGAGTCTGCTAACAAGGAATTCTCCTAGTTTTCATTTACCTGGGAATATTTTTATTTTGCCTTCATTTTTGAAAAATAGCTTTGCTGGATACGAGATTCTTGGTTGACACTTCCAGCACTTTGAATATGTCATTCCAGTACCTTTTAGCCTTCATTCTTTCAGATAAGAAGTCAGTTTATAATTGTTTTGCTTCCTTTACTTATGATTAGTTGTTTTTCTTTTGTTGCCTTCAATATTTTATCTTTGCCTTTGCTTTCCAACCTTTTTACTATGATGTGTCTACATGTGGATCTCTTTGAGTTTATCCTACTTGGAGTTTACTGAGTATCCTGAATGTGTAGACTACTGTTTTTCATCCAGTTGAAGAAGCTTTCAACCATTATTTCTTTGAATATTTTTTCTGGTCCTTTCTCTCTTTTTCTGCTACTCTCATTACACATATGTCAATGTGGTTGTTGGTGTCTCACGTTTTTCTGTGGCTCTGTTCATTTTTCTTCATTTTTTTCCCTCTCTGTTCTTTGAATTATATAATCTCTGTCGATCTACCTTTAAGTTTTTTGATTCTTATGACAGTTGAAATAAAGTTAGTTCCTTTAGAGAGAGCTTTGGAACTCTTTGCTCTTATAGACCACCTCCCACTGGGCAATATCTCTGATCCACTGCTCTGGAGCTGGAGTTGGTAATGACTTTTAACTGCTTTACAAACATCTGGATAGGGGTGGTAGCCCCAGGTATCTTTGTTTTGCCTCTTCTGGTGTGGAAACCTCCACCTTTCAAGTAAACTGAGGCAAGGACAATTGGGGGCCCAGGATTCTCAGTCTGCTGTGCCTGTGGTAGAACCTCCATCATATGAGTAAGAGCTGGGTAGAGGAAGTGAGACTTCAACTTCTTGGCCACACTCACCAGGAATCTTGCCTATGCAACTCAAAGATGGAGTAGATGAGAGATGCTGGTGGCACCTCCTGATGATATACAATATCCCTTGACTAGGAACTAAGGACAAAGGAAGCCCTATCTCTCTGGACAAATTGCTTGGATTGGAGCTTCCATCAAGCTGAGCTGGAGTAGGGGAGAGCGAGAGAGCAGGTTGTAGCTCAAGTGTCACAGACTCTTGTTGTTCATACTGAAATTTAGTAGATTTCCTTGAAAAAATATTTCTTCATTTGCTATATGAACTTAGGACAATTTTCAGAGATTTTAAATGGGTGTTTTTATAGTTTTCACCAGTTATAGTTATTTTGCTGGGGAACAGATCCACGGAGCACCTCATGCTGTCATTCTGGAAATAGAGCCCCTTAAATTTTAGTTTTTGAAAGAATCCTAGAATAATTAAAGTATCTGAAGCTTTTTTGGGGAAAATATTCTTATTTATAAATAAATAACTCCTTATTATATGCTCAGTTCTTCTGCAAATAATTCTATTGGCTAGATTAATAAGAATTATTTTTTTAAAAAAACAACGTGTTCTTTTTAAAGTTATAGTTCACTGCATTCATATTTACAAACCCCATACACAAACATGTATTCCTCCTTTATTAGGTGGACTTAAACAGATACTTAAACATGAAGGCAGTGATGATTATAAAACACAATGAAACTCTAAGTTAAGGCTTTATATTTGTTTTAAAACCCATATTCATAGATAATTGTGTCCAAATCAAACCTTCATCTACAAGATTGAGCTCATCTGTGTTTATCTGGTACCAACAATTCCTTTTACTGGATTGTATGAAATATGAATTAGTAGTAACCACAATCATCTCACTTTAATGAACCGTTGGTTCCTTTCTTAGGTTTTGGTCCTTAGTTTGATGATTTAGCCTTTAGTAGCACGTGCAACAGAAGGAACAGAGCATTTCTATGTCAACTTAGAAAACCTACAAACGGTACTAATGCTTATCCTCTTGAAAGTTGGCCAACAGTGAACAACTCAGGACATCCTAAATACAGAAAACACCAAAACCATATTTGACCACTCTCCCTTTTCAAAACATAGAACATGTTAAGGTAAAGGTGGAAGGATTTCTTGATGGATAGACTATGAAGTGTGAGAGAAGACAGAGGATGATCTGATTGATGGCTTTGGGCCTGAACAACAAGAAGAATGGAGTTGCCATTAAATGAAGTAGGCAATTCTGTAGGGAGAACAAGTTTTTTGGGGGGCGTTTATCAGAGATATTTTAGTAATTAAAATATTCAGGGTATGTATTAATCACAACTCCAGCTCTTACCTCATTTGAACCTCTCCCCTTCTCTCAGCTCTGACCTGCTTTAGGCTGGAGGGGGTTTGGGGGAACAGTGGGGGAGAGGGCATGGTCAGCTCTGGATCTCTTTTCCCACTGTGGTTCTCCTTTTCTCTCCTGGCCCTCACTAGGTTGTCTCTGCTCTTTTTCCAGGACAGGAAGGGACAGAAAAATCTCACTGACAGGTGCCTTATGAAGGTGCCCTCTGGGGCAGGCAGACCCCCAAGGCTAGATCTTCCTCTTATGGGCCCTTCCTTGAGTCCCTCAGAAATTCCCATGCTGGGCTCTTTGATGACAGTTCTTCTGACCCTGGCCATGTCCCTCCTCTAACTGCCATTCTTGACTGCTCCCTTTTGTCTTTCAGGCCACCTCTCTGTTGGGATCTCATAGCTGCTAAGGACAGGATCCAAGAGGGACCCAAGACCTGCATTTGGTCCATAGGAGCCATTCAGCTTTTGCCCTGCCCTCAGAGGGAATGTCACACATTAAATGCAGTTCTCTGTACTCTGCCACAACCGGCCACTTTGGCCTGGAGAATTTTTTCAGAACGAGGTTTGGCACTCGCCTCTGTACCACACCAACTGCAAGGGACACGGGTCAAACTCTCCAAGGGGTTCTCTTGAAGTCTCTTCTTTATACATTAGAATTAAAAAAAAAAACACCTAACAACACCAAGTGTTAGCAAAAATGTGAAACAACTGGGATTATCATATACCGCTGGTGGGAGTACCTCTTTGGAAAACCTTTGATAGTATCCACTTAAAGTGACCTGGCGAATAAAGACACAGACCTACTGGAGAACAGACTTGAGGATATGGGGAGGGGGAAGGGTGAGCTGTGACAGGGCAAGAGAGAGGCATGGACATATATACACTACCAAACGTAAGGTAGATAGCTAGTGGGAAGCAGCCGCATGGCACAGGGATATCGGCTCAGTGCTTTGTGACCGCCTGGAGGGGTGGGATAGGGAGGGTGGCAGGGAGGGAGACGCAGAGGGAAGAGCTATGGGAACATATGTATATGTATAACTGATTCACTTTGTTATAAAGCAGAAACTAACACACCATTGTAAAGCAATTATACCCCAATAAAGATGTTATAAAAAAAAATAAAGTGACCTGGCAATTCCATATCTAGTTATTCATCTATCATACATACATACAATCAACAGAAGACATATATAAAGGGATGGTCATAGCAGTGTAAAATTCATAAACTGAAAACAACCTAAAAGGCCATCAGCAAGAGAATAGATAAATAATAATGGTATATTTTTAAAATGGAATTTTAAAAAAAGGAATGAACTACTGCTACATGCAACATGGGTAAATTTCACAGGCATCCGTTAAGTCGAAGAAGCAAAGTACAAAAGAGTACATACTGTTTGATTCTATTTATATGATGTCCAAGAACAGACAAAGCTAATCAGGATAAAGTCAGGATAGTGGCTAGAAGTTAGGATAGTGGAGTAAGTAGTGACTGGGTGTGGGCAAGAGGGAGGTTTCTGGGTTGCTGGAATAGTCTATATTTTAATTATATTTGTAATGTAATGGGTTTATATATTTCTAAAATTTCATCTTGCTTTACAGTTAAGATTTGTGTACTTTATAACTTGTATGTTTCACTTTATTAAGTTAAAAACAAAATTTAGAGAGAAACTTGTGTTCTCCAACTATTCATGCATTGCATTTTCATTATTTGACAACATGAGCCCAGGATTATTTATAAAGGGTGCTTTAGTTGTGAGGACATTCTGATCCCAAAACCCCTGGCAGAGACATTTTGAAAAGTGAAAAGGTCATGTCTAAGTAGAAACAGCCCTCTTCCTTTGCTGCTTGCGGCTACAGTTTTCACTGACCTGGTTCCACTCAGCCAGCAGCTGGGCTTCAGGGATTCTACCAGAATTGACCAGCAGGGGTCAGCCCTATACAAACCCCATAAGCTTGAGCCTTCTGGGAGCTGAAACGTTTCTTCCCAGGTCAGTCAAGTCATCCTGGCCTTTCAGTTTTCTCACTTCACATCTTCAGCCACATTTTCCTCTACTCTGTCACCACCGCCCACTCCCATGATCATAACATGGACCAGAAATTTCCTTTCATTCTTCACTCATTCAAACATGCTGTCCTATCCCTCCTCTTTCTCCAGTAACTCCAGCAACACTCCTTTCACCTTTCACCAAGCCCTTCAGGTCAGTGACCAGCCGTCTTCTCTCCATCCTGCAATCCCACCCTCTCTTCGACCCCTCATCCAGCCCTGACATCATGGGTCATCAGTGTAGTCACTTTTGCAAACACCTTCAACTCTTTGACCATGCCAGGCTCCCGCTTTTAACCCACTAATAATTTCCCATTGCACTTGGGATAAAATACAAAACCCACTACAGGGCCCTCATGCCCTAGCCCTAGGCTGGTACCTCTCCCACCTGCCTCATATACCACACCCCTTCAACCATACTTTCTTTTTTTTAAATTAAAAAATATATATATATTGGAGCATAGTTGATTAACAGTGTTGTGTTAGTTTCAGGTATACAGCAAAGTGATTCAGTAATACATATATGTGTATCTATTCCTTTTCAAATTCTTTTCCCATTTAGTCAACCATACTTTCAATTCTTCTCTCCACCAGTATGAAAGACATATACTTCAAGTCCATTCTTTTGTTCTCTTTCCTGACAAGGTATTTATTTCTTTTAAAACACAATTTAAAAATTACACCCATATTTGTGTACTTGCTTATTTAATGTTTGTCTCTGACTTGAGACTGGGCACTCAACAAAGGTAGTGATCATATCTTGTTCACACACCTTTTACAGAAGTAGTGCAAAGCATTTTTGGGGTCCACGGTAGATGCTCAATCTGTTGAATTAGAATATCAATCCAGACCTTGACCCTACAAAGATGGGGACAGATGGGGGCCCTCTGTTGCTTTAGAAAAAACCCAGCACTTTATTATTTGTATAATATTTGTCCTTTAAAGCACTCACAGTAATTACTGTAATAATTGCATGATAGGTTACATAAGATAGACATGTTGTGATTCTCATTTGATAGATGAACAAAATGAGGTACAAAGAGAATCGACTAAAATGTCAGAGTAAGTACTAAAACCAAAATCTCTCACCTACCCATTTGCACGTCTTAACTAGGATATGTTAATGTTCTGATTCTTGACCAAACCTGCAGTAGAGAAGATAGCATAATAGTTAAATGCTCAGGCTCTCAGGACAGACTGTTAAGTTTCCAAACCCAGATCCAATACTGAACTTGCTGTGTGACCATGGGTAGGTTACTTAACTTCACTGAGCTTCAGTTTCTCCATTTCTAAAGTGGAAATAACCATACCTATATGAGGAGGTTGGAGTGAGGTTTTGATATATATGTATAAGATACACACACATAGAGCTGAACATGGTACATGGGAAGCACTTAATCAAAGTTAGTTAGTCTTTTGAGAATAATGATTATGTTTCATACTCCTCGGTAACTCTAACAAGAAGTACAGAGCCTTTCAAAGTGATGTTTAATACAAATGTTTGACATGTCCTTCTGGCAACAATGGGATTTCTGTTTTCTTGAATTCACCCTTATCTGTGAATACTGTTGCCTTTGAGGAGTGAAAAAAGTGTTGTATGTACCCTTGGTGTGACCACTCCCATGTGTATACCCTTTAAAACCGATAATTAGGAGCAGACTTCTAGACGCCTGTTTTCTCTTAGTTCACTCATTTTAAAGTCCATTTTCCCGTCCTTCTTTGAAAGAGTGTAATTGATATAACTTACATCCTCAAACCCCCCTTATTCTGGAATGGGTCATATACTATAACCATGGCAGTTACTGTGAATTGACCTAATAATGCATTGAGCAAATGGGGTAATCTCCACCCACGTAGGACAGGATAGAAAATTATAGAGTAGGATGCAAAGTAGGTAGTTTTCATGACAGTATTCTAAAGAAGTTTGTTCGAATGGAAAAGTCACATGCCGTTTGAAAAATTGCTTTATACAGGATAAAGTGATAATTTAAAATAAACCTACAGACAGAAGTAAAGTTCATGACATTTAATTTAATTTGGTTGGTCCATTTAAAAATATGTAATGCTGTAATATTTTTGTCTCCTGCAGTTTTTTTTTTTTTTTTTTTTTTCTCCTGCAGTTTTTAATATAAATGTATAGGAATAATGGCCCACAATGGAACTTGTGAAACATAACAGTGCAAAGTTAAATGGAGATGTCCCTGTAAAACTAACACAAATGACTAATGGGTTGCAATCTGTTAGAACAGACTAACATATTTTGTTTGACTACGTATGACGATGCCTCTTCCTCTCTATCTCTGTCATCATTCATTAACGTTTTTACATAGCTAACTGGGGTTATGAATCTGCAGTAAAAATTTGTTAAAAATACAGTAAAAGCATTCTTACCCACTGTTTCTTTTACAGAATTCAGTAAACTATGAACAGCATAGAACAGAATGATCTCCATCTTAATGTTCAAGGATCCAAAGTAACAAGGTCCAGCCTTCCAGTTTTAGTTGAAAAACTACAAATTAATTAGCTTCAACAGGTTCTCTTGTATTACAGTCCATTTTTTAGAAATAATGAATTGGTTCTCCAGCATTCTCCAAAAATGATCAGTGAGTTTTTTTGAAGTATAATTTTGAACTATTTACACATAATGTGTTTTAATTCATTACAGCTATTCTTCTTTTTTTTTTATTACTAAATTGCTTTCATTTGTTTAATAGAACAATTTCTTTTCTTTTTCTCTCTTTTTTTTTTTTTTTTGGCTGTGTTGGGTCTTCATTGCTGCACACAGGCTTTCTCTAGTTGCGGCGAGCAGGGGCTACTCTTTGTTGTGGCGCGCAGGCTTCTCATTGCAGTGGCTTCTCTTGTTGTGGAGCACAGGCTGTACGCACACGGGCTTCAGCAGTTGTGGCTCGCAGGCCCTAGAGAGCAGCCTCAGTAGTTGTGGTGCATGGGTTTAGTTGCTCTGTGGCATGTGGGACCTTCCTGGACCAGGGCTCGAACCCGTGTCTCCTGCATTTGCAGGCGGATTCAAAACCACTGTGCCACCAGGGAAGTCCCTAATAGAACAATTTTTTTGCAGTTTTTTTTACATTTTTAATTGAAGTACAGTTGATTTACAATATTGTATTAGTTTCAGGTGTACAGCAAAGTGATTTGGTTATACATATATATATATATATTCATGCTTTTCCAGATTCTTTTCTATTATAGCTTATTACAAGATATTGAATATAGTTCCCTGTACTGTACAGTAAACCTTTGTTTATCTCTTTTGTATATAGTGGTGTGTATCTGTTAATCCCATACTCCTAATTTTTCCCTCCCTCCCCGTTTCCCCTATGGTAATCATAAGTTTGTTTTCTATGTCTGTGAGTCTATTTCTGTTTTGTAAATAAGTTCATTTGTATTATTTTTTAGATTCTGCATTATAAGTGATATCATATGATATTTGTCTTTGTCTGACTTACTTCACTTAGTATGACAATCTCTAGATCCATTCATGTTGCTGCAAGTGGCAATTTTTCTTTCTTTTTATGGCTGAGTAATATTCCATTGTATATATTTACCACCTCTTTATCCATTCACCTGTTAATGGACACTTAGGTTGCTTCCATGTCTTGGCTATTGTAAATAGTTACAGCTATTATTTGGCCAGTAGGAATGTCTTCAAGCTTGTTTCTGACCAATTTTGACATGGTCTTATTAATCTTTGATAACTTCTTTGATTTCTGCTAAGATAAGCTGGTCCAGTGTTCATTGTGTATATTTTCTACTTGAAAAACAGACTTGGAATTAGCCATTTCTTCAAGAAGCTACATTCTTTCTAGTAGGAAACTGTATTTAGAAACTAACTGCAAAAAGTTCATTGTTACTGAGCTAGTCATTATTTGTAGGCTTTTCTAGCAAGCTACTTTTAAAAAAAGTTGAATCTCATTCATAGATCTCATGATCTATGTTGAATCTCATTCCATGACCTCATTTTAGAATGTCTTGTTTTCTCCAGGCTTCTAATGACTCCTTTTATGGTCTTGAACACTCATCTTCCTACCTGGTTTCAGAGAAAGTACCCTTTCTTCCTCTGAATAAAATGTTTTAATTGTTGGAAATCAATAGATTTTGAGGGGCTTACCTGGTGACACAGTGGTTAAGAATCCGCCTGCCCAGGCAGGGGACACGGGTTCGATCCCTGATCCGGGAAGATCCCACATGCCGCAGAGCAAGTAAGCCCATACGACGTAACTACTGAGCCCACGCACCACAACTACTGAGCCTGCACTCTAGAGCCCATGAGCCACAAATACTGAGCCCACGTGCCACAACTACTGAAGCCTGCACGCCTAGAGCCCGTGGTCCACAACAAGAGAAGCCACCACGATAAGTAGGCCGCTCACGGCAATGAAGAGTAGCCCCCGCTCGAAACACACACACACACACAAAAGCCCACACGCAGCAATGAAGACCCAATGCAGCCAAAGATAAAATAAATAAATTTTAAAAAATGATTTTGAGAACATATGATTTCTTCAAGGAGCCTGTTGTGGCATAATTCCTAAGGCAGCAGGTATTAGAATCAGATTGCCTGGATTTTCACTATGGCAGAAAGAAGACCTGTGTCTTTTTTTTTTGCGGTACGCGGGCCTCTCACTGTTGTGGCCCCTCCCGTTGCGGAGCACAGGCTCCGGACGCGCAGGCTCAGCGGCCATGGCTCACGGGCCTAGCCACTCCGCAGCATGTGGGATCTTCCCAGACCGGGACATGAATCCGCGTCCCCTGCATCGGCAGGCAGACTCTCAACCACTGCGCCACCAGGGAAGCCCTTTAATCAGTTTTGACAAACACATAAAGCTGCATAAACCATACCCCAAAACTCAGAAAGCTACTTGTGCCTCCTTCTCATCAATCCTCTCCTTCTCGCCTCATCTCCCAGAAACAATCACTGTTCTGATTTCTTTCATCATGGATTGACTATGTTGTAGAACTTTACAAAAGTACAGTCATTCAGTAGGTACACTTGTGTTTGCCTCTTTGGCTCAGCATCTTTTTGAAATTCATTCATATCATTGTATGTTATCAGTAGTCCCTTCCTCTTTATTGCTGGATAGTATTTCACTTTATGAATATACTTTACTTTATTTATCCATTCTCCTGTTAATAAACATTTAGGTTGCTTCCAATGTTCAGCTCTTATGAGTAAAGCTACTATGAACATTCACAGACAAAACATATTGTGTCTTTATTTCTTTTGAGTAAATTCCTAGAAGCATAAATAGTTGGGCCATGTGGTAGGTGTATGTTTAACTTTATGAGAATATGATTAACTCTGGCAAATAAGAAAAAGACAAACAATCATATAGAAGAATAGGAGAAAGACTTAGATTTTACAAAAGAAGAGATCCAAATGGCCAATAAATATATGAAAAGATGTTCAATTTTATCAGTTATCATGGGAAAACAATTTAAAATTATAGCGTGATATTCTACAAAATCATAATGCAATACATTATACATCCACCAGAGTGATTAAGTTAAAAAGATGGAAAATACCAAGTATTAGTGAGGAGATGGAATGACTAGAAAGAACTCTCATACACTGCTGGTGTTGAGTGACAGAAATCAGACACACAAAGATACTTTCTTTATGATTTTATTTACACAAAGTACAAAACCAGTCAAAATTAATCTGAGTTTGAGGTCAGCATAGAAATTATCCCTCTGTGGGAGTTATGGTAGTGCCTGAAAGGGAACATGAGGAATCTTTTGGAATAGTGGTAATGTGCTGTTTCTGGATCTGGGTACTGATGACATAGTTGTGTTCAGTTCATGAAAATTCAATGAACTCTACACTTATTATACATGCATTTTTTGGGAGATATTGCATATCTCATTCCAGACCACAGCAATAAAGCAAAAATCAAAATAAAAAGTGAGCTACAGGGGAGCGGGAAGGGTAAGCTGTGACAAAGCGAGAGAGTGGCATGGACATATATACACTACCAAACGTAAAACGGATAGCTAGTGGGAAGCAGCCGCATAGCACAGGGAGATCAGCTAGGTGCTTTGTCACCACCTAGAGGGGTGGGATAGGGAGGGTGGGAGGGAGGGAGACGCAAGAGGGAAGAGATATGGGAACATATGTATATGTATAACTGATTCACTTTGTTATAAAGCAGAAACTAACACACCATTGTAAAGCAATTATACTCGAATAAAGATGTAAAAAAAAAAAGTGAGTTACATGAATTTTTTTGGTTTCTCAGTGCGTATAAAAGTTATATTTATACTGTTAAGTGTGCAATAGAATTATGTCTAAAAAGCAACATACATGGGACTTCTCTGGTTGTCCAGTGGGTAAGACTCTGCGCTCCCAACGCAGGGGACCCAGGTTCGATCCCTGGTCCAGGAACTAGATCCCGCGTGCGTGCCACAACTAAGAGTCTGCATGCCACAACTAAGAAGTCTGCACACTGCAACTAAAGATCCCGTGTGCCACAATGAAGATCCCATGTGCCACAACTAAGACCTGGCACAGCAAAAATAAATAAATAAATAATTTTTTAAAATATACATCCCTTAATTTAAAAATAATTCATTGCTAAAAACGCTAATCATCATCTGACCCTTCAGCAAATCATAGTAGTAACATCAAAGATCACTGATGACAGATCACCATAATAAATATAATAATAAAGAAAAAGTTTGAAATATTGCAAGAATTACCAACATGTGACACAGAGACACAAAGTAAGCACATGCTGTTGGAAAAATACTCCTAATAGACTTGCTTGGCACAGGGTTGCCACAAACCTTCAATTTGTAAGAAGCACAATATCTGCAAAGTACAACAAAGTGAAGTGCAATAAAACAAGGTATGCCGGTATGTATAGTATAATTCAATAAAAAGTTTAAAAAAACAACCAAACAGAGTACAATACAATACCACGACATACCCGCCAGAATGGCTAAAATTAAAAAGACAGAAAATACTAAGTTGGCGAAGATATACAGCAACAAGAATGGCTGTACAGGGGACTTCCCTGGTGGCGCAGTGGTTAAGAATCTACCTGCCAATGCAGGGAACATCGTTTCGGGCCCCGGTCCAGGAAGATCCCACATGCCGTGGGTCAACTAAGCCCGTGCAGCACAACTACTGAGCCCTCATGCCACAACTACTGAAACCTGTGTGCCTAGAGCCCATGTTCCTCAACAAGAGAAGCCACCTCAATGAGAAGCCCACGCACTGAAACAAAAGAGTAGCCCCCGCTTGCTGCAACTAGAGAAAGCCCACGTGCAGCAACAAAGACCCAACTCAGCCGAAAATAAAAATTAATTAATTAATTAAAAAAAAAGAATGGTTGTACAATTCCTTTGGAAAACTGGCAGCATCTAATAATGCTAAAAATATGTATACATATGTGTATATGCAATTATATGTATATCACCCAGCAATTCCATTCCTAGGTATACATGCCAAAAAGAAATGTGTGTGTGTACACATATATGTGTGTGTATATATATATATATATACACATATATATGGGTGTGTACATATATGTGTACACACACACATATATATGGCTTAAGACTGTTCAAAGCAGCAGTGTCCATAATAATCCAAAGCTAGAAACCGCCCCAATACCCATCAATGATAGAAAGGATAAATAAATTGTGGTATGCACACACCACCAAATGCTATGTATCAATGAGAATGAACAAACTCCAGTTGCATGCAACAACATAGATGAACTTCACAAACTTAAAGTTGAGAACCCAGATATCAAAACATATGATTCCATCTATATAAAGTTCAAAAATAGGCAAAACTAATCTATGATGTCAGAAGGAACATATGATTAACTTAGGGGCCTTTGTGACTGGTTCGCAGAGACATGAGGTCTCTTGTTGTTGTGAAAATGTTCTGTTTTATGATCTATGAACATTACACAAGAGTGTGAAGTTTGTGGAAATTCACCAAGCTGAGCATTAACGGCCTGTGCTGTGTACTTTTCTGTATGTATATTACACTTCAATGAAAATCTACTTTAAAAATGCCCTCAGATCTGAGATCCAATTGGATCTAACCCTACTCACATGCTATCTTGTCTCTTTGGGTCATTTTTTCTTTTTTCCTTTCAGTGTTACCAGAAACATCGTACTATCAAAAAGAGAAGTTCTTTTGCTCCTTGCAACACTGTGAACATAATATATACTTGTGTTCTAGAACAGTCTAGTGACACAGCATTAAGCTATGTCATCAATGTATAATAGCTGACTAGTTTGGAAAAACAGAAAAAAATGCAGCGTTGAAGTGGCATATGGTATCTACCCCCGTTAGATAAATCATTAACCCGGTGCTCTGTGGTACAGGGTATGTGACTAAGCTTGCAAACCAAGTCAGGGAGCAAAAGTAAGGACACTGTGGCACCTTCCTCTCTCAGGGAACCAGGGAAGAGAACTTATCTGGTGAGGAGTTCCAAGCACCTGCTGTCTCAGTCCAGCTGTTGGTTCTCTCACTAAAGATGCTTCCCTCTGATCTCTAAGGGGAAAAAACACCTTCAAGAAAGCTTTTTAGGGGCTTCCCTGGTGGCGCAGTGGTTGAGAGTTCGCCTGCCTATGCAGGGCACACGGGTTCGTGCCCCGGTCCGGGAAGATCCCACATGCCGCGGAGGGGCTCGGCCGGTGAGCCATGGCCGCTGGGCCTGCGCGTCCGGAGCCTGTGCTCCACAACGGGAGAGGCCACAACAGTGAGAGGCCCGTGAACCGCAAAAAAAAAAAAAAAAAAAAAAGAAAGGTTTTTAGGTAGGTCCTACTGTATAGCACAGGGAACTACATTCAATCTCCTGTGAGAAACCATAATTCAAAAGAATATTTTTTTAAAAGTCTACATGTGGGGCTTACCTGGTGGCGCAGTGGTTGAGAGTCCGCCTGCCGATGCAGGGAGCACGGGTTCGTGCCCCGGTCCGGGAAGATCCCACATGCCGCGGAGCGGCTGGGCCCGTGGGCCATGGCCGCTGAGCCTGCGCGTCCGGAGCCTGTGCTCCGCAACGGGAGGGGCCACAGCAGTGAGAGGCCCGCATACCGGGAAAAAAAAAAAGTCTATATGTGTATAACTGAGTCACTTTGCTGTACAGCAGAGAGTGGTACAACATTGTAAATCAACTACACTTCAATAAAAAATTAAATTAAATTTTTTTTAAAAACGTTTTTAAAAGGCTGTAAATTTCAAACAAAACATCCCTTTCCCCCCCTCAATTAATTCACGGGAAACTTTCTGGGGGAGTTGAATGGGTTGTCGATTTATCTACTACAAACTGTTGAAAAATAATCTAAGGAAAGTTTACACGATTTACCTTTTTCCAAAACGAACTTCCCCCGCCCTTGCGGATAGCAATTTCTCCCTCAACGTCTCGATTAGTGGCAGCTGCAATGAATAAGGATCATACAGGGATGTGCGCTTACTCAGCCGGAAGGGGGCGCGCAGGGACGTTACCGAGGATTTCAATTAAATCAGTTTCTGTTTATATTCCAGGGTGGCTGCCTGATCAAACTACCTGAAGCGAGCTAGGGTGAAACTGCCTCAGAAACTCGGAACAGCTCACCACCGCTTAACAAACTAAGCGCAAACTCTGTATTCTTCAAAGTTCGTTCAGGGTGATTGTTTCAGTGAAAGGCGCTGGTGCATTTTGGTCCTTGCTGGGAAAGTATGAAATCAAATACAGCATATTGTAGGAGTCTGGGTAGTGGGATCAGTGACAATTTTGTTTAGCCTCCTCACTTCCATCCCCCTTTAGTGTTAAAAAGTCCATTGTTCTTGAGGGACAACAGAGCAGAGAGCCAGCATTGGTAAAGAAATAGCAAACGCCCAAAATGGCTTTCTCTGGTATTTAAATTTAAGCAATTATTTTCAGCTATTCTCAATACTCAAACCTGGGGCTTGTCATTACCTGTAAAGAAACTACAATAGTTTCAGGACTACCACATTTTTCAAGTACCACCGGAAAAAAGTCACAGATTAAAAAACCCTCACCTGATTTCATTTTATCAAATGGTTAATATTTCTCAACTTCCTGCTAACAGAATATCAAATGCTAGGTTAGCAGCTGGACTAATTATTTTTAGTTGTATATATTGCTTTCTCAACCATATAGGAAACGTTTGAAGACAAAAGTGGCTCCAATTTAGCTTTCCAAGAGGGTTTTTCAAACTCTCTCCCCGTCCAGTCCAGAATATCCATATGTGTCCCATGTGGTGTCTGGAATATGGTGCTTTGCAAATAAATGTAGATAGAAAAAATAAACTAATAAACAGAAGAAAATATGAGGTAATATTTGTATAACCTTGGGGATAGGGAGGTCTTCTTAAGCAGGACAGGAAACCCAGAGAAATTAAAGAAAAAAAATAGACATGTTTGACTACATAAAAATTAATATTTCTTTGCAAGGCCAAGGATATCATAAACAAAATGAAAAGAAAAAGTGAGGGAAAATGTTTGTAATAAAAATGACAGAAAGTGGAAAATATGTTAATAAACTGGCTTCCTACAGCTTCATAAACAAAAGACAACACAATAGAAAAGTGAGCCAGTGTATGAAGAAGCAATTCATAGAAGAGGAAATAGGAGAAGATGCTTAGTCTCAGTGGGAGTCAGGAAAATGCAATGAATTCATGAATATAAATATGCAAGAAAAGCCTAAAAATACCCAATCTGTGAGTGGTTGTCTCAGGGCCCAGGGGCCTAGGAGAGGGTAATAGACCAGGGATTTGAAGTCAAAAGGGATTTCATCTTTAACTGCAATGCTTTATTTCTTTTATTAAAATATATTAAGATTTAAGAGGAATGTGACAAATGGTAACAGTTATCAAATTTAAGTTCTGTCTTTCTGTGAACATACATGTGCATTTCTTGGGTATATGCCTAGGAGTAGAATTGCTAGGTCATAGGAAATGCATATGTTCCAGTAATGTCCTGTTTCTTAATCTGAGGTGCTGGTTACAGGGTGTGCTCAGATTATGAAAATTCACTGAGATATATCCTGATATGTGCACTTCAATAAAAAGTTAAACAACAAAAATAACAAAAAGTAAAGTTTAACAACTTTATTGAGATAACTTTGACATATAAAAATTGTATATATTTAAGGTACAACTTGATGTTTTGGTATATTGTGATACCATTTTTTCCTATGTGTGATACTATTTTTAAACCATCAGATTGGGGGAAAAATAAATTATGAGAGATCAAAGGTATGAACCTTATACAAATTAAATCAATATATATTGACTTGGTGGGATGTCCCTGAGGAGCTAAGTGAAGAAAGCAAGCTGTATATAGACTGACCTCATTTTTGTACAAATAAAGAACAAAGATAAAACTCCTTTTATGTGCGTTTGTGTATGTATAAGCCAGAAGAAAAGACTGCAATAGATCTAAAATTTATTATGGAAGGGTAATATTAAAAGAGGAATGAAAAGAGAGATAATTAGCTTTTCTTTCGTCAGCTCTGTATGGTCCAAATTACTAAAACCAGAATTGTTTCTAAGTATTGTTTTTACACTTTTTTCTTCTTTAAGGTTTTAAGATTTTATTTAAGTCTGTGATCCAGGACATCATCTCTTGCTGAGTTAGATTATATCCTCAAGTGTATTTTCATAAAGGTACATCAATTCTCTTTGCGTATTTAGAATGCCCTTCTACTGACATTTTTTTATTGAGGTATAGTTGCTGTACAATATTATAAAAGTTTCAGGTGTACAACATAGTAATTCACAGTTTTTAAAGGTTATATTCCATTCATAGTTATAAAATATTAGTTATAATCCCTATGTTTTACTATATATCCTTGTAGCTTATTTATTTTATATATAGTAGTTTGTACTGCTTAATCTCCCACCCCTATCTTGCCCCTCCTCCCTTCCCTCTCCCCACTGGTAACCACTAGTTCTCTATATCTGTGAGTCTGTTTCCTTTTTGTTATATTCACTAGTTAGTTTTATTTTTTAGATTCCACATATAAATGATATAATACAGTATTTGTCTTTCTCTGTGTGACTTATTTCACTTAGCATAATACCCTCCAAGTCCATCCATGTTGTCATAAACAGCAAAATTTTATTCTTTTTTATGGCTTAGTATTCCATATATATATATATATATATATATAATCTCACATCTTCTTTACACATTCATCTGTTGATGGACGCTTAGGTTGCTTCCTTATCTTGGCAATTGTAAATAATGCTGCTATGATCATTGGGGTGCATGTATCTTTTCAAATTAGTGTTTTCATTTATTTCAGATATATACCCAGGATTGGAATTGTTGGGTCATTTAGTAGTTCTATTTTTAGTTTTTTGAGGAACCTCCATACTGTTTTCCATAGTGACTGCACCAATTTACATTCCCACCAACAGTGTATGAGGATTCCCTTTTCTCCAAATCCTCGCCAACATTTGTTATCTGTGTACTTTTTGTCAATAGCCATTCTGACAGGTGTGAGATGATACCTCATTGTGGTTTTAATTTGCATTTCTCTGATGGTTAACGATGTTGAGCATCTTTTTATGTGCCTGTTGGCCATCTCTATGTCTTCTTTGGAAAAATGTCTATTCAGGTCTTCTGCAGATTTTTTAATCGGTTGTTACCAGATTTTTTTCTAGGTACTTTTGTTTGAGAAATAATTCACATATGATAAAATTCACCAATTTAAGGTATATAATTCAGCAATTTTTAGTATATTCACAAAGTTGCACAAACGTTACTGCTATCTAATTCCGAACATTTTAATCACTCCCTGAATCTCCCCCAAACCCTGTACCCATTAACAGTCACTCTCTATTCCTCCTGCCTTTCAGCCCTCAAAACTGCCAATCTACCTTCTGTCTCTATGAATTACCTATTCTGCACATTTCATATAAATGGAATCGTATAATATATATGTGCCTTTTTGTGTCTGGCTTCTTTCACTTAGCATAATGTTTCTGAGGTTCAACCATGTCGTAGTGTGTATCACTAATTCATTCCTCTTTATGGTTGAATAATATTCCATTGTATGGATATAACACATTTATTTATCCATTCCCCAGGTGATCATTTACATTGTTTCCACTTTTTGCCTCTTACGAATAATGCCACCATGAACACTGTGTACAAGTTTTAATGTGGACATAGTTTTCCAACTTTCTTAGGTATACACACAGGAGTGGAATTACTGGATCATATAGTAACCCTGTGTTTAACCTTTTGAGGAACTGCCAGACCACTTTTTAAAGCAGCTGCATCATTTTACATTTTTACTATCAATGTGCAAGGGTACTAATTTCTCCATATTCTCTGTGACACTTGTTATTACCTGTGTTTTCTGATATAGCCATCATGGTAAGCATGAAGTGTATCATGTTTGTTTTGATTTGATTTCCCCTGATGGCTAATGACATTGAACATCTTTTCATGGGCTTATTGACCATGTGTATATCTTCTTTGAAAAAATATATATATTCAAATCCTTTGCCTATTTTTCAATTTGGTTGACTTATTGTTGAGCTGTGAGTGTTCCTTATATATTCTGTATAAAAGTTCCTTGTCAGATATATGATTTGCGAATATTTTCTCCCATTTTGTGAGTTATCTTTTCATTTTCTGGATTAATGTCCTTTAAAGCATAAAATATTTTAATTTTGATAAAGACCAATTTATCTATTTTTCCTTTGATTGCTTGTGCTTTCAATGTCATAGTTAAGAAATTATTGTCTAATCCAAGGTCCTAAAAATATACACCTATATTTTCTTCTAAGAGTTTTATAGTTTTATCTCTTAAATATTGGTCTCAGATCCATTTTGAGTTAATTTTTGTATGTGGTGTGAAATAGGAGTCTACCTTCATTCTTTTACATGTGGATAGCCAGTTTTCCCCAGCTTCATTTGTTGAAAAGTCTATTCTTTCCCCCACCTTGAATTGTTTTGCTATGCTTGTTGAAAATTAATTGGTCATAAACATATGGGGTTATTTTTGGACTCAATGCTACTCCATTGATCTATAGGTCTATCCTTATGCCAGCAGCACATGTCTTGACTACTATCTAGGTAATTTTTTTTTTTTTTTTTTTTTTGCGGTACGCGGGCCTCTCACTGTTGTGGCCTCTCCCGTTGCGGAGCACAGGCTCCGGACGCGCAGGCCCAGCGGCCATGGCTCACGGGCCCAGCTGCTCCGTGGCATGTGGGATCTTCCCGGACAGCGGCACGAACCCGTGTACCCTGCATCGGCAGGCGGACTCAACCGCTGCGCCACCAGGGAAGCCCTATCCGGGTAATTTTAAAAAAGAAACTGATTAAAAAATATATATATTTGATTGAATTTAGTCATGTAACATCAAAGGACTTATTAAAGCTCTCTCTGGGGACTTTATTGTTTTAAATTTTATTAATCCAGGTATTAGTTTTCTTTTGCTGCTGAAACAAATTACCACAAACTCAGTGGCTTAACACAAAAACAATTTATTATCTTACATATCTGTAGGTTATAAGTCTGACACATGGGTCTCACTAGGCTTAAATCAAAGGGTGAGCAGGGATGAATTCTTTTTTTTTTTTTTTTAATTTATTTATTTATTTGTTTATGGCTGTGTTGTGTCTTCGTTTCTGTGCGAGGGCTTTCTCTAGTTGCGGCAAGTGGGGGCCACTCTTCATCACGGTGCGCGGGCCTCTCACTATTGTGGCCTCTCTTGTTGCAGAGCACAGGCTCCAGACGCGCAGGCTCAGCAGTTGTGGCTCACGGGCCTAGCTGCTCCGCGGCATGTGGGATCCTCCCAGACCAGGGCTCGAACCCGTGTCCCCCGCATTAGCAGGCAGACTCTCAACCACTGTGCCACCAGGGAAGCCCAGGGCTGAATTCTTTTCTGGAAGTTCTAGAGGAGAATCTGTTTCTTTGTTCAGCTTTTTGTCCATATTCCTTGGCTCACCCCTTCTGTCTGCTTCAAAGCCAGCAGCATTGCATCTCTTTGACCGCTCTGTAGACACATCTCCTTCTGACTCTCTTCTGCCTCCCTCTTCTACATTTAAGGACCCTTGTAATTACATTGACCCACTTGGATACTCCAGAATAATCTTATTTTAAGGTCATCTGAATTGCAACCTTAATTCTAACTGCAACCTAATTCCCCTTTGCTAATTTATTCACAGGTTCTGGGGATTAGGATGCAGACATCTTTTCTTGGGGAGGGGGGGATCATTATTCTGCCTACCACATTCCCCGTCACAAACTTTGAATCATAATACAAATGATTTTTAGTAGTTTACATCAATGTATGAGTAGCTTTAAGATCATATAGCAAGTAAGTGACAGGGCTGAGGGAGGACACAGATGTTTTAATTCCCCAGATGGTGATCCACTTGCCTCATTTTTTTTTTTCACTTGCCTCATTTTTTATTCAAGAAATATTTAATTGAGCATTTAGATCATGTGGCAGGCAACCTAATGCTGCTTTAATAAAGGCATTTTAGACTTGTTGGGTTTTGAGTTCAAGATCTCCAACATTAAAAATTTTTTAATAATTTTAAAAGAATATTTAAGGAGGACTGATAATATCTAAAGAGCTAACGGTACAAAACTTATTAATCAAGTGAGGTCAGAAGTCATTCAATTCACAAGGATTGTGATGCCAAGGCAGGAAAGGCTAGTGAGGTTGGTAGGAAAGGAGCAAAGGGGGTGGGACTCAATCAAGGTTGGATGGCCAGTCCTTGCAGGGATGCCCACAGAATGGACTTGTGGCTTTAAAAACAAAACAAAACAAAACAGATGCTTTCACATCTACTCTAGATGTTCTGTTACTAGGGAAGAGCTTGAGAAAAAGAGAAATGTATCCATGCAATGGCAATAAGGGAAACTCAATATGTGACCTAAGTGGGGGAAAAAAAAAAAACTTGTAGAAAAGTGTGTATTATAGAGTTAGTTCATTCATTTACTCAATCATTCAACAAGTATAAGCTCCAGGCATTGTGCAGGGGGTCAAGAATATAGCTCTGAAGGATGCATGGATCCCCTAACGCAAGCCACCTCCCTGGCCAGGTCCTCCCTTGGTTGGGTGCTGCCCCTCAGAGGAAGGGTGGGCTGAGAAGGCTGTGTTCCTCCGTGTCTGCCTGCTGCTGGCCCTGTCCTCTTCAGTTCTCTGAGAGCCTCCACCCCTATCTTCTTCCCGCAGAGCATGGCTCCTCCCCTCTCCTAAGTCCCAGGATAATCCTTAAACCATAATGATCCCAAACAGTCCATTTCCCAGGCTGCATTTTTCAAATAAGCATGTCGGGGTGAAGCAGGAGTGGTACACAGGACTGGAAGAAGCCAAGAGAGGGGGTGTATAGGGCAGGGTGGGAGGGAGGAGAAGAACCCTCTAGTTTCTGTCTTCTTAAAAGCACAGTGTAGTGAAATGGGTAAAATCTGGTGCCTGGAGGTCCAAGTTGCCTGGGGGTTGGAGCCTGGGCTTTTCCGCTTGCCACCTGAGCCACCTGAGACACATCCTCGAACACTCTGTGTACCTGTTTTCCCAATCATAACATTGGAGGAATATTGCTATTTCCTAAGGCCATATTCATAATATGGACAAAGCATTCCAGCAGCACCTCAAACATAATAAACACTCTATGTTAGCTGAAAGCGCAATCTGGGGAGCCCTCTGCCACTGTGACATCAAGGCAGGTCTGTCAGCTCTCTGTCTTCCTCTGCAGCTCTATTCCTGGTGACCCGTGGGTAGCTCTCAGGCAAAACTCAACATACTCAATGACTTAACAACTCCTAGGGACAACAGTCCAAATTCATAATGAGTGGAAAAAGGAAATTTGCATCAAAGGGAAAAATCTGCAAATGTTTGCGTGGTCCCACTGTGGATAACCTCTGAGGTTATTATGCAGAGTGATTTCATTCCTGTTTTCTCAACTTCCTGCTTCTAGACTTGGCCCAGGAGCCTACCTCTGCCTAACAAAGCCCACTGCAGTGCCTTTCCAACAAGATTCCTCCCTTGGCAGCCCTCCTAGTATGTGCAAGCAGCTATTTTAAAATAGAATCCTTTTTTCCTTTGGTCCTTCTGCATTTAGAATTCAGGGAACTAAGTGGAAAAATAGAGTCATCATAGTTTTTTCTCCCATTTTCTTTCCTCCTCTGTCCCAACCCTTTTCTTCTGAGTCTCTTTTCTTCCTCTTTTATCATCTTTGCTCTTTGTTCCCTTGAACTTCTCAGGATGGAGCTGATATTGTCCTGGACTTGATATTGTTCTGAACCAGATAGATGATAGTCTAGGTAACAGTACTTTCTTTTCTGAACTTGGTGCTTTTCTGAAAAAGGAGAGATGAGAGGTTCTTGGATAAAGAATCAGAGCTGGAGAGAGAAGCAACCTACTCCAGGGAAAAGACATTCTGGGAGCTGATTAGTTCGTTTTTGGAGCAATCACTCTCCAGCTTCCCAGGATAGCCAGACTTAGTTTCTCTTAGACTTGGAGGAAAATGCATCTTGCTGGACCCAAGTGTTCCCCTGAACTTCAATCCAGTGTCTTTTATCTCTGGGTTTCAGGCTGTAGATGACATCAACTGTTTTATTATTTATTGTAAAGTGACTGTCGCATCTTGGATCCACGTATGATTTATTTTGTTGGTTATTATTTCCTGAGTCATGAAGGGAGGGGTTCCAGTGTTCAGGAAGCCCAAGAATGGATGAGATGTGCTTGACTGTTTAGGAAACTCTGTCTAAAAATGAATCTTTTCAGAGATATGCCCAAGGACCAAATACAGGGTGGAATTTTGCTCTTAGCCTACAGATAGCCTATTTATCTCAGTTATGGTTAGACTATGAACAGTATTTCAAGGGAAAGAAAATATTTTTAGTTTTTAACCACAGTATATTTTGTGTAGGTAGATGTGAATAGCACCTTTGGGAAAAAAAAAAAGGAAAGCTGTGTGATTAAAACAAAAAATCAAGTTGTCATCCAACTTCTTTTTTCTTTTCTCCTTTAAATTAGTCTTTTAATTTGATTGATTGATTTGAGTTAGTTCTGAAAACTGAATTGATATTTTACCAGTTCAGACAGCCATGTTGAGACTTGGCCTCCTGCTCCTATAAAGGAGGAAAAGTAATTTTTCCTCTACTCTTCTTAGTTCTTGGTTGAGACCCCTGTGATGAAAGACAGATTAGTGAGAGAAAAGCAAACAGAAGTTGATTCACATGTATACCTCATCTACACATGGGAGACACCCGGGGAAAAATGAGTGACACTCCGAGGTGGCTTAGAATTCAGGATTAAATTCCATCTTAGTAGGGAAAAGGGAGTAAGTCCCTTAGGGAGAGTAAACGATTTTTAGGAAAGATGAACGGGCCCTTAGAAGAACAGATGGGAGACAGGATAGCTTGATGTCGACTTCTAGTCTCCTTTCCCGTGATAAGAGTCAGTCTTCTCTGGTTGATGAAACTCCTGGGGCAGGAGATTTATGAGAACTGAGCTCCTTTTGGAGGGTCTGTCTTCAGGCAGATAAGAAAAGTCTATCCCAGCATTTGCTGTTTTTCAAGTGCTTCAGCTCAAAATAATCAACATACCAGAGTTTTGAGGTGGCATATTCTGCTACATTTTGACCCTTCACAGAGTTTATGACCCGGGGCTTATTAGGTCGCTCATTTAAAACAATCCAAGGGAGTTACCAGATTCCTCGCATAATTACTCCTGTCTTAAGTAGACCAAGGAAAAACTATCAGTTCCACAAGTGTGAAGGAGAGAAACTCTGAAGTTAGAAGGAGGGGTCCCATGAATGGCTTTTCTGTCTCTTTACTTTTCGGTAAACGTAAGCAGTCAAAAGAGAAGGTCTGCTACTATACTGCAGCTCGATATCTTTCTTGTTTTTTTCCTCCCTCTGTGGCTGTTCCTTCTGGTTCTTCCTCTTCTCCCAGAACTCTTACCCTTGGGGAGCCCCAGGGCTCTTTTCTTGGCCCTAGGCACCATCTGCTTTCATTACCCTGTTATCTCATTCAGTCTTGAGACTTTACATTCCACTCGGGAATTCAGGAGTGTGCAAACTTGCAGCGACAAGATGCCCACAACTCTCAAATGGTTCCTTTAAACAAAGAAAACACAGCAGATATAAATAGAGAAACATAAGGCAAATGGGGCAAAGTGTTAATAATTTTTTTTTTTTTTTTTGCTGTACGCGGGCCTCTCACTGTTGTGGCCTCTCCCGTTGCGGAGCACAGGCTCCGGATGCACAGGCTCAGTGGCCATGGCTCACGGGCCCAGCTGCTCCGCGGCATGTGGGATCTTCCCGGACCGGGGCAAGAACCCGTGTCCCCTGCATCAGCAGGTGGACTCTCAACCACTGCGCCACCAGAGAAGCCCGTTAATAATTATTGAATGGAAATAGAAAGTATATGTACTAAATATATGTACAATTCTGCGTTTATAAGCATACATGTTAAAAGAATGGAAATAGGTAAATAAATATCGTCTATAATATAGATGATATATACTGACGACTCCCGAATCATGTCTCCTGCCCAGACCTTTCTCCTGAACTCCAGACTCCAACTTGCCCCCTGACTTCCCCATTTGAGGGTCAGAGTAACATACCCCAAACTGAACTGATCTGCCCTCCTCTTTGCGAGGCCGCTCCATCAGTAGCTTCCCCACCTCGGTTGATAAGAGCTCCATTTTTTGTAGCTGTTCAGGCCAAAAACCTTGGAGGCACATTGACTCCTCTTTCCCTCCCAGCCCACATCCCATCCTGCAGGAAGTCCTGTCGCTTCTGTCTGCAGAGTGTATTGTGGAGATGGTCACTTTCCCCAGCACCTCTCTGCACCTCCATCTAAACCGCTCCCAGCCCTTCCTTGGATCACTGCAGTGGTCTCCCAACTGGTTGCCCTGTTTCTGCCTTGTCCCCCCATGTCTTTTCTCAACTGAGAAGCCAGAGAGACTCTTTAAAAATGAAGTCTAATTGTGTTCCCTCTCTGCTCAAAAGCAGAGTCTCAGCCAGAGTAAACAAGGAAAGAGTGGAAGCTGAAATCCTTCTACAGCCCCGGGCTCTACATGGTCTACTTCCACTTCCCTCCTGGCCCGCTCTGCTCCAGTCACCCTAGACCCCTCACTGTTATTGGGAGAAGCCAAAATGCTCCTGCCTTCTTGGGACTCTGTACTGGCTGCCACCCTTTCCTGGAAGCCTCCTCCTCTAAACATTTACACCTTTCCAAGTCTTTGCTTACAGTTACTTCTTAACAAGGCCTCCCCCTGTGACTGCAGCCTGCTCTCCACACAGGCTAGATCCATCTAATCCTGCTCTCCTTTCCCTACAGCACTCGCCACATTCTAACACACTCGCTATTTCACTTGTGCATTGATCACCGTCTCTCCCACTTGAATATCAGCTCGGTGAGGCTAAGGATGTTTTGCCTGTCCAAGAATACTGCCTGGGCCAATAATGGAGCCTGGAAGGCAGTAAATATTTGTAGAATAAATGAATTCAATGAATGGTGACACTTTGGTTGTATTTCTTGAGCCAAAAACCTATACCGTGAACTTTAATAGGCCATAAATTAAACTTAAGTCAAAACTCTTTTAAGTTCAGAACCCTGAGCTACACTCTCCTGCCACTCCAGTTTGTTCTTTATTTTCTTACTACAGTGGTGCAAAGCTGTCTGTGAATGGCCTCTTCTATGAATGATTTCATTGTTCTTTTTATTCGTTATGTTGCAATTCTTGGAACTCGTATCAATTCAGCTGTTTCATGGATTTCACTTAGTACTTCCTTAAGGTGAAACGAAACTACTCGATAGGTGAGAATCAGTGTGAGTTAAAGTCCGAATAAGAATAATCTCCCTTTGAACTGGAAGAAATTAAACAAGTGTCCCATGGGATATGAAGATGTACCTTTGATATCTATTCTCCCTAAAACTCACTCCCACCTCTACATCCAATGACAAGCCAGGTTCTTCCTAAATGTTATTAGTCCCTTGAACTAATGCAGAATTATCATTATGCTCCCAGAAAGGGCTATATATGTAATACAACATTGTTCTTTTCTATAGTAATTCTGCTACTAAAAATAGTCTATTCTAGAAGATGGCCCCACTTTTTTCTAGCTTGACCGTATTCATAGACATTTTAAATGCCTTTCTTGGTTTCTCAAACTAAATCTTATAGTTTTAAGTGGATGAAAGCCCAATGGCTACTGAACAGAATAAGTTCATCTTATCCTTTCTACTTCATCTCTTCCCTTTCTATTAGACATGAAAATTGGTGAATTCAGAGAGAAAAGACAGCTAATAAAAGCACTAAATGGAAATGAATTTTACAGCAGTAAGTTGAACAGAGGTTTTTAAAAAGATCTGATCCCTGAGAGAGAAAATGTAGCAATTCATGTGGCAATTCATGTGGCAAAATCCTCACCAAAATCCAATTGGTGAATCTGGGCAAAGGGTGTCTGGGAGTCCTTTACACAATTCTTGCAGCTTTTCTCTAAGTTTGGAATTATTTCAAAATAAACAATTTTTGTTAAAGGTTTGATCCTTTTGGGCTACGTATTAGTAAATAAGGCATCAGCATGTATTAAGCATTTAGCAGTCTTGCTGGGGATACATAAAGATGAATAGCATTCAGATCTTGTCCACATATTGTTCGCAGTCCAGAAGGGGAGAGAAACATGTAAATAAATGTCGCAGGATAATAAAGTGGGGTATCTCTGTCTCAGCTTCAACTGAGGTACCAGTGAATAGATATCAGTGTAATAAAGAAAGTTGATGGTAAGACTCATCTCTCCCCATGCAGAATTTACACAGGAAATGAGAAATAATGAAGTCCTAGACTTCTTAGTCAGTTCAAGGCTATAAAAATGGTAGAGGGCCAATCCCTGAGAGAAGAGAGTTGGAATACGACCTTCTTAATCTCATGCTTGAGGGGTACTCTGAGCGGATACCTTGGAGGGCTTTCAAATGTATTTTTCCAGAGGGAATAAACAGAAAACAAAAACCCAAATGGCAGACTTAAGCCCTAACACACTGTTAACATAAATGGTCTAAATAAACCGATTGAAACAGAGGGCTTGGTGGAGTCAATAAAACACATGACCCAACTGGATGCTGTCCACAAGGAGCTCACTTCAAATATAACCATACAGGTGTGCTAGAATGTGTTTCTTCCAGTTGACAGTTGCAGAACTCAAGCCTGAGACATTTCAAACAGACCACAGAACAGGGTTTGAGAGAGGGGGTTGCTGCTTTGGTGGTAGGGTCAGGAGACTGCCCGGCATTGGAATCGTCCTGCTCTTCCTCTGTCCTGTCCAGTAGGACTGACTGCCTAGAACAGAAGAGGCTGGAAGGGGCCCCAGAGGCCAAGGGGCTGAGGATGGAGGCACAAGTGACTCTCCAGAGGAGCAGCTCATCCCCCTGGGCAGGGAAATGGCAAGGAAGCGGCCCATTCACCTCTCCCCCAGACCCCAACCCTGGCAGTAGTAGGGAAGGAAGTGAGCACAGAGAGATGAGTTCTCCATCCTAGTGCGGTAGGAAGGTATACCCTAGTTGAGGCTCTGAGTTTTGATTATTACAAGAAAGCGCACACTCCAATTTCTGAAATGAGACCGTATTTGCTACTTAAGTTGACTGTAGGAAAAGTGAGCATAAGTCTATCTATTTTCTAAGACTGAGCAGAGGCATCACAGGCCAACTGGAATTTTCAACTAGTGCCAGGAGAAGAGGAACTCCATTGAATAAAAAATGACAGCGTTTGTATGAACATTGATATTATCAAGAAATTATGGTTAATTTTTTTAAAGAGTGGTATTAATATCATTATTATGTTTTTTAAAAGATTTCTTATCATTTAGAGATACATCCTGAGGCACTTATAGATGAAATGATATGAAGTCTGGGGGCTTCCCTGGTGGCGCAGTGGTTGAGAGTCCTCCTGCCAATGCAGGGGACACGGGTTTGAGTCCTGGTCTGGGAAAATCTCACATTCCGCGGAGCAACTAAGCCCGCGAGCCACAACTACTGAAGCCCGTGCACCTAGAGCCTGTGCTCCATAACAGGAGAAGCCCACGCACCACAACGAAGAGTGGCCCCCGCTCGCCCCAACTAGGGAGAGCCCGCATGCAGCAGCGAAGACACAACACAGCCAAAAATAAATAAATTAATTGAACTTTTTAAAAAAGAAATGATATGAAGTCTGGTATTTGCTTCTGAATAATACTGTTGAGGGGAGGAAATGAGTGCAGGCATAGATGAACAGTTTTGGTCATGAGGTGATAATTGTTGAAGCTGGGTGATGGCAACTATTCTACTTCTATACATGTGAAGATTCCATTATATAAAGTTAAAGAAAAAGAAGAGTGGAAGAAAGAAAGTTAGATTTTGATCACTATGTATGATGCTTGCTCAACCTCCTGGTTCAACAGGCAAGTTAAACATGTGACACTAAGGGCATAAGATAGCAACAAAGGATGATATCTGCTCAAAACAGAGAACAACTCATGCAGGGGAGTTAAGAATGGTTTACACAATGGGCTATTTGTTTTGGGTCTGGAAAGTTAACTAGGTGTTTCTAGGCCAGAAGTGGGGGATGACACTGCAGATGGAAGAAATCATCATGATCTGAGGCAGGATTGTGAAGAGACATGGTGTGTTCAGAGGATGGCAGCAAGCGGAATATGGCCACAGTGAAGGGTGTGTGATTGCAAGGTGGGGAATGAATGTTCTGGTAAGGATGGGGCAGGCTTTGAAAGCCGCGTATAACATGTTGGGGAGTTTGCGTTGTATCCTGTAGCACGTAGAACAGAGCCTGCAAAGACTTTGAAACAAGAGAGTTACGTGATTCAATTAGGTTATATTTTAAACAGAGGCTCTCGTGACAAAGAATGAAAAATGTCCCACTGGGCGGGTGAGGCCAGCGACAGGGAGACCAGTAGGGAAGTTATTGCTGCGATGCAGTGCACACAGGAAAGGGGATAATGGAGTCAAAAGGAGTCTTATCAGAGCCCCGGGCATTATTTCATCCTGTCTTCTAATAATCACTCCTCACTAGAAAACCCACCTAAATTCTCAAGCCACCTAATAATAACAAAGGTGGAACATAGAAAATCCAGAAGCTGAAAGGAAAAAACAGGGAAGAAGACCAGGTAAACTGTGTTGGACACACGTCTCTTGTTTTCTCCCTGGGCACTTGCTAATGTTCTACTAGGGACTAGGCACACAGGAGACAATTAATAACTACTCTTTTGGGCAACCAGATATTACTGTGTCTTCTGATGTGACGCAAGGAAGTACCAATATCACCTATGACACAGTCTAGCCAAAAATGTTTAATTGGAACACATGAAATATTTCAATCTAATTTATAGTTTGTAGGAAATACAGGGGATAGAGGATCAAGCTAATATACACAAGCAAGCAATCAGACAAAAACCAGGAGGTGGGAAACCTGGCCGAGTCTCTTCACTAAGTCAGTGCAATACTGCAGCAGACTAGGCTACATTAAAAGAGACTTAAGGGGCAAAATAACCAGATGGGATGGAAATCCTGGACTGAATCTTCTTAAACAAGATAAGTGATAAAGACAGTTAGGGATGTTGAGCATCCTTTCATGTGTTTGTTGGCAATCTGTATATCTTCTATGGAGAAATGTCTATTTAGGTCTTCTGCCCATTTTTGGATTGGGTTGTTTGTTTTTTTTGATATTGAGCTGCATGAGCTGTTTGTATATTTTGCAGATTAATCCTTTGTCAGTTGCTTCATTTGCAAATATTTTCTCCCATTCTGAGGGTTGTCTTTTGGTCTTGTTTATGGTTTCCTTTGTTGTGCAAAAGCTTTTAAGTTTCATTAAGTCCCATTGGTTTATTTTTGTTTTTATTTCTATTTCTCTAGGAGGTGGGTCAAAAAGGATCTTGTGATTTATGTTATAGAATGTTCTGCCTATGTTTTCCTCTAAGAGTTTTATAATGTCTAGCCTTACATTTAGGTCTTTAATCCATTTTGTGTTTATTTTTGTGTATGGTGTTAGGAAGTGTTCTAATTTCATTCTTTTACATGTAGCTGTCCAGTTTTCCCAGCACCACTTATTGAAGAGGCTGTCTTTTCTCCATTGTATATTCTTGCCTCCTTTATCAAAGACAAGGTAACCAAAAGTGCATGGGTTTATCTCTGGGCTTTCTATTCTGTTCCATTGATCTATATTTATGTTTTTGTGCCAGTACCATACTGTCTTGATTACTGTAGCTTTGTAGTATAGTCTGAAGTCCAGGAGCCTGATTCCTCCAGCTTCGTTTTTCTTTCTCAAGATTGCTTTGGCTATTCGGGGTCTTTTGTGTTTCCATACAAATTGTGAAATGTTTTGTTCTAGTTCTGTGATAAATGCCATTGGTAGTTTGATAGGGATTGCATTGAATCTGTAGATTGCTCTGGGTAGTGTAGTCATTTTCACAGTGTTGATTCTTCCAATCCAAAAACATGGTATATTGCTTCACCTGTTTGTATCGTCTTTAATTTCTTTCATCAGTGTCTTATAGTTTTCTGCATACAGGTCTTTTGTCTCCTTAGGTAGGTTTATCCCTAGGTATTTTATTCTTTTTGCTGCAGTGGTAAATGGGAGTGTTTCCTTAATTTCTCTTTCAGATTTTTCATCATTAATGTATAGGAATGCCAGAGATCTCTGTGCATTTATTTTGTATCCTGTTACTTTACCAAATTCATTGATTAGGTCTAGTAGTTTTCTGGTAGCATCTTCAGTTTTCTGGTAGCTACTTTACCAAATTCATTGAGTAGCTCTAGTAGTTTTCTGGTAGCATCTTTAAGATTCTCTATGTATAGTATCATGTCATCTGCAAAAATGACAATTTTACTTCTTCATTTCCAATTTAGATTCCTTTTATTTCTTTTTCTTCTCTGATTGCCATGGTTAAAACTTCCAAAATTATGTTGAATAATAGTGGTGAGAGTTGGCAACCTTGTCTTTTTCCTGATCTTAGAAGAAATGGTTTCAGTTTTTCACCACTGAGAATGATGTTGGTTGTGAGTTTGTCATATATGGCCTTTATTATGTTGAGGTAGGTTCCCTCTATGCCTACTTTCTGGAGGGTTTTTATCATAAATGGGTGTTGAATTTTGTCAAAAGCTTTTTCTGCATCTATTGAGATGATCATATGTTTTTCTCCTTCAATTTGTTAATATGGTTTATCACATTGATTGATTTGCATATATTGAAGAATCCTTGCATTCCTGGGATAAACCCCTCTTGATCATGGTGTATGGGAGAAATGCAAATCAAAACTACATTGAGGTATCACCTCATACTGGTCAGAATAGCCATCATCAAAGAATCTACGAACAATAAATGCTGGAGAGGTTGTGGAGAAAAGGGAACCTTCTTGCACTGTTGGTGGGAATGTAAATTGATACAGCCTCTCTGGAGAACAGTATGGAGGTTCCTTAAGAAACTAAAAATAGAACTGCCATATGACCCAGCAATCCCACTACTGGGCATGTACCCTGAGAAAACCATAATTCAAAAAGAGTCATGTACCACAATGTTCATTGCAGCACTATTTACAATAGCGAGGACATGGAAGCAACCTAAGTGTCCATCGACAGATGAATGGATAATGAAGATGTGGCACATATATACAATGGAATGTTACTCAGCCATAAAAAGAAATGAAATTGAGTTATTTGTAGTGAGGTGGATGGACCTAGAGACTGTCATACAGAGTGAAGTCAGAAAGAGTAAAACAAATACCGTATGCTAACACATATATATGGAATCTAAAAAAAAAAAAAAACAGGTTCTGAAGAACCTAGGGGCAGGACAGGAATAAAGATGCAGACATAGAGAATGGACTTGAGGACACGGGGAGGGGGAAGGATAAGCTGGGATGAAGTGAGACAGTGGCATGGACATTTATACACTACCAAATGTAAAATAGATAGCTGGACAGAAGCAGCTGCATAGCACAAGGAGATCAGCTTGGTGCTTTGTGACCACCTAGAGGGGTAGGATAGGGAGGGTGGGACAGAGATGCAAGAGGGAGGGGACATGGGTTATATGAATACGTATAGCTGATTCACTTTGTTATACAGCAGAAACTAACACACATTGTAAAGCAATTATACTCCAATAAAGATGTTTAAAAAAAATAAAATAAAATCATTAAAAAAAAAAGTTAGGGATCTGGATATTGAAATAAAATTTACTAAAATGAAAAGATAGAAAGCATTGACTGAAAAAAGAATTAGGTTACAAAGCAGTATGTAAAATATAATCTAATTTATTATGTAGTTAATAATTATAAAGATAAAGATTTTGAATATGAGCTAATGTGATGGTCTCTGGTTTTGATTTTTGCTTATCTGCATTTCAATTTTTCCACTCCATCTATACTACATCTGTAATAATGAGGTCAATTTTTAAATGTTAGAAAATATTTTTTTTACTTCAATAGGTTGGACCCAGCTCCATTTCCTCTCCCTGTGATTTCTCACAGTTTATTCACTATAAAAAATAATACTGCCATGCAAAAAGGCAATGTTTAATTGGTTTAATTGTGAGGGGAATTCAACTTCACATATAACACTCTTGAGTTAGTTATTTATTGTAGTTAATGAATGTTGCAACAAATGATGTTTAATAGTGTACAGACAGCTTATGCACAGCAATTATTTTTGCTTCAATTTATATTCCAGTGGCTTTATTCATTGTTATGTATTTGGTGATAATTCAATAAATACTTGTTGATGATTATGTGAAGGAAAAGTGAAGTTAGAAGGTTTGCTTTTTCTTTTCCATCAGCACTACAGTTTGGAGACCCAATTATATGTTTCTGTCCTCATTTTCATTTTACTCCGTGGTTGAAGCAGATGACCTAGTTACTGTTTCCTGATTTTGAAGTAATTATATGCAGGCATTTGTGCTATTGCTATTTTAACTTCTAATAGCTCTATAGAGCAGAGACAGCAGTGGACTCAGAGCTACCGTACTTAAATTCTAATCCCAATTTAGTCACTAGCTAGCTTAGTTTTTCACAAATTTGAACAAGGCTAGGTGACATCTAGTGTTCCTCCTAGCTCCAAAATTCCATAATTCTAAAACATTGCATATTGTTTCCAAAGTGAGATTCTCCAAGCAAAAACAAACAAACAACAAAACCCTATATATATTGTAAGAGCTTAGCCAGTAGCAAGTTGTATGAATGGTGTCCCATAATTTGCACACGATGACTCCATAAAGAGATTGAAACAAGAAATTATTGTTATTTTTTATATTTCTAGGACAAATAAAAGCAGTAGGTTGCCTCTAGTTCTACAGATGATCTAGTAGATTCCAAAATAACTATAGTCTCGAGCAGACTCTAATAAACCTAGCAATATAAAATGACCTATTATCCATCACAGGGAAATACAAGTTTATAATTCAGGTGAGACCATGTTAACAAATGTAAGATATCTATCTTTTATTTTCGTGGGCCTTGGGGTCAGGCTAACTTGGGCTTAAATGACAGTTTTGTTACTCTGGTTCATTTTCCAAACCTTCTATAGAGCTTTTTTATTTTTAATTTCCAAGACCATTCTCTGAATGTTTTCTTTTTTCCCTAGTAGCATACTGTTCTTGTTTCATAGCTACTGATTGTCTTCTCCCTGCATCATCGCAGTTTCCAACAGTTTCTTTTTCTTGTTTGCTTGTCCTGGTCCACATCTTTGACACTAGAAGCTTTCTTCTGATGTCTATTAATCCTCAGCTGTCTGCTTTCTTTTTAATTGAATTCTTTGCTTTCTTGTTGTTGAGTTGTGACTTTATTAAATATTATGGATACTGGACCCTTACCAGATACGTGATTTGCAAATATTCTCTCCCATTCTGTAGGTTGCCTTTTCACTTTCTTGATAGTGTTTTTTTTAATACAGAGATGTTTTAAAATTTGACAAAGTCTAATTTATCTATTTTTTATTTTGTAGCTTACGCTTTTGGTGTCATATCTAAGAAACCATTGCCTAATCCATGGTCATGCAGATTTTCCTGTTTTCTTCTAAGAATTTTATACTTTTAGCTGTTACATTTAAATCTTTGATTCATTCTGAGTTACTTTTTTAAAATTTAATTAATTAATTTAGTTTTGGCTGTGTTGGGTCTTTGTTGCTGTGCGCAGGCTTTCGTTGCAGCGAGTGGGGGCTACTTTTTGTTGCAGTGTGTGGCCTTCTCATTGTGGTGGCTTCTCTTGTTGCAGAGCACGAGCTTCAAGGCACGCGGGCTCAGTAGTTGTGGTTCGCGGGCTATAGAGCGCAGGCTCAGTATTTGCGGTGCACAGGCTTAGTTGCTCTGTGGCATGTGGGATCTTCCCAGACCAGGGCTCGACCCTGTGTCCCCTGCATTGGCAGGAGTATTCATAACCACTGCGCCACCAGGGAAGCCCATTCTGAGTTACTTTTTAAAATATGATGTGAGGTAGGGATCTAACTTTTTTCTTTTATGTGTGAATATCCAGTTGGCCTAGCACCATTTGTTGAAGTAATTATTTTTTTCCCACTGTTGGGAATCAGGCACACTTGTTGAGACTCAATTGACCTTAGCTGTATGGATTTACTTCTGGACTTTGATTTTATTCTGTTGATCTATATGTCTGTTGGTATGCCACTACTATACCACCTTGATTATCGTAGCTTTGTAGAAAGTTTTAGAATCAGAAAGTGTGAGTCCTCAAAGTTTTTGTTTTCTTTTTCAAGATTGTTTTGGCTATTCAGGGTCTCTTACAATTCCATATGAATTTTAGGGTCAGCTTATCCATTTTTGCAAAAAACGCTGCTGAGATTTTGATATTGAATCTGTAGATCACTTTGGGTAGTATTGTCATGTTAACAATATTTTTTTCTAAATCATAATCATAGGGTGTCTTACTACTTACTTAGTTCTTTAGTTTCTTTCAGCAATTTTTTTTTTTAGTTTTCAGTGTACAATTCTTATATTTCCCTGGTTAAATATGTTCCTAAGTATTTTATTCTTTCTGATTTTATTGCAAATGGAATTATTTTCTTAATTTCATTGTTGAATTGTTCATTGCTAGTGTATAGAAATATGACTAATTTTTGTGTGTTGATCTTATATCTTATAACGTTGCTGCATTCATTTATTAGCGCTAATGGTTTTGTGTGTGTGTGTGTGTTTGTGTGTGTGTGTGTGTGGTTTCCTTAGAATTTTCTATATATATGGTCATGTCATCTGAAAACACAGATAATTTTATCTCTTCCTTTACAGTTTGAATGTCGTATATTTCTTTTTTTTACCTAATTACTCTGGCTAGAACTTCCAGTGTAATATTGAATAGAAGTGGTGAAAGTAGGCATTCTTGTCATGCCCCAATCTTATAGTACTCTTGTTTGAGCATATGGGTAGATGGAAAGTCTGATTTGAAGCTTTGAGTGCAAACATGGACCTTACTGACTGAAATTCTCTGTAGTTGATCTGGCTGAACCAGTTGGTTGGGTGACCTTCAATGTTATTACCTTTAGGTTTCTCTGTTCTGCTAAATCCCTTTCCCCCTGCTTTCCAGCTTCCAAAACTGTGATGCTATTGTCTCTTCTCCCATTCTTCCTGTCCTTGTGAGTTTATACCTTAAAAACAATTCCCTTTAAAATGTATTACTATTGTCTTACTGGGCAAAAGTATTTACTATCTTTCCCTGGAACTCTGGGAATGAAATTAATAGGTTTTGTGCCAGTTGCTATTTGTCATTCCTGACTCAAGCACTCAGGCTTAATCCAGTTCCATGGATAAAATATGCTTTTCATTTCTTAGTAGACTTTCAAAGTTTAGAATGGCCTGAACTTTCTCCTTAGATCTTTTAATAACCCAGAGACACCACTGACATGACCTACTGGCCCTGAGAGGAGTTGTGGTGGACTGTGCCTCAGGAACACCAGAGTTATCCAGCAATAACTCTGGAAGGAGCTAGTCACCAGCTAATGGAAACCTCCAGTGTGGTTTCTATCATACTATTCTTGTGCTCTTTTTGTTTACCTGCACCACAAAATAAACTCTAATTACAAAAACTACTCGTGAATTGGCCTTATATCCCATCAGGAAAAGCCCTTCTCGTAATCTAGTTCATTGGAAAGCTGTGGCACCAGGAAGCCACTAAAGGGCCTTCAGCAGAGCCATATTTAGACACTTATCTTCTGGTCGTTCCTGGGAGTCATTGGTTTCTCTGGTTTTAGGGCATGGGCTCTGAACCCTGACTGCAATGAGGATTATCTAAAACTTAAAAATAAAGAAAAACAAAAGCTTGTCCTCAGTCCTCACTCCAGACTAATTAATTCAGAATATCTGGGGATGGAGCACAGACAGTGGTATTTTTTTTAAGGTCCTGTGGTGATTCTAAAGCACAGCAGGGGTAACAGCCCTGACTCAAGGGGCTACTGGAGGGAAGTGACTAGCTGAAGTTTTGGGGGCTTCTCCAGAGCTTATTAAGATAGCTACTCTAGGTAGGGCCAAGCCAGAGAAACCCAGGCCACCTCACTTCAACTCTGAGAGTTTGGAAATGAAGCAACAAGATCTTTTGCTTGTTTTCCTTCTGAGGAAATTGTTTGACCTATGCAGGCTTTTTTAATATATATATATATAAATTTATTTTTGGCTGTGTTGGGTCTTTGTTGCTGCACGCAGGCTTTCTCTAGTTGTGGTGAGCAGGGGCTACTCTTTGTTGCAGTGTGCATGCTTCTCATTGTGATGGCTTCTCTTGCGGAGCACAGGCTCTAGGCACGCAGGCTTCAGTAGTTGTGGCACACGGGCTCAGTAGCTGTGGTGCACAGGCTTCGTTGCTCTGCAGCATGTGGGATCTTCCCGGACCAGGGCTCAAACCCGTGTCCTCTGTGTTGGCAGGTGAATTCTTAACCACTGCACCACCAGGGAAGTCCCCCTGTGCATACTTTTTAAGGACTTATCCCTTGAGTGTGGCAAGGAGTGCTTAGGAATTGTATGACACTCTTGAGCAGGCAGTATAACATCTCTTAGCCTCAGTTTCCTCAAGTATAAAAAAAGAGAATTAAAATCTCATAGAGCTCAATAAATAGCAACTCTTCCATTGTTTAAAAAGTAAAAATAGGTCTTCCCTGATGGCGCAGTGGTTGAGAGTCCTCCTGCCGATGCATGGGACGCGGGTTCGTGCCCCGGTCCAGGAAGATCCCACATGCCGCGGAGTGGCTGGGCCCGTGAGCCGTGGCCGCTGAGCCTGCGCGTCTGGAGCCTGTGCTCCGCAATGGGTGAGGCCACAACAGTGAGAGGCCCGTGTACCACAAAAAATAAATAAATAAAAATAAAATAAGAGGCAGAATGAGAGCTTGAAAATGGTACTACCGAGGTCAAATATGCTACTGAAGAGCTGCTCTGAACGTAATATGTCTGGTTAGCACTGTGTCTGGCTGGGATGTTGTAAGGATGGTGTTGCAATAACAGCGCTTTGCACATTTTAATGTTCCTACAAATCACCTGGGGATTGTGTTAGGATGCAGACTCTGATTCAGTAAATCTGAGGTAGACCTGAGAATCTGCATTTCTAACAAGCTCTAGGTGATGCTGATGCTGCTGGTCGAGGGACCACACGTCAAAGAGTAAAGCAGAGGACACGTCTGCCAGCCTTGGTATCTGCCAAAACTGACCACCCTCCTCCGTCGTCTTCCATTCAGGACTTTTGTGAGGGTTGGGGAGAGGAGGATACTGATTGGACCCGCGATGGGCCTCTGACCCAAGAAGGTCTTATCCACAGGGAGGGCTTCAAAATATAAGATGGCAGAGTGTAAGGGGGCTTGGTCATTGGCTGAGCCACTCAGACTAGGAATTTGCACCAAAGCAAAGGCCAGGCCCCAAAGGCAGTACCTGTAGTTCCCAAAGAGCCAGATAGGCACTAGAGTTCCATTCCATGTGTATCTATAACACCCCTCCCTTTCCTTCAATGAGCCTGGAGGCATTCACTCACTCACTGTTTGTTCAACAAGTATGTTCCGAGTACCTACTCAGCTCCAGGCACAGTTCCGGATTCCAGAGCTACAGCAGAGAACAAACTGAGGCCTCTGTTCTCAGGGAGTTTGATTCTAGGGGAAGACTTTTTGCAACCAAACAGGAGAGCTAAATGCAAGAGGAATCCCACCAAAGGGCATCCAGGGTCGCTCTGTCACATTCTGTTAAACTCTTGGAATGTGTTTAACTACGTCAAGGGAGCTTGTTATGGAGGAGACTGTGTAAGCCAAAAGTGTGAACACATTTTAGAAGGATCAGACACAATAAAGTGTGATGGAATCTTAACTGTTAACGTATGAAGTATATATGCACTCAGATTACAAAGATAGTGGGAGGTACAGGCAGTCACCCTTTAATTTTTCCGAACTGTACTTTAGAGAGCATTTGTTTTTAAACAACTGGATCTGAAAATGGTTTAGGATAGGCACTTGGCCTCGCTTTTACGCTAAACGTTTTAAAAGTACTATATAAGCTACAAAAGAAAGGCAGTCACTTATATTGAATGTGTAAACTCGAGAGAAAGACGATGAGTCTCTTTCTACAGCATTTAGTAGCAAAATGACAAAATCATGGATATATGCAACGTGCAGCATTCTTAAGTGTTTTATAAAGCAATAGTTAAAGCATAAAATGGAGCAATTAGCAACATTTGCAATTCTGATGTTCCCAACCTGTCCCTGTTTTCTGCTTTAGGAAGCAGTGAAGCATAGCAGTTATGGACATAAGTTTTAGAGTCAAACATACTTGGGTTCTAATCCCAGCTCTTCCTCTTGGGAGCATGTGGCCTGGAGAAAGTTACCCAACCTTCCTGAGCCTCAATCTCCTCATCAGTAAAATGGGAATAATAAAAACACCACCCTCACAGAATTACTATAGGGGTTAACTTTAAAAACCTATATGTAATTCAATACTCTGACTCTTATGAATCACATTGTACTCACTCTGCTCACAAATCACAATACTCCCATCTCCTCCCCGCCCGGTGACCCAGCATTACTGATAGCAGTGTTTCAGCAGAACCTGTCATGACATCCTTCCCCATCTTCTTCCCCATATTTGAATCACCTCATCCACTGCTGCTGTCTGTAGCCTCAGGATGGCACCCTCTGATTCCCATACCTAAGCTGTGGTCTCTGGGTTTTCTCGACATTTGGGTTCTCAGAGCCCAAAAACAGTGCTGAAGCAAACAGAAGGGGGAGGAAGGAGCTTCCTCCTCTTTCTTCCCTGTTATTGACAGGTCTCCCAAAGCCCCTCTTGAATAGTTCCATCAACTTCTGCTTCTAACTCTCTCTCACTAGTGAGCTCAAAACCAGTCCAAGGAACTAGGTGGATACTGGAAGCCCTTCTATTTCCTTCCATTCCCCAATTCCTTAACCTCAGCCTCTCCCTGTCCCCAGACTTCCTCTCCACATCCTGTTACAAAATAAGAACTCCTTACATATGAATGTGTATATGCTAACTGATATGAACCTGGGTGTAGGATTGGTGATGGAAGTAGGGTGTCTATGTTGACAGTAGCCAGACGATAAATGCCCTGTTTTACACAGAAGTGTTTGGACACTGATTGCACTTCATCCCACATATGACAACTCTCTTTTCCAACTTTTAATTTCATTGACAAGTGTAGAGTATCATTTTGTACACAATGCACTCTGCTAGAGACAGACACTAATTTTTTTTCTATTACTGACGGAAGAAATCAATTCCACAGTGTCAGATATTTATGAATAGGGTTTGGGGCAATGAAAAGAAATGGGGTGCTGCTTCCCTTGTTTTCCCAGTGGGTGAGAGAAACAAGATTCATTCTCAACTCTTAATGACCTGAATGGTTTTTGAGGCTAGTGAACTGAATCCAAGGTTGGCACTCAGAAAAAAGCATAGAGAGGGCAGTTCCTTTTTTTGAATTGTCCACATGAGCTTAGTGAGTTTATATGGGGTTGACTTGCCTCAGCAATTGGATTTCAGGGATGACTGAAATGGCTGAATTGGCCACAGTGCCATTCAGCGGAACAGCTGGAGACACATTCAACCAAATTCCAAGGAACAGTGTGTGTGTCCCTGTATATCACAGTAATGTCATGCCCTTTGCTCCAGAGAAAAGGGCTTTTTGTGAATGAGGTATTATGTTTGCACATTCTTTATGTACATAGTCTTTTTATATTGCTGAATGCTACAATTTAATTTTTTATTGTGACAAAATACACATCACATAAAACTTATCATTTTTATCACTTGAAGTATACAGGTTATTGGCATTAAGTGCATTGTTGTGCAAATCATCACCACTATCCATCTCCAGACCTTTTTTTATTGTCCCAAAGAGAAACCCTGTACCCATTAAATAAAAACTGTCAATTCCTCCTTCCTCTAGCCACTGGTAATCGCCATCCTACTTTATGTCTCTAAGAATTTGACTATTCCAGGTACCTCTTATAAGTGGAATTGTACAATATTTGTCCTTTTGTGATTGGCTTATTTCACTTAGCATAATGTCCTCAAGTTCATGCATGTTGTTGCATGTGTTTCTTTCCTTTTTAAGGCTGATTAATATTCCATTGTATTTATATTTCACATTTTGTTTATCCATTTTGTCCATCCGTTGATGAGCATTTTTTTTTTTTTGGCTGCATTGGGTCTTTGTTGTTGCATGCGGGCTTTCTCTAGTTGCAGCGAGCAGGGGCTACTCTTCCTTGCGGTGCATGGGCTTCTTATTGTGGTGGCTTCTCTTGTTGCAGAGCACAGGCTCTAGGCACGAGGGCTTCAGTAGTTGCAGCACACAGGCTCAATAGTTGCAGCATGAGGGCCCTAGAGTGTATGGGCTTCAGTAGTTGTGGCTCGTGGGCTCTAGAGCACAGACTCAGCAGTTGTGGCCCATAGGCTTAGTTGCTCTGCGGCATGTGGGATCTTCAGGACCAGGGGTCGAACCCATAACCCCTGCTTTGGCAGGCAGATTCTTAACCACTGCACCATGAGGGAAGTCCCTGAAAGGTATATTTCTTACCGAGCACTTTTTAATTCTATCGAAGTATTGATACTTTGATAGATACAAAGTATTGATATCAAAGTATAGTTACTTTTGCATGAAAAAATTAAAAAGAATTTGTGTAAATTCCTCAGATAATATAGTTATTATACTTAAGAAAAAATGAAAGAAAATATGTTATAAATCTAAAACAAACATAAGAAATTATTGAAAATATTAGAAAAATATCAAGAAATGGAATTCTATGTATCATAATAGGCAGATGAATGCAAACCTGTTGTTAGGTGTATGAACCATACACTTCAAAGATAGTTACCTGGGCTTCCCTGGTGGCACAGTGGTTGAGAGTCGGCCTGCCGATGCAGGGTACGCGGGTTCATGCCCTGGGCCGGGAAGATCCCACATGCTACGGAGCGGCTGGGCCCGTAAGCCATGGCCGCTGAGCCTGCGCGTCCGGAGCCTGTGCTCCGCAACGGGAGAGGCCACAACAGTGAGAGGCCTGCGTACCGAAAAACAAGATAGTTACCTACTCTTGGCTGCCTGTCTGCTTTAATAATTCAATTTGCATTCAAAATCTAGTCAGAGAAGATCATGGGTGAAAATTTTGATCAATTTATAGAGTTCTTTTAATGCAAGAATCTTGTATTTTCTTTTCTATACACATTCCAGTTCTTGGCTGCAACTTTTTGATCCTTGGGTATAAAATGAATTGAGTTTGAAAACATATTTAGAACAAACCGACTAAACTAATGGTTCTCAATTGGAGAATGGTCTGAGATGCTTGCCAGTGTCTGAAGACAGTTTTGGTTGCCACAGCTCCAGGGGTGCTATTGACATCTAGTAGGTAGAAGCCAGGATGGTGCTAAACATCCTACAGTGCACAGGACAGCTCCCACAAGAAAGAATTATGTGGCCCAAAACGTCAAATATCAATAGAACCACTGTTGAAAAACCTGGCACTAAACAGACAAAATATATCGTACAATTACAATCAACTCAAACAGAATTGAGGTTTGAAAATAGTTGATCACAATGAGGCTATATTTCCACTTCTCATAAAAAATGCTGATTATGGGGCTCTGATATTTCCTTTTCTCTCTCCCTCTCACTTCCCCTTCAACTTTCCTTTCTTTGTTTAGTGACATGAAAGAAACTTATCTACCATCCTCTCCACTCATTTTGGACTTTCAGTATTATTTTAAAGTGGTAAGAAATGTGGTGGGATGGATGGGGTTTGGATTGGAAGTCAGGCAGCCTGGAACCAGTCCTACTACCTTGAAGTGGAAAATATTGACTGTGTGACCATAAGGTACAGTTTTCCTGACTATTTCCTCCTCTCACAAATGGATAGAGCCAATTTTCTTCGTGGGCTCTGCTCCAACTGCAATGAGAGTTCACTGTCGGTGTCACTTCTTATGGGTTCGTGCCTCATTTAGACCCGTGGTGCCCAAGCCAAATATTTTTACTATTGCCACAGAAAGTGGACATAATAACTATACCACCCACCCCAAAGAGTTTGGAAGGATCTTGTACAGTAACTAAAGATACTTTCAAAGAATAACAATCATATAAATGTAAGGCCTTAGGGAATGAAAGGATATTAAATTACCAAGGACGAAAACCCAAAGATCAAAATGTGCATGGCCACATCTGGGGGTTCAGGATGAGGTTCTTTTAAATTTGTTTTGCTTTTTAAGCTGAGTCTTTGTTTTTGTTACCATTTAACTCTGGGAAAACAAAGGCTGCTATGGCCTTGAACTTTATCTCAGAATAGTTCAAATCCTTTTTTTGGTCACAGGAGAGCAAATTATGACAGAATAGAAAAAAATCTTCTAAATAATCGGGTCTTCACGGCATGGATCCATGTGAGACCTTCTGGGACAAGATTTAATCACTTTGTAAATTGTGTATGGTGATTGTGTTATAAATAATAGTCCTATGTGCCTCATTAAGCCCCAAATGAAACTCATTGCTCTCCTTGCCACCCTGACTAGACGTATTATCTTTGAGGTTGTCTTGGGAAACAGGTGCACCTGGTTCAGAGTTAGGCAGGTATGAGATAGGTCAGTGAAATTTTATGCTCATCAATTTTGACAATCCATGCTGTAGATCAACTATCAAGGTGCTCTCTCTCTCTCTCTTAATTAACTGGTGGATCAATTAATAAAAATTGCCAGATAAGACAAGTAGTTTACCTCCTGAGACTCTGCATATCTGTCATACTCTATATTTAAGGCTTGAGATGGAGTTTTACAAAATGCCAGCCTGTCCTAATTTCTTCCACCAAAACCATTTAAAATATATTTGCTTAGAATGAGCCAACTTCCTTCGATGCAGCAATGAAAAAGAAACATAGATGTTGAATTCCCATCTTTCTATAAGTAGTTCACTTACAAGAGACCTATTTATTGTCAAACTCGAAAGTAGGAGATTTGCTTCTTAAGACAGCTTTGTAGGGCATTGCTATTCAAAGTGGAATCCACTGACTGCAACCACTTGGCAAACTATTCGTTGCTTGTCCGTGACAACGTGGGCACAGAAATTGAGAGTAAGTATCTAGGAAGTTTTACAGCAATCTAAGCACGTGATTACTTTTCTAGTACTTTATTTTCATTTCATTTGGCAAAAGTGTCAGTAGATGTTGGACTGGAAATTTAAAAAATCTGGTCCTTCACTGAAGATAGTTTGAGAAGTGCTGTTGTAGGGAATCTTTCAGCACTATGCTATCTTCTCCAAGCATAACTGTCTACATAAATTTTTCATAGGCTACAGAATAATACTGCTCTGTCCTTCTGAGCTGCTCTACTTCAAAGTGTGAAGACATACAACATCTGGTGTTTTCATTGGAGAAAATACCAGCTCTTTGATGGAGAACCAGTTTCCATTCCTTCTGCCCTGCTAGCCTCCTTAATCCTTTCCTGGTAGTCTCCTTAATCATTTCCTTCCAGAACTTATGCAGTACAAAAGTGCGCCCTTTGTAATGTGTGTGTGATACACTGGCTGGGCCCCTGTGCTTAGAGGGTGCTGAGGAATATGTCCTCTCTGGTGCCTCCGCATTCCTCTGTCCCATTCCAGGAGGAGTTGTGTGTTATTATCATTCTTGTATCAGAGACAAGTTAGGTTAGCTGAGATGTGACGTAACCCGTAATGGGACATGAGATGACCTTCCTACATTCCGTCACAGATTGTGAAGGAAGCTGCGCTGACTTCGGTGCCCTCCTAGCCTCTTTGTTATCCTTTCAGCCCACAAGCCCTTCCCCACCCTGAGAAGCACAGACAAGAGCCTCTCATAGCTTCAGGGCTCATCTGGCAGGCGACATAGCATCTGATTAAAACTGATAGGTTTAGGGTCCCTTCTGTAGACCTATATCTGCTTTTTGGAGGAGTATGTGTATTGCAGGGTAGGGGGAAAATGGACAATTTTTTCATTAAAAACTTTCAAACCTAGAATTAACAAATGTCAGTTTTATCTTTCTTCCAGATATTTTTTTGTTTATATTAAACAAATTTTTTTGTTTATATATTAAACAAATATGAATACATGGAAAGCATCTTCCAGTCTAAATCTTCTTCCCTCCCTTCCCAGATGTATTTACTATCATGAAGTTGACAGGTACACTTCCTGTCTCTGTTTTTATACTTTTACTGTTTTATTTATTTTAATAAACACATATATACACCGTACAGTTATCTGTTGCTGCATTACATATCACCCCCAAACTCTCTGGCACAAAGTAACAATAATTGTATGATTATCTCTCACGGTTCTGTGAATTGACTGGACTTAGCTGGGTGGTTCTCTCATAAAGCTGCAGCCAGATGGTGGCTGGGGCTGGAGTTACGTTGAAGGCTTCCTCACTCACAGATCTGGTGGCTGATGCTGGCTCTTGGTTAAGACCTCAACTAGGGCCATCAGCTGGAACACCTACATGTGGTCTCTTCGTGTGGCCTGGGCTTCTTCACAGCACGGTGGCTGGATTTCAAGAGGAGCAGGTAGAAGTTGTAACACCTCTTATGATCTGTCTTTGGAAGCACGTGGCATTATTTCCACCATAGTCATAGGCCCATCCAGATTCAAGAAGAGGGAACATAGACCCTCCCACTTCTTGATAGGAAGAATGTAAATGTCACAACGTAGGATGAGAAGTCTTGCTGTGGCTATCTTGGAAAATGCAACCTACTGCAAGCGCTTATTATGTGCCAGGTACTATTTTAAGTGTTTTACAAATTGTACATCTCCACAGTCAAGATGTGATACTATTTTGTCTGTTTTTAGTCTTTTAATAAATGGTAGCATATGTTATGTATCATTTTGTATCCTTTTTTGCTCAGCTTTATAGTTTTGAGCTCTATGTAGCTGATACATGAGTGTTAATTCATTTTTTTAATCACTATTTTGTATGGCATTGCAGGAATATATCACAATTTACTCATTCTCCATGTCCATAATCTTCATTTTCTAATTGAAATTACATAGTATATTACTTTGTGACATCGTTTTAAAAAAACTACAGTAAATAGTCAGCACTTTCCCATGCCACCAAATACTCTCCACACATAAAAATTTTAGTGGCTACATGGTATCCATCTATCATACAAATGGAACATAATCTTTGACTAAACGCTTAGAGTTGAAACTTTAGGTGGTTTGTAATTTTTCCCCTGTTATAAATAAAGCCACCACAGCCATCCATATTTATAAGTATTTGTGTACATTTTTATTATTTCCTTAGGAAAATTCCTTGTAAGAGGAATGAGCAGATAAAGGGTATAAAGAATTTTAAGGCTTTTAATACAAATCGCCGATCTTGGGTCCACTTTTGTTTATTTTTACATTATGATCAGTACCAGAAACACACATGTATCCCTCACCCAACTTAAGTAAAGCAATGCCAACAGTCAAAGTCTTCTGTACGTACTTCCCATTTCATCCCCTCCCTCTTTCCAGAGGACCCCACTATGCCAAATTTGGTGTTTGTTATTCCCATATATTTTTATATTCATATAAAAAATTAATCTGCACATAGAGATGCTTTCCATGTATTCATATTTTATATAAATGAAATAATACTATATGTATCCTTCTCCCACTTTTTTTTTTAAGATTTTTTTGATGTGGACCTTTTTTTAGAGTCTTTATTGAATTTGTTACAATATTGCTTCTGTTTTATGTTTTTTGGTTTTTTGGCCGCAAGGCATCTTAGCTCCCCAACCAGGGATCGAACCCACACCCCCCTGTAATGGAAGGTGAAGTCTCAACCACTGGACCGCCAGAGAAGTCCCTCCTTCTGACACTGATCAACATTACATTTGTGAGATTTATCTATATTGATACATGTAACTCAGGTTCATTGACATTTAATCGTGTGTAGTATTCCATTGTTGGATATATCCTTGAATTTATTTACCCAGTAGCAGTTTGCCACACTTAGTACTGTCAGATTTGCCAATCTGATGGGTGTGAAGTAGAATCTCATTGGGGTATCACGTTCTAAAAAGCCTCTGAAAACTGGTCTTATATCCAGTGAGGAGTGTTGAGGTTGATGAAAATTATGCAAACATATCACATTAAGAAATAACTGAAGAAAACAAGGCTACTTAGAAAAATCAGAAAACCAAAAGTGTTATGATGACAGTCCTCAAATATAGGAAAAGCAGTGATATGGAAGGGAACTTGAGTTATTATCTGTCACTCCAGAGAACAGATTTACTTAAGGACTCCATCTCCCAGACATGGTCAAGCAGAGGTGAACGGCCAGCTTTCAGGGATGAAGTGGAGCATTGGGAATCTGGAGAGTGGGGTTAAGGATGGACTTTGGGAGTCCAGTGATGCCCCTGGAGATGTTGGCAAGCTGCTGGTTCTTTGGGAACAGAGTTCTTAGCTTTTTGTCTCAAAGAGGTATGACCCAGCTGAGACAAGCAGGCTTGAGATCCACCCCAGGGGCCATTTCACCAGCTTTGGGGTTTTGTCTTACTAGTGGAAGATGCTGAGAGTTTACTGATGGGGATAATAGAGGGCTTGGAGAGTAAGGTAGGGGACAGACTGTGGAAGGAGATTAGGAATAGTCAGTTGAGGTAGGAGTGGTTTGAGAAAGAGAGCAGAGATGTCTGATGGGAACTTTCTGTTGTTTGGCTCAGTCTCCCCATGAAAATGTCAGTGAGATCAACATGACTCAACAATGCTTTGGGAACAATTTTGGGGGGTATATGTATAAGGAAATAAATGTCTGGTCTCAAGGCAGGGCAAAGGACAAAAAAAGGTCTAACGGCATAGGCAATTTCAGGTTACATATGCATACATACAATAGGAATGTTTGCATTTTGTATGGAAGGTTGCACTATCTAGTCTCCAAGCATCCTTCTAAATCCAAAACTCCAACCCATTCACAATACTGATTCTCCCAGAGAGGACTGCATTTTGAAAGATATAAGCAACACAAAACGCCAAGGAATGCCTCATTAATTTCAGAATTTCAATCATAGGCTAAGATAGGTAGATGATTAGTTTTAGGAAACTTCTTGGTTCCCCTCAAATTGTATAACTATAGAAAACAGCCTAGAAGCATAGAATTTGGGGGCTAAATTTCATTGCAAAGATTAAAAACAGAAACACAGAGACTTCCCTGGTGGCACAGTGGTTAGGACTCCACGCTCCCAATGCAGGGGCCCCGGGTTCAATCCCTGGTCTGGGAACTAGATCCCACATGCATGCCACAACTAAGAGTTCACATGCCACAACTAAAAAGCCGGCAAGCCACAACTAAGGAGCCCATGAGCCACAACTAAGGAGCCCGCCTGCCGCAACTAAGACCTGGCACAACCAAATAAATAAATATATTTTTTTAAAAGTTAAAAAAAAAAAACGGAAACAGAGAATTCCCCTCCTCCTGAATATGGGCTGGAATTAGTGACTGACTTCTAATAAATGGAGTATGGGGGGGAGTAATAATTTTATAATGGAGAAATCTGGCAGACACCGTCTTAACCAAGGAATCAAACAAACATCACCAGTAATGTCATGCTGATATCATGAACCCCCTGATACGATGAGAAGGGTACATCACCTCTGTAGTACTTTCCCCCCAAATCCATAACCCCAGTCTAATCATGATAAAACATCAGACAAATCCCAAATGGAGGGAAACTGTATAAAATACTTCACCAATACTCTTCAAAAGTGTCAAGTTCATGAAAAACAGGAAGAGACTAAGAAGCTGTCATAGATGGGAGGAAACATGATGAGTAAATGGAATGTGGTATCCTGAATTAGATTCTGGAGCAGAACCTGGATGTTAGTGGAAGAACTGGTAAAATCCAAATAAAATTTGTAATTTAGTATTGTACCAATGTTAATTTCTTAGCTTTGATAAATGTGCAGTAATTATGGGCAATATTAACATTAAGGAAAGCTCGGTGAAAGGTGTATGAGAACTCTATCATCTTTGGATTTTCTATAAATTTAAAATTATTTCAAGATAAAAGATTAAAAATATAATTTCAATGAAAAAAACTACTGAAGCACTGAGAGGTTAACTGATTGCTTAGGATCACACAACAAATAAGCGGTTTATCTGAAATTAGAACTCAGGTCTCTAGACCCAAACCCAGAATCATTTATCCCCAAAGGAATCTCCAACAGGCCACCCTAACCCTGGGTCCATCATTCTCCTGCTCAGCTTGGTGGATATATTTATGAATTAAACTTCTTCTGAACTTGCTGGGTAGGAACCAAATAAGATTCTTCCAACTACAGTTCTTCCTGCAACACTGCAAACCCACCCTCCCATTCTCGGAAGCAACCATTTCAACTTACTCCGCTCCTCCGTCTTCAATCCTATCACCGTCTTTCTCTCTCCCTCAGATGGTCCAGTCTACTTCACAGCAAGAACAGAAGCCATCATAGAACTTCTTCACTTTCCTATGACCCAACCTACACACCCACCTGCCTCTCTCCATCTCCACCATTCCACCAAAAGAAATGTTCCCCATGATTGTGCCTGTCGTCTGTCTCCTGGATTTTCCTACTGCTGCCATTTCAGGGACCTCTATCTATCAATAAACCTCTCTCCAACTTCTCCCCTCTACTGACATCTTTAAACATAGTTTCTCATCTTCAATCTTAAAAAAATATTTCCTCAATACTACATCCACCTTAGACCTTGCCCTTCACAAGCCAAACTTCCTGAAATGGTCATCTCTTTCTTCACCTCCTACTTCACTGTTCTTTTTCTGTTTGATTCCTCTGAACATTTAATACTATGAACCAGACCATTCTTCTTTTTTTAAAAAAATTGAGATATAATTCACCCATTTAAAGTGTACAATTCAGTGGTTTTAAGTATATTCACAGATATGTACAACCATCACCACGGTCAGCTTTTCATCAACTCACAAAGAAACCTAGTACCCTTTAGCTGTCACTCCCCTTTCTCACTATCCTCCACTCCCTTCCCTAGGCAGTCATTAATCTACTTTTTATCTCTTTACATTTGCCTATTCTGGACTTTCATATGAATGGAATCACATAATATGTGAACTTTTGTGATTGGCTTCCTTCACTTAGCATGATGGTTTCAAAATTCATCTGAGTTATAGCACGTATGGGTACTTAATTCCATTTTATCAATGAATAGTATTCCATTGTATGGATATATCACATTTGTTTATCCATTCATTAGTTGATGGGCATTTGGGTTGTATACACATTTTACCTATTATAAGTAATGTTTCTATAAACATCTGTGTACAAGTTTTTGTGTGGGCATATGTTTTCATTTCTCTTGGGTATATACCCAGAAGTGGAATATCTGGGTCATATGGTAACACTGTTGAATCATTTGAAGAACTGCCATGCTGTTTTCTGAAGCAGCCACTTTATATTCCCATCAGCGCTGTATGAGGGTTCTGATTTCCTTGACAACTCTTGTTAATATCTGACTTTTTGATCTAGTCATCCTAGTGGGTGTGAAGTGGTTTCCGTTGTGACACACCATTATTCCTTTTTTTTTTTTTTGGCCAAACAGCATGGCTTGCAGGATCCCACTTCCCGGACCAGGGATCGAACGCGGGCCCTCAGCAATGAAAACGTGGAGTCCTAACCACTGGACTGCCAGGGAAATCCCCCATTATTCTTGACTATAAATGTTTACCTTGGTTTCCGTGAAGCTACACTCTTAGGATCAAAATATAATTTTCAAAAGAGCTTAAAAACATGACCCTTATACAAATCTAAAATGAAAATGTGTCAAAATGTAATCAATTCATTAATTAATGAGTAAACAAGTAAGATGGTAGCGCTGGCTCAAAAAGTATTTTGAGAAACCAGAGTTTATATAATCCTTTTAAAAAAAGAATTTTAGAGTAATATTGCTAGGTTAGGGACAAAATTGGTTAATGTCCTACAGGATAATAAACCATAACTTTTGAGGTCGCCACGTGTTGTGCTGGAGCTGGGTCATACCAGCTGATTGTTAAAAATTCAGGAACTTTGTAAGCCAGTCCCTCGTCCCTCAGCCAGTTTATCAGTATGCCATTTCTAGTGGAAATAAATTATTCAAATCTCTACCAGACACAAATTGACATGTCAGTTAGTAATTTTACAGAGTTTCAGTCCTTAATTAGTAATAAAGAGCAAAGCCAAACATAGCACATTCTCCTCAAAAATTGAATCATCGTTGGGTGGGCCTGTTAAAATAGTCTTCATCATAATATTGAAAGAACATGCAAGGACTTCCCTGGGGATCCAGTAGTTAAGACTCTGCGCTTCCACTGCAGGGGGCCAGGGTTCGATCACTGGTGGGGGAACTAAGATCCCCCGTGCTGCACAGTGAGGCCCCCCCCAAAAAAATTTAAAAAAATAAAGAAGATGCAGTCACCCTCTTCACCTCATTTCCAAAGTTTTGGACAATTTTTCTAAATACTCATTTTCCTCCAACCTCTCTAGCTCCTACTTTTTAATCTTCTTTGTGAGCTTCTTTTCCTCTACCTCCCCTTAAATAAGGGTGTTCTTCAAGGTTTTATCTCCAGGGATTGTCCTCAGCTGTCTCTCTTTTCACTGCTCTCAGTCCTCCCCCATTGCTGCCTAATTAACTACCACTCATCCGTTAACCTGCCTCTCTCTACAATAAGCCTTCCCCGATTCCCCAGGTAGGATCAGCTTTCCCTCTTTGAGAGCACTTACCACAATTCTAACAACAATTCATTGTGTAATTAGTTGTTGAATGTCTGTCTCTTCCACTAGACCATAAGCTCCATGGCAGCAGGAAACATGACGATCTTTTCTACTTCCAAAATCCTCAGAGCCTAAATAATTACTTGTTGAATAAATGAATGAGTGTGTGAATGGAGAAATAAACAAGTGGTTTGATGGTGATCTCATCATCCCCTTTCATGGCCTCAGTTTTCAGTATATTGGTGACCGAAAAAAAAATGTATCTTGCCCATTCTCTTTCTCTTTTGAAACTGAATAATAAAATGATATTCAGGGAAAGTCTCTTATTATATTCTAAAACAAGTGCTAGAACGTCAGAATTCCATGCAGATATTTTGAAAATGCCAAATGTCAACAAAGGGGGCACACGATTCAGCGATTATTTGATCTAGGAAATAGGATTTGATTTTTTTTTAAAACTTACTGTTATTTTTTTGTCTGCGTTGTGTCTTCACCGCTGCACGCAGGCTTTCTCTAGTTGTGGTGAGCTGGGGCTACTCTTCGTTGCGGTGCGTGGGCTTCTCAGTGCGGTGGCGTCTCTTGTTGTGGAGCACGGGCTCTAGGCACGCGGGCTTCCGTAGTTGCAGCACGCGGGAAATAGCATTTGATTGCCCACAAAACGTTGGGAGACAATTCTCCATGGATCTCTCATGTTTCTTCATGTCTTGTGAGCAAAGGCACCAACAGGCTTTTGTTCCACACTATTTTTTCAAGGATAGTGTAGCATGGGAAGATGGAGATAGGGTCTCCCTCCAGAGCAGAAAGTTTGTTTGCTATGCAGTATAATAAAGATAGTGTCTTCCTTTGGGACACCTGTAGGAACTGGAGTCAGAGAACCGATGCAAGAAAATGATAGTTCTCTATTGCTCTGAGTGCTAAAGTGTCCTTTGTCACTAACCCAGGAGAGTTGTCTTTGGTCAGCCTCCACAAAACTGTGGCAGACTAACTTGTTAGCTTGTAAGTGGGATAAAAATCTCGAATCCTTCACAGTTCTTGACACAAAGCAGCTGTTTATAAACATTCATATTAATTGTCCGATGATCAAGAAGAAATGTTTTAAGCATTTTACACCCTAAAATAATTGACTGTCACTCATATATGGGTGCATTACAGTGTTTTAATTTTGACTGAGAAGATTGATCAGAAGTTTGGAGTTGATGTGTAACTGATTATACTTTTTCCCCTTTAAATAATACAAACTGGGCTCCCAGTTGGGGTTTTTACACAGAGTTTCCACTTTTCAAAAGAGCTCTTCTGCTCCTGAGTGGAAGCTGCCTGTGCATTTCTCTATACTGACAGGTATGTAGTTTTGGAAGTACCTTAACTCATTCTCTCAAGTGTTTAGCGTTGCCAACAACCACCTCAGAGGCGAGAGCCATGCACGTTATTCTTTTGCACGCCCTCTCCTCCTTCTTATAAGGTTTGGCACAAGCTTCTGCCCAAATATTATCACTATTCTAATATGGTAGATCGTACTTTTCAAAGGTTGCTGCAGTGATATCTTCCACCCCACCCCCTTGCTCTTGTGCAATGTGACCTTTTCCCTCCCTCATCAAGAGATGGAGTCTATTTCTCTAACTCCATGAATCTGAGAAGGCCCTGTGGCTTCTCTGACCAATAGAACATGGCAGAAGTAACACTGGGGAAGTTCCACCCATTGTCCTTTACTGGCCCAACAGCTTCTGCTCCTGTCTCTTGGAAGGTTACATTTGGGCTGCTTCCTCTCATAATTCAGCCTTCATGCGGTGAGAAGTCCAGGCCATGAGGAGAAGCCAGATGTAGGTGCTCTGGGTGACAGCCTCAGCTGTGCGCTCCTGACCAACATTCAACACCAACCGCCAGCCAGGTAAGTGAGCCATCTGGGTTATCTAACTTAGTTGAGCAGTTAGATGACTACAGTCCCAGTTGACCTACAGCTGCAATTGCATCAGAGACCCCAAGCAAGAACTGCTGATCTGAACCCAGTCAACCCACAAACCCACAAAAGATAATAATAACTTGTTGTTTGAGGGTAGCTTGTTACATAGCCATAAAGAATTGGAACAAAGAGGCCCTGAATAAAGAACTTGACTTGACCATGTAGTTCTAAACCCATCCTCAATTGCTTAGAATCTTTAAAAACAGGAAGAAGGTTTTATTCAAGAACTAGCATAGCAGCTGGTACCTAGCAGACATTAGTGAAGTATTTTTATGAATTAATGAATGATTAATCCCAGATTTTTAAAAAGAATGTTGACTAGCTCATTTACAAATCAAACACATGAGAATTACTCTTCTTCCTTAATTTATCTGCCTTCCTAGGCGTGGCCAGATCTCCAGACCAGTATCAAGACAACTTGTTTGATCACAAGTTTGAGTTCGTGTAGGAGGATATACTAGAACTGGTTTTGCTATTGTTGGGCAACAGTTTGAATCTGATGTTATGAGCCTAGCATGGAGGCTCATTCGTCACCCCTTTTAAAGCTTTGAGAATGTTGGATTGAGATTCTGGGGATACAATCTTCAGATCTAAGAGCACAAAGTTTTTTTTTGTCTCAAAAAAAGAAATCATTCTGAAACAGTGGACAGCAATCTCTTCCTCACGCCACAGCCAATTAGCTTATCTACGTGCGTCTATCCTCTCAATCCTTGTGCTCCAGCCTTGCTGACCTTTCAACAAGTCCTCTAATACACCATGTTCCTTCCTGCCATGGGACTTTTGCACATGCTATATTATCCTCCCATCCCCACTTTTCCATTTCTTCCTCAAGCCAAACTCATCATTCTGCATCAGTTTAAACACAAGTTCCTTAAAGATGCTTTTCCTGACCTTTGCAGGGTAGGCGAGGTGCCCGAGTTACATGCTCCCATAACACCGTATATTTATCCATCACAACATATTTTGCAATTATAATTAATTGTGTAATCACTTTATTTCTCTTAAGATGCATATTTTTCACGTTTATAAGCCCACCTACATAGCTTACTCCATACATTAACATGACTTTACTATTCCTCTGCTGTCATCAACATAATTTTACTATTCTAGGAAACTCTTGACCAGGAAGATAAAAGTTACAAATTACTTTATTGTTGATTCCAGGGCCTTCTTGAAAAACCCATAAACTCTTCAGAATAAAGCATCAAATGACAATTTATACTCCAAGACTCTTTGAGCCCATTGCCTCAATTTCTGTGTCTACCAATCCAAAACCATTTTATCATGATCCTTATCCAGTGCTAACCAAGACTTCCCTCTTTCCTCAGTGAAAGACTCACCTTAAACCAGACTTTTAAAGTTCAATAAATAGCCCAATTTGCCCTTACTCCTCTTTGAGATGCTATGAAGGCTGTCTAGTGTTCTCCCTTACTTTGGTAAGAAATAAACTGAGTTTTGTCATAGCAACTCGTTGCCTTGGTGATGTTGGCAGGTAGGCTTTTTTTTTTTTTTTTTGCACTACGCGGGCCTCTCACTGCTGGGGCCTCTCTCATTGCCGAGCACAGGCTCCGGACGCGCAGGCTCAGCGGCCATGGCTCACGGGCCCAGCCGCTCTGCGGCATGTGAGATCTTCCCGGACCAGGGCACGAACCCGTGTCCCCTGCATCAGCAGGCGGACTCTCAACCACTGAGCCATCAGGGAAGCCCATGGGAGGCATTTTTGATGCTAACATCCAATCAGTGTACATGTTTAGCACTTTTTTTTCTTGAAAAACTGCTATTAAATCCATGATGGAAATCAGTGATGCCTTAGCTTTGAGGAAATACAGTAGTTCATTGATGATAGAGCTCTCAGGAGAATTTACATTCTTTGTAAGGACATAGACCTGGTCAGTTTTGTTCATTGGTTTATCTCTGTGTCAGAGCAGAATAGGTGCTTAATATACAACTGTTGAATAAATGAGTGGATCAAAGAGTAGATGAGAGACCAAGACAGATTTCATGGCGTGCAAAGGCAACTCTTAGTGATGAGACTTCCTGACTGAGACTCTTGTGGCAAAGTGACTCAGAAAAGATAACTCCACTTTCTTACCTTTCCACTCTAGCCCAATTCCAGAGAACATCATGCAGTGATGATCTCATACTGTCCTACAGCTGCTTATCTGCTAGATCATAGTTTTTATTTGCTCAGCCTACTTACATAGTATTGCTGTTATATGAAATAGAAGTTGTCCATACAGGTTGCCATTGTTTGAAAAGTGAGTAAAAATGAGTTCCTTGCATATGATATGTCACTGTGGCTTGGCTGCTTGAAGAATGAAAGGGAACAGAATATGCCATCCCAAAATATGCCACATTGGCATAAGGATTATTTTCAGCTGAAGGCAATAGAGAAGAAGCAGATGTAAGAAAACTTCTCTACCCTCCCATAGTTGCCTAAAAGCAGGACATACATTTGTAAAGATGTACCACTCTCTCCTCTCTACCTGGAAGGACAGAAGTTAATCATCAGAGACAATTCTAGACCCTTATCAGCCCAGAGATGGCACCAGAGGAATCTACATAACAAATCTCACTAATTAGCCCTTTTCTTCCATTGGTTCCCCCATATATATACCTTTCCACAATTTGCTGCTGCTAGAAACTCAAAGTCCTTTCCCTTCCTCTTGACACTTCTCTAAAAGTTTATTATTCTTTTGTTAAAATGCTAACACCTATGTGAGTAACTCATCTCTGAGTTACTTTCTCTGAATGCGCCGTGTATGTGCGATGCACATGTTAATAAAATTCTGTTTGTTTTTCTCTTGTTAATGTCTTTTATCAGTCTAATTTATGGGGCACTAGCCAATGAAGCTAAAATGAGTAGAGGAAAAAGATATTTTCCCTCTACAAGAGCATCAGCTGAAATTTGAGTGATCCTGTGCAGAAGTTTATGGTGCTATGCCCATAGGTGGTGCCATGGCAACAGCACTGGGACATGCCGCATAAGAAGAGCCATCACTGAGGTTTGTCAATCAATGGTGTGGTTGATAAAAGCCGGTCACTGTTATGTGTTATACATTCAGCCTGTGTCCTGAATATAGTCTCTCCTGGAGAAAGATACCAGCACCTGTGTGTTCAATATAATTGAACATTTGTTAAAATATATTTGTTGATTTTACAAACAAGTCAAACACTAGATATTTACAGAAGATCTGTTATGGGCTAAGCCCTGGAGACATAAAGAAGTTTACAATCCTCAAGAAACATACATGGGTGGGAATGTAAATTGATACAGCTACTATGGAGGACAGTATGGAGGTTCCTTAAAAAACTAAAAATAGAACTACCGTGTGACCCTGCAATCCTACTACTGGGGATATATATGGAAAACCATAATTCAAAAAGAATCATGTACCACAATGTTCACTGCAGCTCTATTTACAATAGCCAGGACATGGAAGCAACCTAAGTGTCCATCAACAGATGAATGGATAAAGAAAATGTGGCACATATATACAATGGAATATTAGCCATAAAAAGATGGCTAATATTAATAATTAATATTAATTAATATTAATATTAATTAATATTAAGATGGCTGTATGTTAATACATATATATGGAATCTAAAAAAACAAAAATGGTCGTGAAGAACCTAGGGGCAGGACAGGAAAAAAGACTCAGACCTACTAGAGAATGGACTTGAGGACACGGGGTGGGGGAAGGGTAAGCTGACACAAAGTGAGAGAGTGGCATGGACATATATACACTACCAAATGTAAAATAGATAGCTAGTGGGAAGCAGCTGCATAGCACAGGGAGATCAGCTCAGTGTTTTGTGACCACCTAGAGGGGTGGGATAAGGAGGGTAGGAGGGAGATGCAAGAGGGAGGGGATATGGGAATATATGTATATGTATAGCTGATTCACTTTGTTATAAAGCAGAAACTAGCACACCATTGTAAAGCAATAATACTCCAGTAAAGATGTTTAAAAAAAATAAAATGATACCACAGAAAAAAAAAAAAAGAAGCATACACAGGAGGGTAACTAACAAAATACCCAGGCCAGCAGAGTCATGAAGGACTCACTGGTGTTGGTAGTGGAAGTCCAGTGGAGAAAGAGATCATTTCCCACTGGGTGGTCAAGAGGAACTTCCTGGAGAGAAAGGGCACTTTAAATTGCATCTTTAGAATGGGTGAGACTTAGAGGAACAAGGAAAGGAGGTGTAGCTCTGGGCTAGATGCCAGAGAGGGAGACAACAGCAGAGGGAGTTGACATTTTTGAGGTCTCGTCCGTGGCAGGCACTTTCACAAACATTGCCTTCATTTAATCACCTCAAAAAATGTGGAGTACCGTGATGGCAATGAGATCTCTGCTCTCAAGGGTACAAGTATTACGCTTAAAACAATTAGAAAATAAAGAAGCTCTTAGAGGAGAAAATACTGGACTGAATATAATCAAGCATGGTTCAACTCTTACTTGCTAGTGGATTTCTGGGAGAGATTAGGTTTTAGTAACTGAGTCCAGAAGCCCGACTGATTGAGATCAGGTCGGTACCTGAGAGCTGGGGAAAGTCAGGCTGTTGGAGGTATGCTCTGTTGGAGGTCCAAGTTCACTAGCTGAGCCCTTTGTCACTCTGGATCTGGGGTGTCTGGAATGGTTCTGAGAGCTATTTAGGGAATATTCAATCTGATTTTATTTGACACACCTGTGGCCTGCCCTACTGATTGCTGAACACTGTAGTGGTCTTGGCAACACAGAAATATTGCAGATTGGAGACAACTCCACAGGAGGTGGAAGTCAAGGAACTAGGCATTCAGAGAGAGCTCTTTTCAGAGGGTCAAAGGCCTGGAGTTTGATATCCGTGCCAGCCATAGTACACTGTAGCCAATCTCTTCCTTTGCCCTTTCTTCCTGCTGACCATGCCTGGGTGGACAGGAGTTTCTTATCTGTTAGGCTTTGATGAATTGTTCCTCTTTCTGGGAAGATAGACTGAGATTTATTTTTGGCTGAGGAAAAAGCAAAAAGATTTAAGTAATCCTAGAGCTTACTAATAAGGCAATGCTTTCCTGAGGACCCAATCAATGAATATGTTGGATATTTATTAGGTATAAATCACTGTATTAAGTGCCGGTGGGAAGGGATACAGAGTTTGGTAAGGTGTGGTCCCTGCCCTCATGGAGCTCATAGTCTAGCTGGAAAAAATAAAATATATACATAAAACATTATAACTAATGGTATGTAGTCTAATAGAACTTTCCGTGATGATGGAAAGGTTCTATAATGTGCATTGTCTAATAAAGTAGGCATTAGCCACATGTGACTGTTGAGCATCTGAATTGTGGATAGTGCAATTTTTAACTTACTTTTAATTATTTTAAATGACCATATGTTGATCATGGCTTCTGAATTGGACAGCTTTGTATGAGGAATTATGTGAGCACTAAAACAAGAGCTGAGGTAAACAAGAGGGCAAAGGTAGCCCACTTCAGGTTGATGTGGACAGGAAAGGCTTCCAGGAAGGGGTGTGATTATAGTTGGGTCCTAGGAATATGTGGAATTCTGACGGGAGAATAAGTAGAAGATAGTACCAACTTCTGGGAATTTTCAGAGCCCTGTTGGGGGTACTAGAGAGTAAATATTGAACAGAGTAGAGTCCTCTTCTGGTTTTCATTTCATCTATTGTGTTAAAAAAAAATGGTTGGGTTTGATGAGACAGTTCTCTTTTTTTTAAGTGCCCTCTGACACTTCCTTTCCAGGGGCCTCAGCACATAATCCTAAGCTCAATGGGAAGAGCACTAGAATGCGAGTTGGGAGGGATGGGTTCTACTCCTCCTGTGTCGTTAACTTACCCACAGGATTTAGTTTTCTTGCCTAAAATTAATCAAGTGTTCTTTAGTAAATATTCTCCAAGGTTCTCTCCCATACCAGTGTTCCCTGATTCCCACCACATTTTAGTGAAACAGGATGGTTCAGCCAATGCCATCCAGCTTCAAGTCTTGGGCAAGGTTGAGAAGACTCAATGGGGGGGAATGTAGGGAAGCAAGAGTCTACATCCTCTCCACCTTCCTGTTTTGGAGGGAGAAAGCAGAGGTGAAGTGGTAACCTCGCCTTGAAACTCTCTCTCAGCCCTAAGGCAAGAGGAGATGTTCTGTATGTTGGGAGAGGTGAGGAAAAGTAGAGGAGGAGTGGAAAACCCCTTAAACTGAATTGGGGATGAGCTGAATGTGTGTTGTGGGTATACTTTTAGGGTAAAGTTGGGTATGGGGAGGGGGTATCTGGAGGAAGGGGCAGGTGATGACAGAAATTCAAGTCCTGGAAACCTTTTCCAACTTTACTAAGATTTTTCACCATTGCTGCCTACTTTCTGTATCAAATGTGGTACTTTAGAGTCCCTGAAATAAAGGGATGGTTCTCACACAATTGTTGGACATCTTAAAGCCAGAGTTCTGTCTTGACAAAAACTCTCTCTTTGGCCAAAATCTGGTCAACTTCCTTTGAGCCCTCTTCTCAACTAGGTCTCAACCTTGGCCTATAAATATTATGGACTTTCAGCACAAATGATTTTGTCTACACCACCCACCCACCCACTCACCCCTACACACCAAGAGATTTGAACAAACACCAGGATAGTGTCTAACAGCTCGAGGCCACATTCTTAGGATGACCCCAGCCCGCCTTAAAATGCCTGCCTGAGAAAGTGCAATACTGCCTGGAGAATTTACTGTTTATTCCAGCCAAAACTTGGTGACAGCCAGACAGGCCACAGGACCCCCTCTTAGAGCAGTTACTTTAGAAAGCTTGCAATTATAAATCCTTTTCTGCTTCCTATATCTTTGAGATGCAAACATTCAAAGAGATAACTCTTACTCCCAGCTCAGTGGACAACTTGCTCTAACTTGCTCCATGGCCTCTTGTGATAAAGATGCAAAAAGTTTGTCTTCTGCAAAATTCAACATCCATTCATCATAAAAACTCTCATCAAAGTGGGTAAAGGGAACATATCTTAACATAATAAAGACCATTTACAACAAACCCACAGCCAACATAATGCTCAACAGTAAAAAGCTAAAAGCCTTCCCACTAAATTCAGGAACAAGACAAGGATGCACACTCTTGCTGCTTCTATTTAACATAGTATTGGAAATCCTAGTCACAGCAATCAGACAAGAAAAAGAAATAAAAGGTATCCAAATTGGAAGGGAAGAAGTAAAACTGTCACTATTTGCAGATGACATGATACTTTATATAGAGAACCCTAAAGTCTCCACCCCAAAACAATTAGAACTAATCAATGAATTCAGCAAGGTTGCAAGATTAATATACAGAAATGCATTGTGTTTCTATATACTAATACTGAAATATCAGAAAAAGAAAGTTAAAAAAAAATCCCATTTAAAACTTCATCAAAAAAATCCCCACAGGGCTTCCCTGGTGGCATAGTGGTTGAGAATCTGCCTGCTAATGCAGGGGACACGGGTTCGAGCCCTGGTCTGGGAAGATCCCACATGCCGTGGAGCAACTAGGCCTGTGAGCCACAACTACTGAGCCTGCGCATCTGGAGCTTGTGCTCCGCAACAAGAGAGGCCCTGACAGTGAGAGGCCTGCGTACCACAAAAAAAAAAAAAAAAAAAAAAGAGTATTTCCATCAAACCCAAAAGTTCCCTTGTGTCTGTTTGTGGACAATTCCCTCCTTCCATTCCTAGGTCCTAGCAGTCACTGATCTGATTTCTGTCTCTATACACATTGTATTATTTAAATTTATTTTTGCATTTTCCCCCCTAAGCCTTATTTGTGTACACATCTTTCTCTCAATAGGTTGTTATCTTGCAGCTAGAGAGCTGTAATCATTCCCCTTTGTATTCCTCATAGTTCCAAGCGCAAGTTCCAAGCACATTTATTACATGCCAGGTCATAAATATTTAATAAAAGAAAAAGGGAAGGAAAGGAAAAGAAGGAACGAAGAAAGAAAGAAAGAAAAGAATGAGCCAGAGAACAAATAGCCAAATGGCCTTAGGAGAGTTCTGATTTAACAATAGGGCAATCAACAGGGCTCATGCTAGTTTAATGAATTATAGAGTTATTAATCTGAACTATAAAAGTAGCTAATCAAACACCTAATATGAAATATATTAAAGTTTGAATCAGCAAAACTGTCACTTTTTTGGGGAAGGAAGTTAACGTAAATGACATATAAGGTGTAGTACGGGGTGGAAAACACCCACCCACCACTGCCTCTGATCTCCTTGCATACTACAACATCACAACTATGATATGAGGCATTCTGTCCTTGGTATACAGCAGGTACACTTAAAACTTTCAGGAAGGGGGCTTCCCTGGTGGTGCAGTGGTTGAGAATCCGCCTGCCATTACAGGGGACACGGAGCAACTAAGTCTGTGCGCCACAACTACTGAGCCTGCACTCTAGAGCCCATGAGCCGCAACTACTGAAGCCCGCGTGCCTAGAGCCCGTGCTCCACAGTGAGAAAAGCCGCCACGATGAGAAGCCCGCGCACTGCAACGAAGAGTAGCCCCCACTTGCGCAACTAGAGAAAGCGCGTGTGCAGCAACGAAGGCGCAACACAGCCAAAAAAAAAACTTTCAGGAAGGTAATTACCATTTACTAAGTGCTCCCAAAGTCATTGTACTACATGCTTTTTCATGTTTCATTTAAATCTAACAACTACTCTCGCTTAGGTTAAAGTTACTAGTTATTTCTTGGGAAAGGAAATAAGTAATTAAAGGAAGTATAGGGTTATACCTCCAAGGGAAGGAACAGGTTAGAATTTTTATCTTTGGCTCAAGATGAATTCTTTTTTTTAAAAAATAAATAAATAAATAAATTTATTTATTTATGGCTGCGTTGGGTCTTCATTGCTGCATGTGGGCTTTCTCTAGTTGTGGCTAGCAGGGGCTACTCTTCGTTGAGGTGCGCGGGCTTCTCATTGCAGTGGCTTCTCTTGCTGCTGAGCACGGGCTCTAGGTGCATGGGCTTCAGTAGTTGTGGCATGCGGGGTCTAGAGAGCAGGCTCAGTAGTTGTGGCGCACAGGCTTAGGTGCTGCGTGGCAGGATCAAACCCGTGTCCCCTGCATTGGCAGGCGGATTCTTAACCACTGCACCACCAGGGAAGTCCCTCAAGATGAATTCTTTAGAGATTTTCTGAGTTTTTCTTCTGTGAAATCACAATAAGCAGGAAGGCACGAGAGTCTAGGGTAATAAACACTTTTTGACGTCTATCATTGATCCATTCAGGGTACTTCTGACGTGTTGACCACGTTCGTTTCAGAAGCCAACATGATGAGAAGGAATTCTAGTGTACTGTTTGATGAGGTGGTCAACTAAAGAGCATGCGTTAAATTTGTGCGTTAAAGGGGTGTAGTTAGTAAATGGGTAGAAATAAGAACTGCCTTCTTCCCATATTTTGATGTCATGGGAATTTAAAGTGATCATGCAACCACACTTCTGAGATAATTTTCTCGGTTCTTAGAACAAGTTGCAAGATAAACTTTGGCCAATGTATTACACTATGCCCTGTGTAATTAAGTAACCCGAGATAATGTGTTAAAGTTTAGTGGAGATTTAAATTCCTGAGCTGATTAAAGAGAGCTGTTAAGACAATAAGCTTTTTAAAAAATGTAGTGTTGGGCTTCCCTGGTGGCGCAGTGGTTGGGAGTCCGCCTGCCGATGCAGGGGACACGGGTTCGTATCCCGATCCGGGAAGATCCCACATGCCGCGGAGCGGCTGGGCCCGTGAGCCATGGCCACTGAGCCTGCGCGTCCGGAGCCTGTGCTGCGCAACGGGAGAGGCCACAACAGTGAGAGGCCCGCATAACGCAAAAAAAAAAAAAAAAAAAAAAAAAAAAAAAAAAAAATGTAGTGTTAATATTACTCCTGAAGTTTCCAGATATTGTATAGTGATGATCTGCGCTATTGCTTATTACTTGTCAATCTTATAGAATGGCTCAGAATTAAATAACAACTAAAAATAAGTATAACTCAACACGAAGGCTGGAACCAGGGCAGGAAGATCACGATTTTTGTCTGGCTCCAGGGTGTGCTCCATCCACGCAATGTGGAGGCACTGAAAGATGTGGGGTTAGGGATGGAAATGTTTCAGGAAGATACGTCTAGATATGGGTGCAAATGGCATGGGGCAGAGAAGAGACAGAGGCAGATAGTCCGCTCGGACGGAGGCTGCTGCAATATCCAGGCTGACGTGATCAGAGAGGGGCTGGAAAGGGAATGGTAAGAGATCAAAAAAGAAAATGGTAGTGCTTGCGGCCAACAGTGGTCGATGACCAGACCCAGTGGGGTTGGGTGAGTGAGGAAGAGAACTGAAAGAATGGCTTCGTGTTTTCCAAAGACCCAAAGTTTTCCGCAGAGGCCCCTGGACTCTTCTTCCATCCTTAGAGCGGAGGTCCTGGGACCAGCCGGGAAGCTCAAGCCTCAAGCTGGTCAGGCCAGCAAAAGGCGAACAGGAGGCAAGACCTTCCCTCCGCCTAGGTACTCAGGCGGTCCCTCGGGTTCCATCCCCTACCTGCCCGCCGCTCAGGGTCCCCTGATCCCCACCCCCTTCTTCCGCCAGCGGCCGGCACAGCCCTCAGTCCCTCCCCTCCCCCGTGGGGCGCTGACTCGCCTGGCTGCCACGTCTCACTGATGACATCACCAGGGCCGCTCGGCCTTAGCCAATCCGCTAGGGGGAGTCCTAGCGAAGTCCTAGCCAGCGAGTCCGAGGGGAGGGGAGCAGGGAGGGGCGGAGCGGGGGGTGTTGGGAGAGGGGGGGAATAGGGCGGGCGACAACCCCTCAAGTACGCGTGCGCCAGAAACGCGGGGCTTGGCGGGAAGCTGAGTCCGGGTCGCGGCGCCGTACCGTCGTTCCTCAGCGCCCGCAGCGACGCTCGCAACTCTCTTTCCCGGCATGCCACGCGGTGCGGCCGCCCTTTGGGCTGTGTAAAGGCCCCTTGGTCTAAGGCTTTCCTATTTCCTGGTTCGCCGGCGGCCATTTTGGGTGGAAGCGATAGCTGAGTGGTGGCGGCTGCTGATTGTGTTCTAAGGGGACGGAGTGGAGGGAAGACGATTGCTCTCTCGGAACAGCGTATCTCATTCCTCTCCCTTCGACTACCCGTGGCGCGGAGAGTCAGGGCGGCGGCTGCAGCAGCAAGGGCGGCGGTGGCGGCGGCGGCAGCTGCAGTGACATGTCCAGCATGAATCCCGAATAGTGAGTGCAGGAGAGCGCCGGTCGGCTGGGTCCGTGGGCCAGCTTGGGAAAGCTTAGAGGGTGCGAGGAGGGCGGAGGCGGGGGCCTCGGCCGGGGTGAGGTGGGGGTGATGGGTCAGGAGAGGTTGGCGGCGGGGAGTCGGGCCCCATTGTCTGACGGAGGAGGGGCGGTCGGGGGGAGGGATCGGGTCGGAGGGGTGAGCCGTCCGGGCCTGGACCCGGTCTGGTTGGAGTCCTGGCCTGAGTGCCAGGCCGGTGCGGAGGAGCAGTCTGGTAAGGGGGTTGGGGTGTCGGGGAGTCGGTGGTGGGGTCGTGGGAAGGGGTAGCTTCTCTTGGAGGCAGTGACTTTTGAAGGAGGGCCTGTTTTTAAGGGGAGGGAGGGGATGGGGTGGGAGAACTCTCCTAGAGGACACTGTTAGACCCTGCGCCCGCGATCTGCGGAGCTGTCAGAGCCGTTGGGGTGGAAACCAGCGTTACTTGCAAATCTTGAGCTTGTTGGCTCTCTCTTCCACCCTCCGCGCCAGGTTGTAGGTAATATGGATGCTTTTCAGGATTGCGTGGGATTTAGGGGAATGGGTAGATGGTGAGAAGAGATTTAAAATTTTTAGTTCTCTTTTAGTTTTTTCCTGGAGTTCTTTACGAACTCAGCGGTCCCATTGCCTTCCCCAAAACCTGGGCATTTGTGAGAATTTTTTATTTTTTTGAGGACACTACAGTCATTTTGCCATGTGTAGGTCAAGGGAAAAACAAAACACCAGCACTAAAACCTAGGGACATCTTTGTGATATTACCAACTAAAAGGAAGACTTTGCTTTCAAGTTGAAAGAGAAACGAATGGGCCCTATGATAGATCTGTAGGGTTTGGATTACCTACTCGAATGCTTGCAGATAGGGAATGAGGTTCCATGACGTGTCATGAAAAGTTAATGTATTTCTTTTTCTTGCTTACTCAGTAAGTCACCACAGCAGATGTGACACACCTGGCACCTTTCCTGGGAACTGGTGTTTACTTTCCTTGGGAAGACTTTCTTGGGTTCTCCTTAATGGCCCTTAAAAACATCCTTCTACAGTTTGCATATTGAAATTAAGGAATAATTGAAGGAGATTTAATTGGTATTCCTCTATAGTGTCAGAAGGCTTTGAGGAATTTTTTAAAGCAAAGATCAGTATTTGACCTAAATGTTGAATTTATTTGCTGCTTTGGTCAGTTACTGCCAAACATTTCCCCTAAAAGGTCCGCCCATGGGTTTAGCTGACTGTCATGTGTGTGTCACATGGCTCTTGCAAAATGCATTCTGACTTCAAGTTTTGTAATACTGTGGTTTGATGCTGAAATGTCCCTTTTTTTTGTTCTAAATAGAAGCCATAGTATTTTATTAAAATTTTATATACCTTAAGAAGTTGAAGAAAGTGTTCTAATAGTGTCATATTTGCTGTGTTGGCAGTTTTTTATCAAGGGCTCCAAGGACAAAGTTGGTTATGCATAGTTGGGCAGAGTTGAACTTGAGGTCCCTAATTTAGTAGTTCCTGGCAACAGTAAAGTACATGGATTTTCCATTTTATGGAGGTTTGTCTTCTGTTCAGGAGTTTCTTAAATTTGCTACATATATTTAGTACTGTAAATAGATCTTGAAGATTAGTTGGACAGAACCATGACAAATGATTTAGACTCTGAATTTGTTTCTCCTTTTGTAAAATAGGAGTCATCTTTATTCCTATCCGGGTAGTTGTGAGGCTCAAGTATATATAGAACAATTTGGTAAACTGTAAGAGCACTGTAGATGGTGTACATCATTAGGTGAGGCATTCCAGTAGTGCTGGGATTTAGGAATATAATCCTTACCTGCAAGGAACTTATAATGGAATATAAAAAATAGATTTTATATATGTTAAATACCAGTACATATGGCAAGTTCCAGATGTGTGGCATGGATTGGAGCCACAAGATTTTAAAAGAAGGTATGGGACTGTGGTTGGCTAGTAGGGTTTAGAAAGACTTTATAGAAAACAAACCAGTAAGGGAGTTACTAGCATTAGATTTGGAGAAGCAGTGGGAGTGAAAAGGATTGTTCAAGAGAGAAGAAGAAAGAAGAATGGTTAATAAATGGCAAGGGTAGTAATTCTTAAGTAAATAGAGTGCCAAACCATTCTTTCTTTTGAGGACTCTAGATTAATGACCTCAACAGAATCAGTCCCAGAAATAATTTGTATATTTTTATGGCCTTGAGTGTGCCTGTACCTGGGTTACTGTATTTATATTCTAGACTGTCTCTTAAGTAAAATAACCTAGGAGTTTGGAAAAATGTTTGGAAAAGCACTAGTGAAAAGTACTAAGGTGAGAGGAGGTGGTATTTTATTACAGAAGGTCACAAAGGCAACCAGCAAGCAGATTTTTTTTTTTTTTTTTTCAAGCAGATTTTTAGAAATCTGAGTTCAGCGGTTTCTTCTTTTTATCTTTAATAAAGTTTGTTACCATCATAAAAGTAGAGAAAAATTGGAAAATAGAGAAAAGAAGGAAATTCTTACAGTTTAATCACCCAAACACAAGTCCATTTGCTTTAAACCTTGTTCTAAACTTTAAAGTCGCATGTTTTTTTCTTAAGTTAAAACTTTTAATGGATGAATGCCTTTCATGATTCCACAGTGTTATCCTAATAGCTAACATTTATGGCCACTTATTATATGCCAGGTACAATATTGTACATTATAATACATGTATATTATAGCGTACACTTTATATACTAACTTGAAATAATAGTATACTAGGTAATGTTTACAGGTGCACCCCCAAATGTTCCTTGTTTTGGTTTATCATCTACTATTTATCTTAATCCTTTTAGAAACTTTCAAAATCTGCTTTATGGGTGCTGCTGAATTTGGTACTGAAGATGTGTTCTTGACAAAAGAAAAAGTTTGGTTCTCTCAGAATGAACAGGATTTTAGATTTATATAGGTTGACATACAATTACCTGATGGTAGCTTTATTACGGAATGCTTTTACTTTATGATCTTTAAGTTGTAAGCTTTTGGTTTGGGAGTGAGGAGAATAAGAAATATGTCAATCAATGATTAAATTTTAAGCTTTTTCTTTTACTACTTTCTACGTTATTTGGCTGATTTGGGAGAAATGATGGCCCTGGGTTATCTTTATGGTAGAAATTAAGGGTAATGACCGACTCACTTGAATTACAAATGCTACAAACAAAAACAAAATGCAACTGAAGTGGAATCTGAGCGGTGGAAAAAGTAGATGGAAAGGATCAGAGCTTTCTTTTTTTTCTGGAGATTTGAGGAAAGATTTTGATTTTCCTGAGCTAGGTGGTAAAGCAGGCAGTGATTATTTCAGCACACTGCTTAAGAAGTACTTAACACTATTCTCATATCAGAAGCATTTTTCCAAATCCATTAGCTTCTAGTAGATTTTTTTTTTAGTGTCAAGAAAATAATTTTGGCCGTTTCATCAAGGAGTGTGTTAAGAATAAAGTAGGTGTACCTATCATGAATATACCAGTTAACTGCGGTAGGAAGAACTATATGTAGTAGTCTCTTTGGATTGGCTAGATCCATCAGTTAATGCAGAAAAAATTTGTTTAAAAAAAAAACTTACCTTCTTTTTAACTTTTTAAAATATCATGGCTTAAGTTTTAGTCAGTCTCTTAAACTTTGTTTTCTGTTATGGTAGACTCAAGGAACATCTGACTTTTTTTTTTTTTTTTTTTTTGTCAGCACTCTGCTTTGAATAAATCTGTCTTTTAACTTAAGGGTTTAAAGGTAAAAAGTTAATCAATTCTGTTATCTGTCTGACAGAGTGTAATTTCATTAATAAGTATATCATTACTGCCTTTTACATAATTTTTAGTTAGAATTTTTTTATTAGAAAAGAAGCAGAAATCAACTAAAAATAGATTTTCTTTTTGTAGGTTGCCTTGATGACTTTTTCGTAGTGTTGGTAATGATTTGAGAAATTCAAAGAAGTTTAAAGAAGAGGTATTCTCACTATTCAGAATATGATTATTTAATGTCCGTAGAGAATCAATGTATGTAATTCTTTGGGTAATGTAAGTTACCAGTAGCTATATAGACTTTCCATCTTAAGAATTTTGTGTGAATGGATGATCTTCAAGGATCACTGAAAGAAACTGAAATTTTGCATTTAAAATTTTCTTCTTCCTTTTCATCATAATTAGGTTAAAGTATAAGATGTTGACGGTTTCTTACATATTCAAGGTTTTTTTTTTTTTTTTTTGTCTTAAAGATGGAAGAGCTTCAGAATCAAGTGTTCTCTTGCCGACTGTTTAGTTGACTTTTTTTTTTTTTTTTTTTTTTTTTTTTTTTTGCGGTACACGGGCCTCTCACTGCTGTGGCCTTTCCCGTTGCAGAGCACAGGCTCCGGACGCGCAGGCTCAGCGGCCATGGCTCACGGGCCCAGCCGCTCCGCGGCACATGGGATCCTCCCGTACCGGGGCACGAACCCTTGTCCCCTGCATCGGCAGGCGGACTCTCAACCACTGCGCCACCAGGGAAGCCCTGTTTAGTTGACTTTTAAAGAGAATTTTGTTTTCTGAGCAATTTCTTTAATATTTCAGTTTTTATTCTAGAAGCAATCTTAGTGATTTATCTAAGTGATTATGATTAACAAGTGCTAAGCATCTTGCTGGATTCATATCCTATCAGCAGTCCTTTGGCCGTGTGTGTTTCCTCTCCTTGGTAACTTTTGATTGTACATATATGATGGTTTTACTATTTGTAGTTGTAATAGTTAAGTTTCATTTCTGATAGTTAAGAATAGCTTCCTTTTGCTAATGTTACCTACTCTTGTCTCTTTCCTAATATATAAAAACAGGGTTAAATAAAATGCTTTTTAAGATTTTGAGATTTTTAAAGATTTGCTAAAAAATACTTTGAGTGTTTTAAGATGAAGAGAAACCGAAAATGTCCCCCCCACTTTTGTTTTTTAATCTTACAGGGAGAGGGGAACAGTCAGACTATTCCACTGTTTTCTTGTAGAAGGTGGGGCTGAGAAGAGATTGCTTCTTTGATATCTGGAATAGAATTTAGGGAAAAAAACCAAAGTCTTGGCTTTTCTTTGGAACCACCCTGTGATGTTTCAGATTATAAAAGGGTAATGGTGTAATGATATTTTGGGGGAAAAAATAATCCTGAGGCCTTAAGAAACAAGAGAACAAGTGTTTGTTGGTTTGTTTACTGACTTAAACATGTGAAGAAATAGGGTACAAAAGAGAGGTAGGAAATGAAATATTCCTTGGTACTTTTGTGACTGATGGCTCAGTTGGTCAGAACACCCCACTTTATTAAATCCAAGATTGTTGATAGGTTCCAGTTGTTTACTCTGTTCCATGTTTATAGATTCCCAATTCTGACAGGTAGTGTTACCTTTGCTCACAAAGGTGACCACTCTTTGGAAACATTATTTTTAATAATAATAGCTACTATTTAACAAGTGCTTACTCTTTGTGCCAGCTACTTGGCTAGGGTCTTTACCCAGGATATTTTATGCAGTCTGCATCTCAAACTAGTGATCTTTACAAAGGAAATTGAGTGAATTATATAATTGAAGTTTTCTAGGAACAGTGATGGATTTAACTTGTCTGAATGTATTTTCTTTGAATAACAATAGTACTTAAGTGGAATTGTTCTTTGTCCTTGCTACTCTGCCCATAGATGTTTTCCAATAACTTGATTTAGGGCATTTATTCCTTTTTTTTTTTTTTTTTTGCGGTACGCGGGCCTCTCACTGTTGTGGCCTCTCCCGTTGTGGAGCACAGGCTCCGGACGCGCAGGCTCAGCGGCCATGGCTCACGGGCCCAGCCGCTCCGCGGCATGTGGGATCTTCCCGGACCGGGCCACGAACCCGTGTCCCCTGCATCGGCAGGCGGACTCTCAACCACTGCGCCACCACGGAAGCCCTGAGCCTCTTTATAACGTGATTAGTACTGCCTTAGTTCTGAGTCTCAAGAGTAAACTGTACAGTGCTATGCAGGAGTTGACACGTGTATTCCAGTAAGGGATGTTAGAATATATGTAAGAATATATGTAATATATATATATGCAGGTGGTTTCAATTTTAATGTTTTTCTAACACATTTAATAATTACACATTGATCTCTGACCTTGTCTATTTGAAAAATGTTTTCAATACAGATACTTAAAATCTTCCAGTGAATGTACACACACACACACACACACACACACACACACACACACACACATGCACACACAATCTGATTTCCCTGGAAAAAAAAGCTTGGTAAAGAAAATAGCCAACCCTTTCTTTCTCTTTTATCAGTTAGACTGTGCTAGGAGTTGAGGGGGTTTTATTTTTTATTATTTTATATATAATTATAAAACATGGACTTTGCTTCCAGGTGCTTACCAGTTAAGATGACTCAGGCTCAAACAAGCATAATCGATTTAACAGTATTAGCAGAAATTAAATCTTGTGATATTTTTAAAGAGTAAGATGGCATAATAGTGCAAAAGATTTGAAGAAGGGGCCTAGGATTTCTATTATTAACACAAAGTTTTAGTTATATTGCTTTAGCTGGAGAGGAACAGAGCACTGAGGAGGACTTTCCAGAAGCCCTGACACTAGTCTTGGGATAAGGTCAACAAATAACAATTTGAGTTCCCACCACTACTCAGAAATTTTATGTATGTCCATTATTTCCCCTAATAGTATGAAGAAATAGTGTCCTAATTTTACAGCAGTCAGAGCCAGAGAAGAGTTAAATGGCTTGCCCAGGGGCATTCAGAGGAAGCAGTAGAATTGGAATTTTAACTCAAGGGCCTGTGATTTTACAGTCCAAGTATGCTGTTTCCAGTTTAGTGTGTGTGGTTAACTTCTAGGAATTTAAAATTAAGCCAGTTAATTAGGCGACTAGCATTTTTGTGGTCAATTATGTCTAAAATTCGTGATTGGAGAGGCCTTTTAAAAAATGTTAAGAAGGGCTTGTGAGGTATGTAAGGTGAATGGCCCTTTGACTTTCTTCACATCTTGTGTTGGGTTGATATTTAAAGCTTCTCTAGGCTTGAAGTTAATTATCTTATCCATTCTCAGTTTTTCTACCCTCATGACTATTCTTGAATACTTATACTTGGGGCCTTAAAGTCATGGATGTCTTTCTGTGAGAAAAGCAAGTAAAGCAGAGAATGCGTGTCTCTTGCTGGAGAGGCAGGCACATTTGCTGCAGACCGTGTTACTGTTTCATGTGTTGCTAGACTTTGGGAGTTGTGATCATAGTACTTATAACTGTTAGCTGGTAATTTTTACACTTTTACTGTAGATTATACTGGTAAACTCCTGTGATACTTTGTCACCCATCATCTGTACTGAAACTTTGGATAAATAGCTTCAAAGTTTTTGTCTGTAGCTCTTGAGATTTTTCATTAGGTTGCATCCTGATTTGGAGGGAGGAAGGAAAAATAATAATAATTGCCACTTATTGTGCCCCTGTACCAGACACTGTGCTAAATGCTTTAGAGGCAGTATTTATAATCTTGACCAGAGCCTAATTGGGTGGTAGAGAGTGCTAATTGAACCTTTTTACAGATGAGGAAATAGAGCCTCATGGTGATAGATTAAGTACCTTACCTCAAGATCTTGTAGCTAGTATGTGATGAAGCCTGAATTCAAATACAGTTCTTTCCAGGTCTAAAACCCATGCAGGCTTTGAAAGGTAAGGAGGTATGGACACTTACAGCCCCTCCTTGGTGCGTTTTTCACTAAATATTTGCTGTTATCTACGTGGTAAGACCGTTTACTCTCTTGTCCTCTTGTATGGCTTACTACTTCTTCAGAACAACCAAAGTTTCCCTCATTTTCAGAATTCCAGCTTTGGATTTTTGGAACACTGTTTTAAACAGAGATAAAGTGGAACCTGGAAAATTAATCTATTGTCTCTAAATATTTTTTTTTAATGTAGTTTTAGGGGTCAGTTATGGGGAGAGTTTTTAAAAAATTGCTTGGCTATTTTCTTAAATATGGAGGAAAGACTGTTGCCCTCTCAGATTCTTGGTAATTGTTTATTTGACTAACAGGCTGCTTTTGTCCATAGCTGAAGGTTTATTTAGGTTTTTTTATTAATTTAATCACAAAAGTAATATGTACTCTGTAAAATTCAAATGATATAGAAGCATATGAAGTAACTAAAAGTTCTTACCTCTTTTATCCAGCCTGATGGGCAATTTTGTTGTTGTTGCCACCACACCACATGGCATGTGGGATCTTAGTTCCCTGCCCAGAACCCGCGGCCCCTGCAGTGAAAGTGCAGAATCTTAACCACTGGACCACCAGGGAAGTCCCCTGATGGTCAGTTTTGAATTGTGTTCTGTGGAGCATACTTAAAGTGAGTGAAGAAGAAAAGTAGATGTCAAGCACAATTATTGCAGCTCAAGTTTTATTAATCATTCCATACCCCAAAAACTAATAGACTAGTGTATAGTTTTAAAGTGAATTCAAATTTATTTGGCCACTATATCATAATATCATAACCATGATTTTGTTTTAAATTTGTTATGTGAGCTTAGTTTTAGGGTGTTTTCAAGTATGATTTTATAAAAAGATAAAAGCTAAATGATTCCTATCATGCAGGTGAACTTGTTCTAGGTGAAAGAGAACAAATTTAGGTTCCATTGAACTTTTTAATATAGCAGCCTTTTCTAAGGTATACTTATAGCTGACACTGTGAAATTTGTATTTTGGGGGTACTGTTTGGATAAAAACAACTATATAGTTGGCCACTGTTTACTTTTGTCTTCCTTGGTGTGTTTCCAAAGGGTAGTTGAAACTTGTGTTAATGTCAGTCAACTATCTCTTATATTCATTGACAGGTGAACTATGTCTGGTAATCCAAATTTTGTTTCATAAAAGAAGAAAAAAATGTTTATTCTTATTTAATCCAAAAAGTTGACTTCATATCTTTGTGGCTATATTGGGAATGTGCCAGTGCTGTCTGCTTATAACCTTGACCTACTCTACCTACGTAGATGTCATTTGTGTTCGGACAGGTATGCTGAAAGAACTTGTAAGGTTGTTCAGTCATTGAATAAATCATTGATTAAAAGTTTTTGCTCCCCTCAAATGACTTTTTTTTTTCTGGTTAGAAAAGTAATACAGTCTGACTGCAGACTGTTTTTAAAAAATATAAAGAAAAGATCGAGTGTAATCATACAATTTAGAAGTGTCCATTTTTTCCCCAAATCTTTTGTGTGTACAAATTTTTTTTAACAAAAATGGGTTATACTAGACAAACATAGTCTATAATCTTTTTACATAACAGTATCATGTAGTAGTCTCTTTTGAGATTATAGAATTCCGAGTAGTATTTTAGATTCAGCAACAAGCAGATTCATCTCCTACTTCATATTTTATAGATGTAGTTTGGTAACTTCATTAAAAAGGAAAACATTTTACCTAAATAGAATTTTGAGTCAAAATGGGTTTTGGTAACTTTTTATAAATATTCTTTCATGCTCTCTCAATAGTGATGTTTTTTAAGGTATAGAAAATGTTAATGCTTACATGCAAAAATGGCATGAGTATCACGATTATGTTCAGATCATAAATAATGGAAATAGAGGATCTAGAGTATTGCCGAAGTAGACCAGGAGTAGACTTAAGGAGAAACTGATAGCAAAAATAATTTTTCACTTGCTACCATATTTGACATCCCACCATCCAATTATTAAAAGGTTGAATCTGCCCCTTTCCATCGAGCCTTAATCTATGTCAGTCTTAACTGTCTTACTTTCTCACTGAATTATTTCCACCTTAAATTAATATTCTCAAAACATACTTGTGCCTCAAAAGCAAAGTTTTTATTTTACAGAATCCAGCATGATTTATGATTGTTGACTTAACTCGAGAAAACACAAAATATGTCTCTCATGTTTAAAAAGTATCAGGGGCTAGCTTTTCAACGAGATTGTACCTATTTCACTAATGTCCTCATAGTTTGTTTTTCTAAAACCTTTTTATTTTGAAATAAATTTAGATTCACAGAAGAGTTGCAAAAGTAGTACAGAGAATTCCTGTATACCCTTCACCCAGCTTCCCCTAATATTAACATCTTATATACCATGGTACATTTATCAAAATTAAGATATTAACACTGGTAAACTATGAACTAAACTATAGACTTTTATTCCAATTTCTCCAGTTTTTCCACTAATGTCATTCTTCTGTTCCAGAACCTAATCCAAGATACCATATTGTATTTAATTGTTATGTCATGTTAGCCTCCTTCAGTCTGTGAGTTCCTCAGTCTTATTTTTCATGACCTTGACAGTTTTGAAGAGTTTAGGTACTTTGTAAATTTCCCTCAGTATGCATTCGTCTGATGTTTCCTCATGATTAGACTGGGGTTATGGATTTGGAGAGAAATACCATAGAGGTGAAGCACTCTACTCATTACATCATAATATCAATATGACTTATTGCTGGTGATGTTCACGTTGATCACTTAGTAAAGGTGGCATCTGTCAGGTTTCTCCAGTGTAAAATTACTATTTTTCCCTTTCTACACTCTGTTAGAAACCAGTCGTTAAGAACCCACACTCAGGGGAAGGGAACTAAGCTCCACTTCCTGGAGGGAGGAGTGTTCAAAGAATTTGTGGGCATATGTTAAAACCACTGCAGTAATAAATATTTGGGGGGGACAAATTTTGAGGCCATGCAAAAAATATCCTAAGTCTCCTTGAAGTTTCACCCACTAATTTTAGCATTCATCGGTGGATCTTGCCTGTAGCAGTTAATCTACCAGTGGTTTTCTATTTCTCTCATCCCTTCTACATGCATTAGTTGGAATCCTCATGTAAGGAAGTGTTGTCTCTCCTCTCCTATTTATTTAGTTAATGATTTATACACTTATGGCCTCATGGATATTTATTTTATTCTTTGGGTTATAATCCAGTACATGATTGTTTACTTTGTGGCTCAGATTGTTGCCTTGGCCATTGAGGTTGGCGTCTGTCCTTTTAACATGCCATGTCCCTGTAAATTTTTTTCTCTAGCATTTTGCCCAAAATGTTACTCAAGGATGGCTATAGATATTCTTTAGGTGTTTCTCACAATGAAAGAGACCTGATTAAAAACGCAAAATTAAAATGTTCTCTGATCTCTCAGCACAGTGCTTTGTAAAAGGCACCGTGTTATATTTTGGATGAATAAGTCAGTTTACCTTCACACAGATAGGTATGTTAAACATAAGAGTGGGGAAAAACAGACTCCGGACTACTTATGGGGAGAAAATATGAAGTGTCGTTGTCATAGTAAATTAGACATGAAAAGAACCTGAGGAAATTGTGATTGGGAACAGTGGGTAGGATTTACTAGAACTATCTGATTTAGGTGAGTGGTGATTACAGTTGTACATAAAGATTTCTCAACTGATATAATTCAGTTTTTTCACCTAAGTCAAAATGGTATTGCAGACTGAAAACTTAATCCAAAGTCTTGAGAATAAAAGAAAAATACATTTAAAGTCTTACTATTTGCTAAATTATTCTTGACTCTTTGTACCAAAATTCTGATATTGAGCTTTCTAACTTTAGATTTGTGTATTTCCTATCAACATTTTTACTGTGTTCTGTTTTGTAAATATAGTTACAGAAATGTCTTTAAGTGATCTCAAATATGAATTCTGTTGTACATCCTGTGTATTAATAGTTTAGAAATAAGGTACTATAGGAGTAGGTAATTTAAAACGTTCCAGTGCAGGTAACATGCTGTTGATCACAGTCTCCTGGTGTGTGAACTCAATAAGGCAAGAAGTTTGTTAGTTGATTTTGTTTGCCATTCTCCTCCACGTTTCTTGTGGTGTTAGTGAAGCTGATGGTTTGGGAGAGAACAAAATAGCCTTCTTTGACAAGATTCGTTTTAGAACAGAGTGCTCAACTCTTCATGTTATTTACCATGGCTCTGAGCCTTAAATTATCAGGAACTCATAAATAATGTTTCAAAATAATGCCGCTTGTAAAATTTAAAAAGAATGATAATTGAAAAGTAATTTTTAAAAAAATTGACTACTAATTTCCTTGAAATCATAATGTAACTTGTAGCACAGTTAGGAAGCTTTCATGTTTTTTACAGCCTTATGGTTATTCTGAAAGAGAGAAATTGATCTTTAAGGTAATGAATGATACCACAGGCAGCATATGTGGGCCCAGTGCTGTCTTTTACTGTAAAGGGGTCCAGTACCACTGATTCAGAGGATGTTTATTGAGTGTTTACTGGATGCCTGGCACTGTCCTGAGGGAAACTGGTAAATTCAGGGCATTTGTTGTATCAAAATTTTTGTTAAAAACTAAGTAATTGTAGTAGTATCGGTGGTGTGATTTTTTTTTCTTGCTGACTGAAATGTAAATTCATTGCTAATGTTCAGTGTTCAGCATTCTTAAGAATTCATTTGGTCTAATTAAAGAGAAAGCTATCAGTAGTACTGAAGTGAGTCAGCACAGCAACTGTATTGACTAAAATAAAAGTTGTTTGGTATTAGGTACCAATAATTTATTAAGGGTAAATTTTTATAATCATTATCCCCACTACCCCCTTTTTTCCTTAGGATCTCAACTGGAAAGGATGTTAGTTGTTAAGTTCATCCTATGTTTCAATCAACTCTTCCTAATGACTTATTTAAAAGCTTACTTCCTTCTGTGACCTTTATTTTGCTGCTGACTAGGGCACTTTGGATTTTCAAAAAAATTCTTTCCTTTAGGTATAATTAGGAACAATAAGTGTACTATGGTAATTCGGTAAAACCAGAAAGCTATGTTTTAAGTAATACACATCACTGTATAAACCTAGGTAACAACAGTTGATTAATATTCACAGAGATAATCACTTCTAAACATCTTGCTTACATGTAAATCTGATAATTGTAATCTACACTTCATTTGCAAGTGATACTTGGGGTTCACTTTAAGTACGTAGCATTTTTTTTTTTAAACTAAATCACAAGGAAGAAAATTAAGAATCATGTATATCTTCTGGAAAAAAAATCTGTAAATTCTGGATTTTTTGACATTGCTTTAAAAGAACATACAGAGGGCTTCCCTGGTGGCGCAGTGGTTGAAAGTTCCCCTGCCGATGCAGGGGACACGGGTTCGTGCCCCGGTCCGGGAAGATCCCACATGCCGCGGAGCGGCTGGGCCGTGAGCCATGGCCGCTGAGCCTGCGCGTCTGGGGTCTGTGCTCCGCAACGGGAGAGGCCACAGCAGTGAGAGGCCCGCGTACCCACAAAAAAAAAAAGAAGAACATACAGAATTGGTCAGAGTTGGGAACAATCTATGAGAGATTCCTTTGGAGACCGTTGGCTGACCGTCTGTTGTCTTCAGGTTCATGAAAGAATCCCTGGGAATGTTTTGTTTTGTTTTGTTTTTTAACATCTTTATTGGAGTATAATCGCTTTACAATGGTGTGTTACTTTCTGCTGTATAACAAAGTGAATCAGCTATACATATACATATATCCCCATATCTCCTCCCTCTTGCATCTCCCTCCCACCCTCCCTATCCCACCCCTCTAGGTGGACACAAAGCACCGAGCTGATCTCCCTGTGCTATGCGGCTGCTTCCCACTAGCTATCTGTTTTACATTTGGTAGTGTATATATGTCCGTGCCTGGGAATGGTTTTTTGTTAGGTTTGGCAGTGGTAAAGGTGCATAAACATAGCCTAGCTTTCATTGTTTTCCAAAGAATGCTTTAATACAAGCTTAGAATGTTGGGAAAGTTGTGCATTTACACAGCCTTTGATTTTACTGCATCTCCAGTTTAAGATATTTATAATACAGACTTTCAGAAGTTAAATGATCCATTTTAAAGGGAGAGAATTCCAGGTGGATGCTAGGGAAGGATCATAAAAGCCCTTCGTTGGAGGATTCTTATGAAATAATGACTTTAGATTGGAATTTGAAGGAGAGATACGTTTCATTGGCAAGAACAATGAAAAGTTAACTCCCGGTATTCTAATATTGCAGAAGAGTGGGATTTTTCTAGCATAGCTCTTCGGCCCTCCAAGAATGCATATCACTTATGTTTCCTTTCATTCATTGCTTGGCAGTGGAAGTTCAGCTGATATTAGAGATCACGGGTGGCATTGCCTATCTTATTTTTACATAATTCTGTCATGTTCAGTGATTCATCAAAAGGGCTCCTGCTGTTTGTTGCAGTTTGGTCTTCTGTTAGGCCGTTCGGTCTTCTGTTAGGCCGTTCATGGGCTTTTCAGAAGCTGTAGTCTTCCTCAGTGAGCTGTTATTCTTGGCTATATTTTTGTTGTCGTAGAACTTAAAATACAATATGCTTTTTATTAACGTGATTTTCTTTTTCTCTTTGCAGTGATTATTTATTCAAGTTACTTCTGATCGGCGACTCTGGAGTTGGAAAGTCTTGCCTCCTTCTTAGGTTTGCAGTAAGTTGAAATCAAAATGCTTTTAAAGAAATTAATGCTGTTTATGTTTTCTAGGGAGACAAAAGATTAAACAGTTTTATTCAGAATATTAACTTTTCCAGAATTTATATATTATATATAAAGCCTCCAAGTGTACATCCCCAGTGATATCTAGACTCTTAAATAGAAGAAATGCTGTTGCTCTTCAAAGAAATTCAAGCAAAGTGTAGTTATAAAGTCAGAGTGTCTAATACTCTTCTTGGAGATCAGTGTTTCATTCCAACATAAGTAGTGAGGTAAGGGGAAAATAATAGGTCTGTGTTGAAAGTGACTTGATGGAAGACAAATCTTCAAGTAAAACTTTAGTAGAATAAAAAAAAAAAGCAGGGCCTGGTACAAAATTTTTTTGAAAATGGCATAGTGTTCTATATGCTGAAATTTACAAACTGATAAGTAACTTTCAACCTAATAAATAAAATCTACAGTCTTATTCATAGTCTTATCAGCTGCCTTTAAATTTAGCATGTTTTCCTTCTCACTGTCTAGATCATTGGTTCTTAAGAGTATGGACCAGTGGGGATTATCAAGACCGTCTTGGGGTCCAGGAGATCAAAACTACTTTCCTAATAACACTAAACCATTAGTATTTATTAAGTAAATAATTACTTAGTACTAAGGCAAAAGACATTTGCCTTTTTTCACTCTATTGATCTTTGCTCTGATGATGCAAAAGCAGTGGTGGGTAAAACTGCCGGTGCCTTATTAGCACCATGTTGAAGTAGTGCTAAGCCCCAAATTATACTCACAGTCCTGGTGTTTACCTCTGTTCACTCACAGTGGGGAAAAGCACCATTTTCATTTAAGAGTGTCTTTGATGAAACAGTAAAAATGATTAATTTTTTTCATATTTTTAAAAATTGAGGTATAGTTGATATACAATATTATATGTTTCAGGTGTACAACATAGTGATTCACAGTTTTTAAAGGTTATACTCCATTTATAGTTATTATAAAATATTGGCTCTGTTCCCTGTGTTGTACAATATGTCCTTGTAGCTTTTTATTTTATATAGAGTAGGTTGTACCTCTAAATCCCCTACCCCTATCTTGCTCCTCCCTCTTTCCCTCTCCCCAGTGGTAACCACCAGTTTGTTCTCTATGAACAAACTGTGAGACTGTTTCTTTTTTGTTATAGTCATTAGTTTATTTTTTTTAGATTCCACATGTAAGTGATATCATACAGTACTTGTCTTTGTCTGACTTATTTCAGTTACGATAATACCCTCCAAGTCCATCCATGTTGTTGCAAATGGCAAAATTTTATTGTTTTTTATGTCTGAGTAGTATTCCATTGTATGTATATGTATACACCTTTATTCATTCAATCTGTTGATGGACACTTAGGTTGCTTCTAAAAATGATTAATTAATAAAATCTTGATCCTCAAGTATTCTTTTTTTAAATATTCTGTGTGAAGAAATGAGTTTGCATAAAGTAGTTTTACTGAAGACTGGAGTATGTTGGTTGTCTTAAGGGAAAGAAAAGCACTTGTATAGTTGTTTCCATTTTGAGCTAAACTAGCTGCTTTTTTCATTGAACATTTTTTTATTTTTACTTGAAAGAACAACTAACAAACTGTAATTATGTAGAATTGAGTATTGGGTACACATTTTATTAGATGAACAGACATTATCACTTCAAGGAAAATATCTAGCAGCATTTTGCTGCCTGTAATAAATTCAAGCTTTTCAAAGGAAAATTAGAATTTTAGAAAACTTAAAATTCACCACTGCAAGCTTGACAGCATCTCAAATACTTAATATGACTTTTCTGATGATATAAGTGATATTAATGAATTCCATATATATATATATATATATATATGTATAAAACTTCACTATATATAATAGTTAAAAAATGAGACCATGGAAGTACCAGAATAAAACCTAGGTGACTCTTTAATCTTGTGTGAAAGTATTTTCTAACACAGAAAAAAAATCAGGAAAGAAAAGATTGTTAAATTTGATTGCATTAAGATTAATGCTGAGCACATAAAAATGTTGGAAAACAAATGGTACTAGGAAAAAAATATATATGAGGAAGGGGTGATATTCTCAATATATAAAGCACACTTACACATTAATAATAAAAGGATGTTTGCCCTGATTGAAATATGAGCAAATACATGAGCGGGCGGTTCACAAAAGGAGAAATACAAATTGCCAATAAATATGAAAAAAATGTTCAATTTTATTTGTATTTAAAGGACTTTAAAATTAGATATTACTTTTATTAAATTGGCAAATATTAAAAATAAATTAAAATTAAGAATAATTCCTAGTATTAAATCAGCAATTCAAAAAAAAATCAGCAATTCTAGGTAGGTGGGAAGAAGCTGGCCTCTCTAGAGGAAAATGGCTATAGCCTGAGGTATTTTTGCTTCAAAGAAAATTCTTTCCAGGATGCCTATTGACCTAAGTCATAGGTTTTCATACTACCTACACAGTAGAATCACCTAGGATGCATTTTGAAAATACTGATTCTCACACCCCTGAAGTAGACAAGCTGCGAAAGGTGTGATAAATGTATAAGCTTTGGGAGTACAGAGGGAAGAATCTCTTAACTGTTGGCTGAATAGTTGGGCAATGTTTGGACAGTCAGTATTATTGCCTGAGCTCAGAATTGAAAAATGAATAAAAATTGTCATGTGACCCAGGGACTGGGGAGTAGGGGGATAAAGCTTGGGAGTGGGGAGAAGGAGATACTGAGAATTTGGACAGTAGGAAGGGCATGTGCAATGGTTCAGAGGCACACAAGTGAGGGTCATTTAGGGGTTTATAAGAATTCTAACAGCATTTGTAAGTATTTCTAACAAAGTAAGTGGCATGTACGAGTGCTGAATGAATGTTTATTGCATTCATTTTGTTCTCTATCCACTTTCTATAGTACCTGATGCTTATTAGACAAGTAAAAAATTTGAATTTAATGATGAGCATTTTGTCAAATTGCAGTCAATGCTTCAAGAGTATCCTTTTATCCAGTGATTCTGTGTATGCATTAATGTGAATATATGTGGAGGATAAGTCAGCATAGCTACCTCTAGCCACTTGGAACTCTCTTTGATCACATTTTATTCTTTAGTGATCTTTGTTTCAGTCTCATGTACACATCAGGTTCAGCATTATCAAGACTTCCCCACACTGGCTTCATTTAATCCTTTTTCCCTTTCTCTTTGTTGGGAGTGCCACAAATGCAGATCCCAAATGTGTCATTTTCCCCTTATATACTTCAATATGTATTTCTAAGAACTGGACATTTTCCTATAAAATACATTTTATTTTAATATTATTTTATAGGATGTTATAGTTGGTTTGATTCACGATTCAAAACATGGTTCACACAGACTCATAGACATAGACAGTTGTTGCCAAGGGGAGGGGAGGATGGGGTGGGATGGAGTGGGAGTTTGGGGTTAGCAAACGGAAACAATTATATATAGAATGGAAAAACAACAACGTCCTACTGTATAGCACAGGGAACTATATTCAGTTTCCTGTGATAAACCATAATGGAGAAGAATAAAAAAAGAATTTGTATATACGTATAATTGAATCACTTTGCTGAACAGCAGAAATTAACACAACATTGTAAATCAGCTATACTTCAATTTAAAAAAAAGGTGTAATCTAAAAAGTTTAAAAGTTTATTGTTCACATAAAAACTTGTACACAAATGTTCACAGCAGCATTGTTCATAATAGCCAAAATGTAGAAACCACCCAAATGTCCACGAACTGATGAATGGATAAACAAAATGTGGTATATCCATACAGGGTACTATTTTTCAGCCATGAAAAGGAATGAAGCCATTAATTTTGGAATTAAATAGTGCTGATGGTTGCACGACCTTCTGAATATACTAAAAACCACTGAATTGTACATTTTAAAAGGGTGAATTTCATGTATGTGAGTTATATCTGTTTAAAAAGTCGCAACTAAGAAATAAAATTGACTTCTAAAAAATTTCAGGAGAGTGACATGATCATAGCTTTGTGGTGAATAAGTGGATGGGGAGGAGCAAGAGTTCCACTGATTAGAAAATTAGAAAAATCTTTCATAATAATTGAAAATATAAAACCTTTCTCTATGTGATGTATGTAAAGAATTTGCCAAGAGATGTTTGGAAAAATTAAAGAATAGCTATTGAAAAAAAATGTTTTAAGAAGAAACCATTGTTAAATAGCACTTTGTCTTCAGAACATGAACAGAGTGCAGGAGAGGATGGAGTGGCTGTTCTCAACATGTTATGCCTTATAAACTTTATCAGCTTTGTAGATAAAAATTAACTTTATATTTTCTTATTTACTCTGTTGAACATTCATTTTAATTGTTAGCTTTCCTTCCCTTCAGGATGATACATATACAGAAAGCTATATCAGCACAATTGGTGTGGATTTCAAAATAAGAACTATAGAGTTAGATGGGAAAACAATCAAACTTCAAATAGTAAGTAATTTTTGGACTAGAAATTTTTGTGGAAATTATTTTGGTAAATTTAGAGTGTATTTGTTACTAATATGTTAACAAAATTAAAGTATCTTAAGAATCATTCCTCTAATGACAGTGGTAGAATAAGAATTGTTTAGATTAAAAATGATATGATGGGCTTCCCTGGTGGCACAGTGGTTTAGAGTCCGTCTGCCGATGCAGGGGACACAGGTTCGTGCCCCGGTCTGGGAAGATCCCACATGCCACGGAGCGACTGGGCCCGTGAGCCATGGCCTCTGAGCCTGCGCGTCCGGAGCCTGTGCTCCGCAACGGGAGAAGCCACGGCAGTGAGAGGCCTGCGTACCGCAAAAAAAAAAAAAAAAAAAAATGATATGATTACCTTCCTCATTGAATTTTCTATTCATAAAGCAGAGAAATACATGTTTTTAAGTCAAACTTGGTCCTAGTTCTTTTTCTTGTGCTTTTATCAGTGTGGTCTAAGGGGTCTAAGTTGAGGTTTACCTTGTCTTATAGCAGAAGTATATTGAGCAATTTTCGTATGTCTTTTATTGTGCTGAATACTATGGAACATTCGAAGAAACCTAGGAGAGGTTCTTCATATGTGGTTTAGTTGAAGAGTATTTATTAGATAGTATGTACCAACTTTGTAGAAAAGTAGAATTTCATTGGAAGGGAACTTAGCTTTTCTTACATATTTTACAGCTCAGAAGATGGATGCTAAGAGATTCAGTGACTTGCCTACAGTTACTAGCAGAACCAAGTAACCCATAGCTCTCTGTTTTCAATATTTTGTGTCTCTGTGCTGTCCTCACTCCCTTATCAATCCTTATATCCTCAACCCTGAATTAGAAGTAGGCAGTTGTAGTAGAAACTTAATATGGGTCTGGCTACTACCAGTGTGGACATACCTATGGTCATAAAAAAAAAAATCTCTGGGTATCTTTTAGAGTTGGCTGTTAGTATGAGGTAACATAGAAAACAAGTGACTGTTCTTTATATAGAATTGATAACACCCTGAACTGGAAGGAGTTCTGAATTTGGAGTCAGAAAACTTGGATTTGTTGTCTTCATTCTGCTATTTATTAGAGAGTCATGGGTTTAACTTCATTTTTTTTCCTGAGACTCAGTTTCTTACCTCTAAAATGAGTGTGATAATGCTTGATTTACTAACTAATAAGGTAGTTGTGAGAACCAAATCTATAGCTCTGTGTATGTGTGTATGATAATGTATGTGAAAGCCCTTTGTAAACTTTTAGGCAATATACAATTGTTACTGATGATGCAACACACCCAGACAAGTGGATATTTGATAGGTTATTATTTTTTTTCTTTGTTCTCTTATGTGACTCTGATAAGGAAAAGAAAGGTACATTACAAAAGAATTGTGGATTTTGATACAAGTGACCAACACCCTTGATATCCCAAATTAGGACTTGCAAGGATGTAGTTATCAGAGATACCTTGAAATACTTTCAACCAATGAACAGAGTATCTTCCATATTGATTTTTCCCATTATATGCAGAGTGCCAGCTTGGCACCATAAAGAATATTTCAGAAAGAAGCACCCAAGCCTGTAACTACTGATGGGAAATGACTGTGTTATGTGTGATCATTGGTATTCATAACATTTGGGTATATATTTGTGAAACACTTATATATTGCTACTTCCTCTGGCTGGAAGGGATCTTATAGGGCACTCACTCAGTCTTCTTTCATCTTCAGTAGGAATTTCCTTTCCCTATCTGGTGCCTTTTTTGAACATTTCTGAGAAGCTCACCATTTTTCAAAGCAGCTAGTTCCATTTATAAATAACCTCTTAGTTATTAATTCTTTATTTTGAGCCAAAGCCAGTTTCCTTTAACTTCTGTCTCTTACTGCTCAGCCTTTTGTAGCTGCCTGATAGAGATTAATTTCTTTTCTATTGGCAGCCTGCCATTTAGATTGATCTTACCACACCTTCTACCTCTGAAGTTGGTCATTCCCTTCTGGAAGCATGTTTTCAGAACCTTTTACAATTTGGGTTTGGGTTGCTCTTACATTTTATACGTGTCATTTATTAAAATATTCCTAAAATCAAGTACAAAGATATAATCCAGCCTGTGTGACTACATGGGGTAAATTCTCTATTGATTCGGACTCTGAATTTTTTTTCTCTCACACTTCAGGGACTCATGCCATTTTCTCTTCATTGGCCCATTCAAGGACATAAAAAGAAAACCTGTGTTTACTACATTTGCTGCCTCAGTAACCATTTTACCTACTAGTTTGGATCTTAAAGTTTTTGATTGGTTTTTTTGTTTGATTTTTTAAGTCTTATATTTTGTGACTAGGGCATTAAAAATCTTAATGCAGGATTTTACTTTTAACCCTGTTACATTTCATCTTGCCTGGTTTGAATTACCCTTCCAAGTTTTCTGGATCTTTCAAAATGATTGGGTTTATCTATATTTTAATTATCTTTTCTGCTTTTCCTGTTCAAGTGTGCCATCTGCGTCTTTATCAGAGTTGGTGACTACAGAACATTCAGCAGTGCGGGGCATGTACAGAGTGTAGTCCTATACCATGAAAGGCCTCTTTCTGTGATGGTTTATTCATTTTCGAAGCTTTATGGAAATGCATACGTTACACAGACATTCAGGTAGATTCAAGGTTGCAGGGATGAATGAAACACAGCCCCATAGGAGGAGATCCCATTTCAGTGGGAGAGACAAACATGGGAAAATCAGTTACCCTGTGATTATGAGGGGTAATGAGGATTATGTACATAAAGGGTGATCAATTACAGAGGAAGGTATTGTTAGGATATAGAGTCAGCAGAGTTTTCAGAGTGGCAAGGAGACCTCAGAAGTTTTGCTCTTTGGATGCCATTGCTTAGTCAGCTACAATTCTTTGTTAACATTTATTCAGAAACATTTTCTTCCTGTTGTTGTGCTATCTTTGTTAAAGGGGTTGGTGGGCAGAGAAGAGAAGGGAACTAACATTTTACTGAGCAGCATCTACAATCAGGCGTTGTGCTAGGCATTTTACAAGCATTAGTTCATTTAAACTTAGCAGTTCTATAAAGTGAGCGGTATCTGGGATTTATAGACGAAGAAACTGTTAGGTGACTCTCCCTAGAGTTAAATATCCCGGAAGCTAAAGAAGATGTTTTGAAGTCACGTTGGCTTGGCTCCAGAGGTCGTGATTCTCCAAGGATATCCTGAAAGACTTGAGGCTCCTTACTGATACAGTAGATCTAGATAGTCTCCTGACTCTCATAGGCTAGTACTTTGGACGAAAAAGGTAATGTAGCTATGGTGGCTTTTGTTTGTTTTAAGTTAACAGTTGTTAACATACTACCTTATTTGCTTCATTATTACTTCTCCCCGCCCTCCCCCCTCAGTATGTTAAATTACAGATACGGTACTTTACTCCAGAAATACTAATTATGCATCTCTATTTTACTATGTAACCACCATTATTACATTTAACAAAACTGACACTAATGCCTTAATGTTATCTAATATCCAGTTTGTATTTAAATTTCCCCAAAATTAAAGCTTATTTTTAACAGCTCTATGTTGGCTAGGTCTTAGAAAAGGAAGTGATTTCACTGAGTGCTCCTGAACTTTTTTTTTTTTTGCCATCTAGGACTAGTGGGGATCAATGTCAAGTTCACAGATATATTCCAAAACTTTACAATTCCTTCCCACTAAAGGCTGTTGCATCTTAATCTCCACTTGTCTTAGGCTTTAAGTCCACTTTTTGTTTTTGTTTCCTTAATGGTAACCATTAAGTAACCATTCTGTTATTTCCCCATCAATCAAGATGTTATCTTTTACTGGTATTTTTTAGTGGGGCAGGTAGCTTTTCTAAACAATTTTTTTTAAGAAAAGGACATTGTCTAGGAGCAATTTAAACAAAATTCTCATTGCCCTCGTTAAACTTGTGGCTTTAAAAATCTGTTTCTTGATTTTTTTTTTTTTTTTTTGGTCTGCATTGGGTCTTCATTGCTGCGCGCGGGCTCTCTCTAGTTGTTGCGAGCAGAGGCTACTCTTCTTTGAGGTGCGGTGGCTTCTCTTACTGCGGAGCACGGGCTCTAGGTGCACGGGCTCAGTAGTTGTGGCACACGGGCTCAGTAGTTGTGGCGCATGGGCTTAGTTGCTCTGTGGCATATGGGATCTTCCCGGACCAGGACTCGAATCTGTGTCACCGGCATTGGCAGGTGGATTCTTAACCACTGTGCCACCAGGGAGTCCCTTGGTATTTTTAATAGTTTTTTTTTAACCCAGAGCTTTAATGTAGCAATGTTATTTGTTTCCAGTGTTGGAGCCTGAATGAAGTGTGGTAACGTGCTCTTAAAATGAATTTTATAAAAGTATTTGGAATCATGTTACCTACATGGTTTTCCCTGGGATTAAAATAATTGTTCCAGAGATGGCTAAAGTGCTGTCTTGACGGGTGGTTATCTGCATTAGGTCCTGTCAGCGCTTTCCATGATGATCAATTGTGCCAGCAAGTAATTCTGTCTTATGTGTGAGAGTTGTACTGTGTTACAGGGGTGTTAGTAGACCAGTAGCTTTCCTAAAACCAAGTCAGCCTGTCTTTGCATTCATACTAGCCTGGCACAATGCTAAAGGCTGTAGAGAATATGAAAAGTATGACAGTTTCTGATCTCAAAGAGCTTATAATTATAGTACTGGTAGCATTACTGCAAGCTAAATTAGATACTACCTTCTTTTCTGAACCTTCGGGTATTTGGCAGTTACCCTGCAATTTAGTAGTGTGAGCACAGAGAGCTAATGCTTCTATATCAAATCCTGGTAATCCACAACTATGTAAACTAAACTGTTCTCCCTCCTCCCTCCTTTTCCCCAACTCTGTTTTAATGGAATTGTTTGGATTTCTTGATTGTTTTATAACAGTGGGACACAGCAGGCCAAGAAAGATTTAGAACAATCACCTCCAGTTATTACAGAGGAGCCCATGGCATCATAGTTGTGTATGATGTTACAGATCAGGTAAGCTCCAGGAAAAATTGTGTTATACTGACAAAGTAGTAAGTTACTATTTGATAAATAGCAGACTATTTTACTTTACATATAAGCCATTAGTATCATTTATATGGCAGAAAACTTTGTCCACCCCTAAGGAAGGACATAAAAAACGTTTTAAACCAATGTTATTTTTTAAGGACAGGTACATTGTTATTTTTCTCCCCTACATCATTTGAACACCTAATGAATGGGTCAACCAAAATTTCCTAATATTTTCCTTTAGTAAATAGGAAATTTAGTAATTGGTTTTACATTTGCTTTCAAGGGACCCAAGTTATATTTATTATCAACTAAATAACTGATCATTTTGTCAAGAGTGTGTAGGGAACTGGGATTGTTTGGCTTATACTGTGTTTTGGGTGCCAAGTGTTAACAGGAATTTGCCTGGTAATTAGACCCGTCGGAATTGCCAAAAGTAAGATTAGAGGCTTCTGCCTGTGGAGTATGTGGTTCAGAAATAGGATGAACTTTGAGGAAGATTTTAAGAGGAGAGTGAGTAGCTAAAGGTGAGCTGTTGAAAGAAGGTAGGGGGATGTGGAGGTACTGTGAAGAATGTGGTCTGAGGGCCGTAATTGTTCTTTTGATCAGAAAGTTAGAAAATTTCAGGGTCCTTTTATTTTGCCCATCAAAGAAAAGAATGAAAGATGAACTTTGAAAATTAGAATATATAATTCTTGTAGGAGATGTTAAATCTCACCTCAACTATGAAATCATAGCTAATTAGGAGATAGCTAGAATTACAGACTAGATTCAGCACCATTAGGAGTATTGGGTGAGTGATATCAACATGAGGAAAAAAATGTTGCTAGTTTTAAAAATCTCAAGTAATGACTTGTAATATTTAAAAATGGAAAATTTCCTCCCTTAAATATGACTATGGAAAAGAAAACAAGCATCTTTACTTTGGACCTGTTTATTTAATGATTTTTGACATCTCTGGTAGTTCACATTTAGTAGGCTTATTCATAAACCAAAATTTTGTCACGTTTCAAAAACCAGGTTTTGTAGTGCATATAAATGGCATACTCCAAAACAATTCGATTTGCCTGAGCTGTAGTTTAATGCTGAGCTGTATTTCCCTCTCAGATAAGGCATTTTCATCCTCAAGCCTTAAAATTCTGTTTTCTTATTCATGTACGTATGTATCATTTTAATATGTCAGTTCACTTCTTTCCCAGCATTAAGAGTTCTTTTTTTGTAGCTAGATTGTCTCACTAGCTCGTCTTAGGTCAGGAGAGATGCGTCTGTTTATCACTTGCTTCATTAGAACAGTTGTGTCCAGAACTATATTATCATTCTTTAAAATGTCTATCTTTTTAGGAGTCCTTCAATAATGTTAAACAGTGGCTGCAGGAAATAGACCGTTATGCCAGTGAAAACGTCAACAAGTTGTTGGTAGGGAACAAATGTGATCTGACCACAAAGAAAGTAGTAGACTACACAACAGCAAAGGTATGTTTAAAGTTTGATCTTCAAACTGAATTGGAAGGTGCTGAATTTGAATTATATATGGGTATGGAGTCACACAATGGCCGCAACCGCCTTATAAAAATACATGCGCCAGAATACTTTGACAGTAATAATTTGTGCAGTGTCTGCTTGGATTCAGTAAACTTAGTCCTTCATCAATCCCCATTTCAGATGATGAAATGCACTAAGTGAAAAAGATTTTTCAATTAATTGTGCCTTATATATTCTCTTAGGAATTTGCTGATTCCCTTGGAATTCCATTTTTGGAAACCAGTGCTAAGAATGCAACGAATGTAGAACAGTCTTTCATGACAATGGCAGCTGAGATTAAAAAGCGAATGGGTCCTGGAGCAACAGCTGGTGGTGCAGAGAAGTCCAATGTTAAAATTCAGAGCACTCCGGTCAAGCAGTCAGGTGGAGGTTGCTGCTAAAATTTGCCTCCGTCCTTTTCTCACAGCAATGAATTTGCAATCTGAACCCAAGTGAAAAAAAAACAAAATTGCCTGAATTGTACTGTATGTAGCTGCACTACAACAGATTCTTACCGTCTCCACAAAGGTCAGAGATTGTAAATGGTCAATACTGACTTTTTTTTTATTCCCTTGACTCAAGACAGCTAACTTCATTTTCAGAACTGTTTTAAACCTTTGTGTGCTGGTTTATAAAATAATGTGTGTAATCCTTGTTGCTTTCCTGATACCAGACTGTTTCCCGTGGTTGGTTAGAATATATTTTGTTTTGATGTTTATATTGGCATGTTTAGATGTCAGGTTTAGTCTTCTGAAGATGAAGTTCAGCCATTTTGTATCAAACAGCACAACCAGTGTCTGTCACTTTCCATGCATAAAGTTTAGTGAGATGTTATATGTAAGATCTGATTTGCTAGTTCTTCCTCGTAGAGTTATAAACGGAAAGATTACACTATCTGATTAATAGTTTCTTCATACTCTGCATATAATTTGTGGCTGCAGAATATTGTAATTTGTTGCACACTATGTAACAAAACAACTGAAGATATGTTTAATAAATATTGTACTTATTGGAAGTAATATCAAATGTATGGTGATAAGTATTGTTTTAATTCTTATGGCTAAAGGGAAATAGAGCCTTGCATTATACTCAAAACAGCCATTTGTGTGTGCAACCAGGGCATTGTAGACCTATCTTAGAGCAGCATCCAATATGCTTTCCAGATAATATAACTAATAAATGACCTAGGGAGGCTTCCGTGCTGCATAGGGATTTAATCAAGTTTAGTGGTTCAGGGAGATGTATGCTAATCTAGCCTGTTATCTCTGATCCTTCTCTAAAACCATTTGAAATGGCTTCATTGATCAACATTTTTTAATTCTGTGGTAGAGGTGGAAAGCAGCACACCTTTCCTAAGTGGCAGATGATTAGACTAACGTGTGCTAATGTTGTTTCTTCCATGCTTGGAGTCAGATGTCAGCTCTTATCCTTCACAGCTGTGTAGGCTGGAGGAGCGTTAAAGCATTGAAGTAGAACGCAGGAAATTTACTCTTCGCCCTAATTTTAGAAATTATATCCCTTAAAATTAGCTGAAAACAGGAATGCTGGGTGGGAATGATAAATGAGAGAAATATATTTATTTCAGTCGAATTTTGCACACGTGAAAATTTTGTTAACTAGGACCTTAAAGATCCTAGGGTTGGTTTTTATTGTGGGGAACAAAAATCTTTTGCTAATAACACTGGCATTTTAAGGTGATAGAAGTCAAAGAAAGATTGTTTCCTTGGGGTTGAACTAGCAGCCAAAACATTCTTTACTTAGGGGCTTGGGATGTGGCTGTTGGCAACGCATTTCATGGTGGGGTCTTTAATTCAATGGTAAAATTTAAGCTAAAACAAGCCAAAAATTATAGGTTTCTTTATTTTCACTAAACAGGCAACTGAAATACACGGTACAAAAATAAGTGGTAAGATTATTGTAAAATGAAATGGACAGAATAAATATTCAATTTAATTTTCCATCTATGAGAATTTCACAATAAAATCACAGTTTACTTTGTATTATAGATGTGCTTGTTGGATCTATTCATCCTCACATAAGGCAACTGAAAAATTCCTCAAGTTACCAGTAGTTATTTGGGTGAAGATTTTTTTTTAATGCTTCAGAAGGTTTGTTTTTTTTGCCTTATCAATACAGTATACAGGGGGAAAGAATTCAGAAACTGTTTTAAAGTAGATGATACAAATGTCAGAAGTGTGATGCAGTTCAGTTTTATACAGCAAGTTGTTCAAACTGTCAGCTTATTCTTGGTGAGTTAGCAAAAAAACATTACATGAATTTGAGATGTAAGCATATTTACATACTTATTCAGTTTGGAAAATTCTAGTGTTCTTTTTCCTCCATGGCAGTCCAGACTGGGGCTTACTGTAGATATTTCAGCATGCTTCACTGCTTGGCTATTTTAAATTTGCCAATAAATGCAGTTTGGTGGGGAGGGGGGAAATTCCCATTCCTACCCCCATTTTCAGGTACAAATATTTCAAGCTACTAATGGGCTTTTAATAATCCGTTCAACTCAGTAAAGGGAATTACTGCTCGCCATATTTTAAATAAGTGGCTGCCATGAATTAGCTTACATAAGGGAAGAGTATTCTAAACCTAAGCAGTCACAGTCTCTGGGAATCCTTACAGAATGATGATAGCCATTCTGGTATGAGCAGTAACTTCCTGTTCTTTGACCTTGGACCAAAATTTCCTTTGGCATGTATGTCGCCATTGCAGCATATTTTTCATCGGCCCTTCTTTATGTTCCCATTTAAGCTTCAAAACAGCCCTGTATTGACACTGTCTCCTATTTGTAGATGAGCTTAGCCCTGGAGCTTCAACAAGAACCCAGGTTTTGAAACTGCCAATCCAGCTCCTAGTACTGCCACTTCCCTGTGGACTTAAGTTCTACTAATTTAAGGGGACTACTAGGAAATTATAATACAGGTAAACTTGGGATTTTGGAACTACATGATATGTCACTGTAAGGCACTGCTGTCCTTAAGGTAATATGTACCACAGTGCACTGGCTAGCCAGGCCACTTGAATCTAACCTGGCTGTATTTGCTCATGGAATGCTGCTGGCAGCGTCTTCCTAGTCAGAAACAATTTCAGCTTGAGCTGTAAGGGAGGTCTTAAACAAACTTCTTATAGCACTGCCGAAGACATCATTAACAATTGTGTTGATACTCTTCAGTGGCATTCACAACTAGGTCCAGAGTAGGCACCCTTCAGTCACACCTTACTTCAAAGGAGGTGAACAAAAGTATCTTAGATCATCTCTAGTTAAAAGCAGTACTTTGTTGGGAAACAGGGTACTCCGAAATAAAATATTCTGTGAAAATTCCTGTCAGCTGAAGCTGATTATAATTATTAGGTTGAATGGTAGAATGGCATGTTCAGCATTCAACTGCTATAAAATACCATCAGCCAGTTAGTTTCTATAGGGTTGTCATCTTCAATTTTTTTGCTGACTAGTAAGACTTATTTTCATGTCGATCAAATGTTAGTAAATAAATGGTTTAACTCCCAAGGGCTGTCTTGTAACACACTCATTGGAAAGGCATGTACCAATTTATAGCCACAGAGAGAGGTGAAATGTATCAATTTAAGAACAGAGGCCATTAGATAGGCCTTTTTAACCAATTCTAGGCTTTTAAAAATACTTTACATATATAATGATCTGCTAGGAAGGTGTTCTGTCTTTTTAAAATCTCACTATGTGTGGAACCAAGATTAAAATAGAGATGGCAGAATCATAATACACAGTTGAGTTCTGATCATGCCGTTAGGCATTATGACAAATCATACCAGAGTAACAGAGGCACTTGAAATACTGCATTTTATATAGCTACTGTTGAATTATATATAGTTTTACTTCATAGTTAATCTTTAAATATTAGAACTTACAGCTCATTTTCCAGCATAAAGTCTGAGAAATTTTGAAGCAGAAAAGTCACGTTCATAGGATCTTAGTTCACACCTAGGTGGACCAGATGGTGTTAAGATCATGTGGCTCAGCCCCCAAAGCTAAAGTCCACAGCTTCTCTTAAAGAGGCTAATTTTGTATTAAATGTTTTATTCTGAGGGGATATCAGAAGTCTGCTCTATGAGAATAACTTCTAATGTTACCTTCTCTGGGTTCAGGTGACTTGTTCATTGCTTTATAAACTTAAAAGATCTTCCTTTCTTAAGCACTCTCCTCAAATGAGAATCTGCAGTTTGAGAAAAAGATCTGTAAGTGTTTATCTCACATGTTTAAGTGTGAAGAACCCTTCCTCGAGTCTCAGCCCACGGTAACACTAAGTCAGTGGGGAAAGTGCTTTCTTCCTCCTTCTATGTTCATTCGCAGCCCAGTAAAACTTTTTTTTAAGTGCTTTTTTATTTTTGCAGAATCTGTGGTTACCAGCAGTAGCTGATCATTTTGCTTTAAAAAGCCACAGAGTTGGCTTTAAATGGCTGATCCATACATTTTTTTTTTTTTTCTCTACAAGATACTTACTTACATGTCAACTCCCAAAGCAACGAAGAATTACCTCTTTCCCCTCACTATGGACAGCCTTAGCTTCTGTAGTTAACGAGGCTGTGTGATCCTATCCATGCCCTTCTCTGACCCTGGACTACTCTTACAAGGGAGAGCAGGAATGGAGGAAGGCTCCTCCCGGAGGTACCCTTAAAGCAGATAATTAGTCCACAGTCCTGCTGAAGCTCAATGGCAGTTCCCCAAGTCCCTAACACATTCTCCTTTAAGATGTTAGTTAGGCAGGCAGATGGAGGCCTGGGCACTTAGGATGATAAAAGGTATCCTAACAACAGCCCAAAATAACTGACAGAGGTTCTATTTGTTCAGAACCTTCTATTAACTGGGAGAGTTAAAAGTCTCTTCAAAGAGGAGGGATTTATAAGCCTATGCTTCATTTTATGAAAAGACCCAAGTTCCAGGCCCGCCAGTCTCTTGGATCCTCTTGTATGCCTGAGAATACCAAGTATCGGGTACCTGCTTTCTCACACCTTCTTTAAATGATCTCAGCAGGTGGACTAGTTTAGGAGCACTCTCTCCTCCTTTTAAAGGGACAGAGGAAAGACCTGTAAGCCTTATTTGCATTATTTTATCAACAACCGCAAAGCTACATGCTCTTTGTAGAGAAGCGCCAAAGGAAAACCTTAATTTGGAAGGATTCATTTTAAATAAAAATAGTTAACTCAACAGCCCTTACTTCAGGGAAGAACATTTTAAAGCTAGTACAGGAAAGTTTCCCCCTTGATTTCAGTACTGAATGGCTCTTAACAAGGACTTCTGAAAGTTTCCCAATAGCCAGATTTGGACTAACAGATTACATCTCTTCCTGAGAAGATGCCTGAAAGAAAAGAGAAGTATCTGTTACAGGCAGAATGTTGCAGAGGAAGAAACGACAGGGCAGTCACCTGCATTCACTTTAGAATTAAAATGACTACTGCTCAGATTTATTTGAGGCAAATAAAGGGACTCCCCTGCTCTTGATACACCTGGATTTATCCTTTACCTTCTTTTTGTCTACAGTGAATTCTCACCCAGAAAATCTATGAGTTAAAAGCCAGATTTTGGCTGTAGGACAGGAAGTTTCAGAGAAAGTATGCTCCAGCTGTGGAAACATCATGTTGGGCAGCGGCAACCCCACAGCCAGCGGTGATCCCTCTGATCCCTCTGTTCTCTTGGCCTCCCTTCCCTATGACTCCTGCTTGACTTTTCCAGAGATAAGAAGTTGTGCTGTTAAGCCTCCAAGGCATGGAACTCCCATCTTATCCCCCTAGCCTTTTTTGGAAGGGAGCCTTTTCAGGAAAAGGAGGTATGGAGAGTGGTCAGCAGTTCTGGATCCCTGTGGGTACTCGGTGCTGTTAAGAGTTGCTTAGAGATGGGGCACCAAATGGGTGAGAAGAGTCTGCAGAACAGAGGCAGCTTGTACTGGAGAAGTGTACATGTGCAGACAAAAAAGTAGGTACAGGTAAATTTTGCAGTTGTTCTCGTGGGGGGTGGGGGCAGTGTCGGGTCTGCATAGACAACGGAAGCTAGAGCACCCTAGTCCTCAGCAGGTGCAGGGCTGAAACTGAGTAATGGGAAGCACCACAGTGAGCTTTCATCATCACTGGAAGACACCCCCCCACCCTTCCTGGCAATGGCAGCATCTCCCTTTTTCAGTTTCAGGGGCTTCTCCCAGCCTCTTATTTGTTTCATCAGCTCTTAACTCGACAAGCTTCTAAGAAACAGCCAACGGTTACAGCAGGAGCTCTGTACCCTAATTGGGCACAAGGACAGATGTTCTCTTGGGTTGCTCTACTTACCAGGCTAATCCCCTTCACACTGGTGTTCCTGTGTGCCATTGGTGTGTTCTCGGGGATGAGGGTGCAGCCAGCCAGTGTGTCCAGAGAGGCTAAGATAGTGTCATACAGGTGATCTGCATGGCTCTCCAGCTCGCTGGGCTGCCTGGAGATCCTCCCGAGGATGTCCTTTAACACTAACAAATGAGGTTTAAAGCAGTCAGGCCAAAGAGACAATGCAAGTGTGTTTTCAAAAGAACATATAAGGGTGTAGCACTTTATACAAGACAGGAACATGGCAATAGTTTCACAATGTCCACTTTTTTTTTGACAGTGACTCTCCAGGGACTGTATGGCACTGGAGGATCTATGCTGTTAGCTTCTGATTAAAGCTGAGAGAATTATTTCACTGGCTCCACTTTGGAGTTAACGTAATCCACAAAAAGGCACAGAGACATAGGTGTCTGGTGACAGGAATTATCTGACTTTTAGAGATAAGACCCAGGGCACACACCCAGATCCTGTGGGGCAGAAGTCTGAAATGAACCAAAACAACATGCCAAGATTAGGACTCTGGGTCCTGCTACCAGGTCCTATCAGCTTGTTGGCTGTGGGACTGTCATTTAGCACATATATGGGTGATCTGGTAATGTAACATGGGAATGCTTGTGAACCCTTTTTTGTGGGTCCTAAATGAACAGACTTCAAAAGAAAATTACCTGAAAGCAGGCTAAGACAAGATGGTTAGTGAGGCCAAGATTCCATCCCCTACAGGTCAAGTGTTCATTTGAGGAAGGGATGGGCTAGGTTCAGAGTGCATCACCCACAGCAGGCTTGTTTCTTTCTCTTAAAAACTTTACTTCCTTTGTTAAACACAAAGGCTGCTTTTGCTTCCTGCGCCTTTATCAGCTGTGTTCACACTCTCCCTAGTTTCCTGCCACAGCTGCAACATCTGCTAACAGAGGAAGGGAAAGGGGAAGCTGCATATCTGCAAAGGATACTGACAGATGGGTGGAAGAAGGAACAGGGGCTGGCTGTGTTGAGATCAGCCCCTGGGGAAGCCACGTCAGTGCAGCATCATCGGGGCAAAGTGCCGACCTGACAACTTTTATGAGAGCCAGCAAGGCAGGCCGAGGAATGCAGCCAGGGCACACGGCACAGCTCACCTGGAAAGGCAAATGGGCTGGGTTCTCCCCTCCCACATTCACCAGACCTTTGCCCAGTCCTCCTGTGAGTGGTCAGTGGAATTCAGGGGACCTTTATTTTTTGAACTTTTATTTTACAATGTTAGAACATCTGGTTGGCTCCAAATAAAAGGAAAGCTGGGAACAGTGACGAAATTATCTTTCTCAGTTGAGACTTTGATGTTTTAATTGAATACATGCATACAGGGGCCTGGTTCAGCTTGATGCCAATGGGTTCTAGTTATTTGATCCAGCGTAACGAGAAATTAGGGTGTGAGACAGGACCATCAACTCATGCACCAAAGTAACTGGGTCAAAATGGTGTGAAAACCTGCCAGATAGCCATTGGGGAGGCCTTTGGCTGGAGGCCGAGATGGGCAGGTTTTGAAGGAATTAATTTGACGACCTGTCCCTAAAGTTATACTTGTGGCTGAGGAAGAAAGCAGGCTCTGAAGAAGCCTGAGGGGGGCGGGGGCAGGGGACGGGATAGGAGGTGTCCGTGCTCAGGCTCCACTGTCTCTGACAGCATGCTCTGGGAAGAAGAGTTGTGCATCTAGCTGGAGAGACCCTGTGAATGTCTAGGGAAAGTTGTGATTTTCACAAAACAGCCAAGTTTCTGATTATTCTAAGCAGAGGGTCGGGCAGGGTGTCACTCTGAAACCATAGAATACCCAAAAGCCTCTTTCTTTCTGGCTGCGCTGTGCAGCTTGTGGGATCTTAGTTCCCCAATCAGGGATCAAACCCAGGCCCACAGCAACGAAAGGGCCGAGTCTTAACCACTGGACCACCAGGGAATTCCCTAAAAGCCTCTTATTTGGGCAGTAAAATACCTCTAGACTCCTTTGGAGAGGAGGGCAAAGTGGGTTGTTATTACAGATTAAGCGCTGAGAAGTATTATTGAACCACTTTTTAAATGAAGGTCCAAGAACGTGAAGCTTGTAAGAAGCCCACTGTTACACGTGGCCTCCAGGCAGTGTCCTGGTATTGAGCTCTTCTGTGCGGCTGAGTCTGGAGGTGCAGGAGCCTGAGCCGGAGGGTCAGCACACAGGGGCTGGAGCCAGGCTGCCACTCCTTGTGTGGCCCAAGGCAGATGCACAGCTCTGTGAAATAAGAGTAATAATAGTATCCATCTCACAGGGCTGTGATGGAATGAAAACACTGGTATGTCAACTGCTTCAGCACACAGTATTCAAGAAAATACTGGTGTAATCACAAGGGCAAAGGAGCCTGGCATACTGAACTTCTGCCCCAATAAAAACCAAAAATCCCTAAAAACCCTAGTGCGAGAGAACATCAGAAGAGCCAAGACAAAGGCCTCCCGCAGGCAGGGGATCACCAAGGGCTCAAATAATTCACACTGGATAAACCATGCCCTACTGAAAACCCTTCAGTGGCTGCTCGTCCCATCAAAACCCCTCTGCCCATTCACAGTTTTCAATCTCGGTTTTTTCTTCCCAGGGGACTTTTGGCAATGTCTGGAGACGTTCAGGGTTGTCACAACTGGGGAGGTGCTGCTGGCGTCTAATGGGTAGAGGCCAGGGACGCTGCTGAACACCCTGCAACGACAGGACGGCCCCCTCACAGCAAAGCATCGCATGGCCCAGAGCTTCAGCGGTGCTTAGGCTGAGAAACTCCAGTCTCCACCACCTCCCTACCGCCCACCGCCCACCACTTCTGGTCAGGAAAGCGCCACCTCTTCCCATCTCAAGCCAGTGGGTCCTGCCCACTTCTGCTTATGCTGTTTGCTTCCAGCGTAAACCCCATTTCACTCCAAAACTGAGGCAAGACATAGACAGGCTCTTTCAACACTTGGTGGTTCAGTCTTACAGGAAAATAGTGGCTGCTCTTGGCGGGGGCGGGGGGGGGGGGTGGTCCATCAGTTCACTGTTTTAACCTAGCGTTCTCCTAGCTCATCCTATCATACCTGCCCCCAGCAAGATCAAGGCCAATCGTAAACCCCTGCCCCCTGCACGCTGAGGTGTACTCTCAAAGTCTGTGATTTTCACACCTTTCTAACCTGGGACCCCATCCTGCAAAAGGGGCTCGAGCTTAGTTTGTACACTGCTGTCCACTTGTCCCCTCTCATCAGTTCACTTCTTCCTTCAGTCTCTTCCTGTAGAATAGACTGACTGCTCTCAGATCCTGGAACCAATCCCTCCCCAAACAGATAACCTGAGAGGGGTCCAGCCTGCACTGCGAAAGGATGGGAACCCTAGGGGCTCCCCGCTGTGAGCACCCTAGCCGAAAGCCAAGGACAGGACTAAAGCCAGCATTCCCATCCAGGACACCATCAAGGAAAGATAAAAGCAGAAACTAGAGAGCACGGTTCTTGCAGGTTCAGTGCCTAACTTCTTAGCACCTGCAGGGCTGTGACTGCCTCATCATGTGTTTGCGGGGCCGTGATGATTCGACGGGCTGGCAGATGGCTGTGGGAGTCGAAGGCAACGGGTATGGATGGGAGGGACTCTGGCACTAGGCTCCTTCCCAGTGACAGTGTGGGTCCCGGACTTACACTGAGAGGTATTAAGCCCTGGCTTAATTCAAAACCTCAAGCGTCTCACCTGGGGTATTATCCAACAGGCACTGAAGTAGGATCTCCCCTTTCTGTAAGACGCTCTCCGTCAGGGACTGGTGTTCATCTATATCTTTCTTAAATTGCTTAAAGCATATCAAAAAAAAAAAAGTTTCATTACTACCATTTCGTAGAAGTTATTAAAAATGATCCCTCGTTCAGTAGCTGGATCCCCCTTTTAACCCACCCAGTCTTCAGAATCCAAGTAAACAGTACGGTAGTTTAACTTCACCTTCTCTGAGCCCAAGGCAAACACAGAGTCAATCCTTTTTTCTGTTTACAGTTTGACAAAAGCAAAGCTTTCTTTTCCCTGGCAGAGCCTGGCTCACGAACAGCCTGGAGTCAGGGTTTCCTGCTTGTGCCACACCTCACAGGGTTCTCTTTAAACTCACAGGCCTGTGAGAGTCTCAAAACACGGACCTGGTAAGTAAGAGCCACAAGGGCAACGCCTTTCACATGACCACAGGGAGCTGCTGCCTCGCCCCACGTCCTCCCCTCAATGTCCTGCTTTCTGTGGACCTCAGGCCAAGGGAAGGCGTCAGGGAAGCTGACAGTCTCCCAAGCAGCTGATTTCTTTTCCCCTCGCAGTATCAAGCCTTGTAGCCGTTTCTGGTTTTTCCTTTAGCTGCTAAGATGTAACGTCAAATCCGTGACCACCTTCAGTACAAGGTGCAGAAACTGGCAGTTTAATTTTGAAGTTACAGTTTTACTTTTGGATTTACTGTATTCCTGTCTTCAGTTTTCCTTTGCCCTATTACCTATACTTATTATTTTATTCTTTAGCACTCTCTGCAGTTTATATGCTGCCAGGAACCCACCGTGTTATTAAGACAAAGTATATAAGACAGAGTCACGAGTGAAAATACATGAACACAAGCGCGTGTGCTTATATTAGGTCAAGGTAGCTCATACATATGCCTGAGCCAAGCCCCATTCTGTGTAGGGAGGGACTGACAGTGTGGTCCCACTCTGTGACACAGTTGTGTGGATGACACAAGTGGGCTAGGCTTCGCTGACCTGCAGGGGTAACTCCCAGCTCAGATCTCAGCTCTACCCACAGGGCAAGGTAGTTGCTTACAACCACCCTGGAAGTGGAGGTGCAGGAGGACTGAATGCGGGATAAAACGGAGGGCATGGAGCTGTTCTACGTGACACCTGCTCTGACGGGAGCGGGGCTGGGGCACTCCAGAAAGGCCACCCAGGTAGATCCAACTAGGGCAATTTCCAGGCACTGTCCTCTCCTCACACTGGTGCTGCCCCTGGGCCTCCCGGGGGTGGGCCCTGCCCAGCTCTGCACATACTCTCCGGGGGTCCCACACAGAGGACCCTTGCACTCGGGCCTTCCTCTCCTTCCTCAAGCGTACTCTGGGAAAGGAACTCTGGCAGCCTCTCTCCATACAGCAGGAAACAGCATTCCCACTAGGGTAGGGCAGCTGGCCCACCCAGGCAAGCCCCCTCCCCTAAACCTTAGTAGGCTCCAAGTTGTAAAACAAAGGCCCTCCCTCCTGCCTGGGTGTGGTGCGAGCTCTGAGTGGGGTGGTACGGCCCTGGCTCAGGCACAAGCAAATCACACGCTCTCCTACTCAAAGAAGTGTCCCAGAAAACCCTTTCTAGACTAGCACCAGGTTCAGACCACAAATACCACCTCTGCTCCTTCAGAAGAGGTGAGAAAGGCTTGGCCAACCAGACATGCCAGAAGTCAGTGGGTACTTCAGTCACAGTTAATGTTTATACTTAGGGTAACTGATTATCATCCAATTCAGAACACTTTTGAGAATGAAGGGGGACCTACTGATAATTACGCCAGAACAGCACAAACTGTCACCCAAAATACACCTGTTCTAAAGTCAAGTTAACCGGAACCCACAAAGAGATTTTTAAAATAACAAAATCTAAAAAGAGGCAAACTCCACCCCCAAAAAATACCTTGAGAAGCAAACTGGATCCTATTTTTGCCTTGTGTATATTCTGGAGTCACTACAATTGCAACTCAGATCCTTAAATCCAGTCAGTGTTGTCCAAAAGAGCTTTCTGTGATGCTGGAAAGGCTCTGAATGCTCTGTTCAATCGACATGGTAGCCACCAGACAGATGTGATGACTGAACACTGGGAACGTGGCCAGATAACTGAAAAATCTGATCTTTAATTTTACTTAATTTCAGTAGCCACGTGTGACTTGTGACGTCTGAAGAGTGCAGGTCTCTGCCTATCAATCCCTGAGATATTTGGGAAATCACATCACAAATAACCCTGAAGTATTTTTGATTGAGGATAAATAAAATGCACTTTCTTCAAATTCTATTTGGTCTGGGAAATAACTCATACATGTTAACAGTTTTTCAGCTCTAAGAATTCGAAAAGAACCTCTGATTAGATTTCAGGTAAAAGTCAATGGACCACAACACACACAGTGTCAGTTATTTGAACTTCTACTTTCTAATCAAGTAATTTAGCCACCACTCTCGTGAGTGAACAGTCAGATGCCAGGACCACACATTACCCGGTAAAGCTGCAGAGAAGACTTGAGGCCTGTAAGGCTGGACCGGGACGCAGTCAGGTGGTCAGCAGCGTCTGCAACATTATACAGCCAGCGGATCAGCTCTTCCAGCTGACAGCAAAATGTCTGTGTAGACAAATTAACACGTGGTGTTACCCATGGAACCGCTGTTTACATTTTCAAAGGCTAAAGATACCTGGGGGAATCCCAGGATACAGACTGTGCACCTTTCGAGAGCATTCCCCACTGAGGCGCTGTCTCCTCTCTCCTCCATGCCTGTCCCCACCCCGTGACTCCAGACCTCCGCCAGGGCAGTAAGAAGAGCGCACCTGGTTCTGTTGCCCCCCTCAGTCTGAGAAAATCCAGCCCCGCAGGTAGGGACAGAGGAGCTCAGGTGAGGGCAGGGACGGGGACAGCCCAGAAGGGGCCTGCCTGGCACAGAGACCAGTTCCTGGGTCAGCACTACCGCCAACTCTAGAACTGCTCCTGGGGAAGACGTGGATGTAAAATACGTGACCGTGATTGTGACTGACCGGATCCTATGCCTGAAAACGACTGAATTAAAACTGCTTGTCCCTGTTCTGCTCTCACCCGCCCAGGGAGCTGGGGACCTAGACTCCTGCCACTCACTCATCCGGGGGGCCGTGACCCAAGCATTTCACCCCACGGTCTCTCTCAGTCTTTCATCACAAAGGAGGGCACACGCTAACACCTGTCCTACCTGCTCCACCGTACAAATGAAGTCATCCACGGGACATCAGGGGGCAGGTTAAAGCCCTCCTTGAGAGCTAGAAAATTTCTGTGATGTCGCTCCTGGGGACACAGCCCTCGGGCTGGCTGCCCTGCTGCCGTGTGGACACAGCACCTGGGCGCTCAGCCGGAAGGCAGGCCGTGAGCTCTCCAAGTGTGTGTACAGCCACACTCCAAACATCCTTGTGTCAGGGACTACGCAAAGCCCTCGGCATGAATTACTTAATTTAATCCACACGACAGTCCCACAGAGGCAAAGCTCCCCATTCTACAAACGAGCAAAACTAAAGAGACTGAGCCAAAGTTCACATCTGCCTGACAACCCGATTCCTCGGAGTATTAGCTCCATCTCCTGGTGGTCTTAGGTGGTCGACAAGAGAAGGTTCAGTGACCGAGAAGCCCAGGAAACGGCGCATCTGATACCTCCAACCCTGCAGTTACACCGCTTTATCAAACTGAAGCTCTGAGCAGTCCTTTGGCCAAGAAGCACTTTCACTGAGCCCATATTTCCTGAAGGCATCTGAGCACCGGTCCTTCCTGTGCAGAGTACCTGTTAATCCTCAAGGTCAAGTGCCTCGCGGAACAGCCTGGGTAGTGGTTAGCAGCTCAGGCTCCAGCCCTTGCTAACTGTGAACGGGTAGGTTACCTCATCTCTGACTGCCTTTTTCTCCAACTGTGACATAAGAACGCCAGTAGAAAAGTCATGGGGGTTAGACAGGAGAAGGTGCAATACCGTGCCTGGTGCGTAAGTACTCAGTGTCACTAGGTTTTATTATGAGGCTAGTGGACTGGGGGAAGAAGAAAGACTCCTCTGAAATGCTGAGTTTACCTTCACACACTGCACGAGTGACTCTTTTCCCTGCTCTCCTCCTTTCCTGGGAGGCTGCCCTTCGGCATCTGGATCCGAGGATGCCCGCTGGTCCAACATCGCCGGCAAGGAGGCGCGTGTTCTCAGTGGTCCAGAGGAGGCCCCCAGGGCCTGGCTGCTCAGCAGACTGCCCTCTCCCGCTGAGCCCCTTGCGCGGACGAAGGAGCATAGCAAGCGGTGGTTGCGGTCCTCAGGGCTTCGGGACCCTCTGAGGGCAGCTCCAGAGGGAAGCTGGCTTTGGCTGGAGTCTGACGGGAGGGAAGCTGGCCCATCACTGTCTGACACATCCAGCGATCTCTGCCCTTCGGCAGCATCAGTGGGCAGGGGCACCAAGGTGGGAATGCAACCCAGATACGAAACCAAGCCAGAAACCTGCGTCAGCCGAGAGGGCAGGGCCAGATACTCGTCATCACTTTCTGCCTCCTCTTGTGGTTTCCATCCAGACTCCGTGCAGGCGAAGCGCTCGACACCCTGGCTGGCCCCCTTCTCCCTTTCCAGCCTGGGTGAGGGCCACCCTCTGTCCCGTGCTCTCAGGTGGAGAGAGCCCAGCTCAAGGTGCTTGCCCACAGGTGGCCAGTGCTTCATGCCCCTCAGGGCTGGCTCTCTGCTCTCCCAAGGAGTGTCCCTACTGCCTGGGACTCTGGGGGTAGAGGCAATGGGGCTACAAGATGCCAACCCCACACTGCCCTGCTTCTGGGGTACTCCAGAGGGCCACCGCTTAAGGATCGGCGGCTCTCTGGGCCCTGAGAACGGCAGGGCAGCGGCCTCTGCTGGTGGGCAACTGTGCGAGACATTAGTGGGTGACTTCAGGGTGCTTGCTGGGGAGACGGAGAAGCTATCCAGGTCTATGCCTGAGTCCTGCAGGGCAGGCTCAGCCAGCACGTGGCTGTCAAGGTGTTTTGGGAGCTGAGGCCCGGGCCTGAGGGGGTAAGTATAGTCCAGCAGGTCTTCATACTCTTTATTCGGGCTCCAGAGTGGGGAGTGGCGGTCAGGGGAGGGAGGCAGGGAATCCGGCAGCACGCAGGCCCAGTACTCGGCCTGGAAGGAGAGGCGCCTCCCGCCCAGCCCGGGAGCATCGCCCCCTGAGGACACTGGCTGGGGCGACCACTGGAGCTGAGGCCCCAGCCCCACCACCGAGGGGGCCGATGGCGGGACAGCCAGCTCCAGGGAGGAGGAGACCTTGGCAAGGGAGCAACTCTGAGGCTCCACCTTTTCCTGGTGACCCTGGTGACCCTGGTGACCCTGGAGGCTGCTGCCCGGGGATGAGGCACAGACGCTGCAGCTGCAAGACTGAGGTGCAGTGGCACCTGGGCTCACCGCGGACCTCCACCTTGACGGGAACGGGAACCCTGAGACGCGAGACTGTGGGCTGTGGTCTAGCGCCTGCGGCGACTCCACTGGGGACGGGTCATCTTCAGTGTCAGCATCACGTCCTGAGCAAAGGGCGGCGGTTCGGGGAACGGTGTGAGTCTGAGGTAGCTCCTCCGAGGCAGAAAGCCTAGTCTCCTCCATCTGCAGTGACAGGAGGGAAGGAAAAGGTGAAAATAAGCACGCCAAATTTCTTTCCTCAATGACAAGTTGGCACTTTTCTCTGGGGACCCAGATGATACTGAGGAAAGGTCTTGAAAGGAAGAGCCTGCTACCTGGTGCGAGAATCAGACAGAGCGTGCCGCTGGTGACTGGAGACGCAGCCTGTTCCGGGGAGCAGACTGCCTGCCCCGAACTGATCCCACCCCCCGTCCTTTCCAAAGTTCTTCCTCCGCAGATGCCTAGTTCGTGAGTGAGCAGAACTCAAATAGCTCTGCCGTGCTGAAGCTGGAACACACTGCCTAACCTTTGAGAAGCGTGTCCTGGGCAGGCAGAACCTCAACCATTCTGTCGCTGACTCACATCCAAACCTGGCAGTCAGGCAGCCCACCTGGCTCAGCTCACACCCAGCGGTGACGCGTGGCAAAATGAGTCATTCACCTCAGCCTCAAGTTTTTAACATGCTCGATGAAGAGGCTGCCCCCAAGGCGGGCAGGACGGCACAGAGGTTAAGGGCATGGGCTTTGGAACCAGACAGACCTGAGGCCAGCCCCTAGCTGCCAGCTTCCAGATGTACGACTTTGAGCCTCACTTCTCTCACCTGTAAAATGGGGGTAGTGACAGGACCGCTTCCTCAGGACATGTGGATTAAATGAGCTCAAGGGTGAAAAGCACAGGGTGAGAGCTCAACAAACAGCAGAGTTATAACAGCACCAGACTCGCACTCAGGAAACAGCCCATTTCTGTGTTGGCTCACGTGCTGCCGGCCTCACTGAATCTGACTCAGGTACCCGAGCCTGGCACCGTCCCTAGCCCCCAGGCAGGTGGGCCTAGCCTGTTTTCTCCCAGTCAGCTCAGCACCTCCTCACAAGACGGGGCTCTGGGGGCATCATGTAGCACTCGATGCCACAGTGCGGTGGAAGAGATCAAAGCCGTTCCCGTGAAAGGCCTTGGCAAGCAGAACGCAACAGGACGCAGAGATGGGAGGGGCAGGTCCATCAGATAATCTTCCCAACTATACTGAGGGCCTGAAAGATCCGGTGACTTGCCTGAGGTCACAGACACCGGCAGGACTCCCTGCTCCACGTGACTCCCATTAGGCGAGGCTGCCCTGTAATCAGGGAGGCCCCCAAAATTCTCCTTGCCCAGAGATGGTGCTGCCCACCACAGGGGCTCTAAGGCACCGCCAGGTTCCCTGGGTCCCAAGGAGATACAGTCTCAGAGCCCTCAGGAGCCCACAGCCCCGGACCCTCCTTTCGCACGTCTCCTCAGGGGCCCCGTAAAGCCTACACATCACCGAGTCAAAAACAGAACATGGCTCCCCCTGTCAGGGCTCCCCTGGCCTAGCCCTCTGGACAGCAGGTCTTGGCCATAGCTTCCCTGATCCTCAAAAGGTCACCAGTCACACTCCTGAGGAACAGGAGATGCTGTGGACAGAGCCCCCTGCTGGCCCCAAGGCCCAACTCTCCATGTGACCCTGTAAAACAGAAATCATCACACCCAAGCTCCCCAACTTCCCCACCTCGTACGGGGGCTGGGAAAGCGTGTCAGATGCTGAGGCAGTGCTAGAAGGTACTCTCACAGGACACCTTTAGGTGACGCTACAGCCCCACTTGCCTCAGCCCCTACCGGGCTTCTCACGGAGTGCCAATCTCCAGTCCCCAGGCTGGCAGGGGGAAGCAGGGAACTGAGAGCCGGCTTAGACCCACCCGCTGCCGGCTCCCTGCTGGCCCCGCTGGCCTGCAGCTGGCAGGCTCCCGAGGGGCCAGGGCCAGTCCCACCGTGGCAGGCAGGGTCAGGAAGCCCCTGGGCACCCCTGACAGGGGAGGGAGGCCCCCCTCGGCTTGCAGGTGGGGCGGCTGCTCCCCACGCGCAGGCCTTGCGGGGTCCAGCTCCTGATCCGGGCAGCTCCACCCCCCAGGGCACGGGGCCTTCGCGGCCACGGCTGCCTCTGCCTTTTCTTCTCCCAGGGCCATCGAGATGTTCCTAGATCAGGGCTCTACTGAAGCTCCAGCTCCCTACAAAATGGAAAGGGGAGAGAAGAAGAGAAGCTTTCTGCATCTACGGCTAAGAAACCTTGTTTTTTTACCTTTTAATGATTAAGACAAACACTTTTTTGGCCAAAAGAGCAAATGATGGCTCCCTCCTCGAAGGAAAACAGAGAGGTCTGGCTTTTCCTCAGCTCCAGACCCTTCCACAGGGGACATGGGAGCACGTCACTGTGTCCTCTGCTGTTGTGTGGCTGGCAGCAGTCCCAGCAGCAGGTGCCAGGAGGCTCAATGCAGGCCCCAATTAGAGTCAAGGTCTGTCCTGCCTCAAGTCGCCTTTCCGCCCCTGTCGCTTTGCCCTAGCCCCGCTGGGTAAGGGGCCCGGCTTGGGCCCTCCCTGTGCCAGCCTGCAGCAGTTGTCGTCGCAACACACCCGGCGGCCGAGAGGCAGCCTCGCACCCACACACGGCCTGGGGGGCTCCAAGATGGCCCGTGACCGGAGGGAGAGGCAGCTCTCCTCCTGCTGACTGGGTTACAGGTAACCGGCGACTAAGGGAACCGTGGAAATCCGGCTGGTAACAACAGCAACGGTCACGCCGTGTGCATGCATGTGACAGTGAGAGAGAAGCACACTGGGCAGGCGGCGGGCAGGTGGGGCAGGAGACCAGGGTGAGCACTCGGGGCAAGAGAAGGAACAATCTGGGAGCTGGATCTGAAAACAGAACCGTTCCAACAGGAGCTTCAGGGACCACAGAGGGAGACCCCCCACCCCCGCCGGCCTGAGTGTGCAGGCAGGGGCTCTACCAGGAGCCCTGGCTGGATGGGGTGGGACAAAAAGCGGGCAGGAAGAGAACTCCAGGAGGATCTGGACACGGAGGCGAGGGAAGCACAAGCACCCAGGATTTGGGCGGCCGCCTGGAATGCACTGGGTCAAACTCAAAGCTAAACCCTGGCCAGAAACAGCCCCGTTCCTCAGAGACGAGAAGGCGGGTGATGGCAAGAGGAGGCGCTGGTGGCAGCAGGGAAGCCTGAGAGGGCGGAGGGCTGGGGCTGCGGGCTCATCCTGCTGGGCCCGCACACTGGGAACCACCACTGGTGCGGACTGTGTGCCCGGAAAACAAGAGCGTCCTGCCCCGCCTGCCTGGCGAGGCTCCAGACAATCAGAGGCGAGCCTAGAGCACAACACACGTCACACGGACTCTCATCGCCTTCTCACCGCCAGCAGCACGTGCGCAGGGACTAATCAGAAGAATGACAGTCTTGAACCGGTCACACGTGGTTCAAATATAAAATACACTGCACATGTAAGTCTCCCTCCAGCCCTGTCCCCATTCCTAAAACGAGCCAGGGCACGCGGGGCATGACGACAGTGCCTGTGCACAGTGCATGCTGAGTGTCAGCTAGTGTTTTGGGGGGGAGGGGCGGAATCAGCGCAGAAAGTCACCTTGCAAGGAACGAAGGAGTCCAACAGGGGAAGAAAAAGCAGGTTATTTTTTCATATAAATCAAGCAAAATGCTTACCACTACATACTCCCACAAAAGCAGGTAAATATGCTAATTAAAGTCATGTGTGTTTCTCACCTCTTGATTGTATATACAGACAAACACAAAAATCTATTTCATCCTTCCCCCTCTTTTTACATGAAAGTAGCAAACTACAGGACACACTGTTCAGAACCTTGCTTTTCTTTCTTTTTTTTAAGTGAAATATCTTGGAGATCCTTCCTTAGCAATAAACAGACAGCGCTCTCTCTTTTTTAACCACTGCCCAGCACCGTACTCCACTGTAAGGATGCACGCCAGCGTATTCCACTGGTCCCCTACTGGTGGATATTTACGTTAGATCCAACCTTTTGCTACTACAAACAACGCTGTGATCAACGACCACATACACACACCACTGCTCGTGTGCTAGCACACCCACAGCGCCAACAGTCAGAAGGAGAAGTGCTGAGGCGAAGGGACCCGCATGTGTACTTCTGGCATACGTTCTACCTCTACCGGGTAGCATCAATTTATACTCCCACCAGTGGCCTGAGAGAGTGCCAGTTTCCCGCACAAGGCAGGTCCTCCTATCCTCATTTCACAGAGGGGAAAACCTCTCAGAGAGAGTCAAATCCAGGCCTGTGTGACCCCACAACCCAACCTCTTTATGAACTGGGGAACAAGTTACAAAACAGACAGACACACAAAGTAGAAGAGGGGAGAGACTGGTACAGGAACAAAGAGATGAGTGACCAAGTCCTGCTGAGAACGATTTTCATGGAGCCACATCCTCACCTAGTGGCTATTTAAGGAACTGCACATGAAGACGATTCAGGCAAACTGTGTTTTCACAATTATAGGAATAAGCTGAGCCCACAAGCTGGAAATATTAGGGTGACGGCTGAACCTAGCCTGCAGCCTCCAATTTCTACTTCTTGCTCCACCTCTAGAAATTCTCTCAATGGCCAGAGTTGGGCCATGATGGGTGGCTAATACCCCTTTTACTCTCCTAGTCCCCTCCCCCTCCACTAAAGCATGTGGTCATAAGACAGGACTGAAATAAGATGATGCTGGGGCAAAAGAGGGGTGCAAACAAATGATCTCTGTCTTTGTTTTAATGATGTATTTTTGATTTGTCTTGTCTGGATCTCGTTATTCAAAAAAGAAGGTATCCATTCATTCTGGGGGTGAGTGGTGAGCTAGAATTATAAGCTATGCAGGAGATATACCTCTAGATAACTTTCAGGTATACATACAAACTTGAACTAGGTTAACAGTGTCGCCAGAGGCCCTTCAGCAACTAGCAAAGAAGGTCTGAAATGCAGTGATTTTCATGGAAATGGTACTTCTGAAGAGACAGATTATAGGTGGTTATTTTCTCAGTCCGGATACGCAGTCCCTTCATAATCTTACTTATTAATCTGCCTAACAAATCATGCTGTATTTTCCCTGCGCCACAGGGTTTTATGTGAGAACTAAGACAGATTCATGTGAAAGAAAAAAAGTCCATGAGTGTCCATTCCAAATTCTACGTAAAGTACCACAGAATACAAAGAAAAGAGAAATCAACTCGGAGTGAGATAATCAGGGGAAACTTCTTGAAGTAATGACTGCTGAATACATCAATCATGTCGAAGAAAACATCAGCGTAGCAAAGGTATAAGCTTTGGATTTCTAGGGCTCAACTCTGTCTACATCTGTCAGGTGGGCATCTGTAATACTGCATGAAAGTCCAGTCCTTATTTCCATAGATTCTAGATTTTACACATCATCATTCCTTCTAACCCTCTGAGGGTGAGGATGGAGATGGGGATTCTGCTTGAACCCTTCCAGTGAGACAGCTTACTGCTTTCCTAAACACCCAATGGACTGCTCAGATGAAAACAACTTGCTATGCTGTCAGCAGCTTCAAACAACCTACTACTCTACGTGGGTCCTCCCTGCTCTCTGATCACACAGTTTACAGTGTTTCTGGAGGCTAGCAGCTTCTTGGTGGGCATTGGCCTCAGTCAGCCTCCTTCCTAACCGGGAAGCAACAGGAGATTGGACAGAGTGACTGGAGAGCTCTGAGCACGGACGATGAACAATGAATTCAAGCCTCCCATCTGAAAAAGGTCTGCACACACCAGTTCACCCCTGTGCTTGGCCAGACCAAGCGACAAGACACATAAGCTTCAGGATGTTCTAGGGACCACCTGGAGTTTGGTATTAAAATTCTCCATTAGTTTCTACGACCTGCAGAGACCGTATGACCTACCAGATACAATGAGGAGTTATGTAGGCTTGGCTTACTCTTGCCCTACAGAAGTATGGGGTCACACTAACTGGGTAAGCCTGGACTCCTGACGCTTCCTGCTATCTGCTGCACCACCCTCGTGCAGGCCTGTCACAGCTACCAGGACTTCCTCCCACTTGCTCCTGTCCAGGATGGAGAACAGAGGACAGGGAGGTGTGCGTGTGTATGGGGGGTGGGGGGGGTGATGCCCCTCCCTTAACTAAACCAGTCAAACGTACAAATGATCGACTTAGGGAGCCATCCTCCTCTGATCAGAAAGACTTTCCCCACGATTCTATAAATCACAAGCTCCCCTTCCAAACAATCTGATTACTACCAACTCTGCCCAGGAAGCTGGGTTCTGATCAGGGCCTGTCTCTGTAGCCAAGTGCACAGACGGCACCTGTACAGGCCACGAAGGCCAGGTGCTGCCTGACAGAGCCAGCCCTACCTGTTCAGGGTCCAAAGTCTTGAAGCTCCGTGCTGTTTTTGCAGGAGGCCACAGGTGTAAGTGGTCACGGCGTGCACACACAGTGGCAGAATATGGCCAGAGAAGCAGACAAAGAGGCTCTCAATGCCACTCTTTCTCTAGGAACATAAAGCTACCCACAAGGAAAGGGGGCCAGTGGGGAGGACCCAGCACTGTCAGGTTGCTGGAAGGCTTCTGGGGGAACTAGATGGACAGCAGAAAGGAGCTCAAAGGCAGAAGCCAGTCCAGGCATGGGAGGCAGCATGAAAGCGGGTAAAGACTTACGCGGGGGAGGCCAACAAAAGGGGCAGTCACAAGAGGGCCAGGCCCGCCTCAAAGCGGGGTGGTGCCGGGAACGCTGTGGCGGGAGGTTTGAGACTGGGAGGCCGACGGCGGAGAGCAACCGCCGTTCCACCTGCTCCTTCCTTGGATGTACAAGCCCTGCAGCCCCTCAGTCCTCCACACTGGCCCTGTCTTTCCCTGTGGGGCAGGTCACCCCAAGTGTTCTGTCCCCCTCCTTTGCAGGTGAAAGCAAGCAAAATGAAAAGGGAGAACAGGCTCAAAGCTATGAAGGGGTAGACGTGTCTCCCACAGCTTGGCAATAGGTCGACGCCGTCTACAGGATCCTTGGCCCCAGCAGCCCTTTTCCTCCCCCGCAACTGGGGCAGCTTCCTTACCTTTTGCTTGGAGACAAAGAGTCCTCCAGGGCCCTAGGAGGCACACTGGGTCCCTCTAATAAAGTGGTGGGAAGGCTGCCACCAGGCTGCTCTCCCCTACTTTCACACTCTCACTCAATAGCTGGCTGACTGACTGGGGCCGCAGAGAACCTCACAGAAAGGCCAGTCTTCTAACTTGTCATGAGAGGTCTTTAGATGACCTATAAAGAGGTGCAACTGTCACATCTACGAGGATCTTAACTGAGCTTCCAGCCACCCCTCCCCTCAACCCCAAGCTCTCTGGCCTCCTCAGCAGTCACTAGATCGTTGCCATCCAACAAAGCTCAAAGTATGAGGATGACGGGGACTGAACGTGTCAGTCAACTGGACACTCTGTTCCCACCAAAGAGCAAGACCGAAAAACAGCTGCCCTGTAACAAAAATCATTCCTACTGTCTGAAGAAGCTGGCCCTGGACCACATGGCTGCAGTTCCACAGGCCACTGGTTTTACTGTACTGGCAGTTTTCTGTGAGTCTGTTGGGCTACATCGTATGAAGATTGATAAGAATCTTACTGATTTTCTGGAGATACTATTCAGAACACTTCTCTTTGGAGAAGAGTTCTCAGGTCTCAGTAATAGAAACAGCTGTTTCACTGGGTAGCCAGTTTGTTTTTACTTTATATAGGTACTGGCAAAACTGGTTCCAAAAAATATTCTCCTCTTTGCTCTTGCTGCTTGGAAGCTCAGAACCAAATCAGTAGTCCCACCCAAGTAAAATGTATAGCACAGAGAGGAACTCACCTTTTGTACTTATCTTTGACTTCTCTTAATTTTCTTTTACCCTATCTGCCTCAATCACTTTTTATTAAAAATCTTGTTACTCTGAAACTATTTTGGAAAGATTCCTCAAATCATTTTTGGAACAAAATAGAGGAACTGTTGTTAAAAACAGAAGGAAAAAAAAAAAAACTCCTAAATCCAAGACTTCATCTCAATACCAGAAGGAAACAAAGCCTGTTTACCAGTACATCTAAAAAGCAAATGTAGATACTTATGTTAGTACCTTTCTAGTCAAAGTCCACGGAAAAGCAGCATATGCAGCACCTCAGAGCCTGTTTGGAACGCAGATTCTCAGGCACTACCCCAGAGCTTTGGGATCAGAATCTGCATTTTAGCAAGCTCTCCAGGTGGTTGGTAAGCACAGTAATGTTTCAGGACCACCAGGTCAGTAAGCCTGTTTCAGCGCCCTGAACCATTCATCAAGCGCCTACTTACGCAAGGCACACAAAAGAAGGAAATTTATGGTCCTTGTCCTCAAGGTCTTTCCAACAGGACACTAGAAGAAGCTCACACCTTGTGGCAGGTTTTTAATGGTTAATTATAGAATGTCACAACTGGAAGGGCATCTTCAGAAAGAACAGTATTCCCTAGAAAGGATTCAAGATTCGTGTGACTACACTAAAAGCAGAATCAGAGACCAGAATTCTCGAGACAGTTATAAGTGAGAAGAGGTACGGTCTCTGTTTTGGGGACTCCAAATAATTTCAGAGAAACTGACATGCCAAGGGGACCTACAGCTGGAAGGAAATGGACAACTTAGCCTGTTTCCTGTGACCAGAAAGTGATACAGGAAAACCTGGAAGTGAGGCAACATCCTCCTAGGGGATGTATATGCCACCTCAAGGTCTGGCAAATAGATTCAGAGCTACCAGAAGACTTCTTCCACTTTTCACAATTTTTGTGAACAACTTTAGAGACAGGAGACAGTTTTTAAGAGAGAACAGATTTAAGTTAAAAGGAGAGAAGCCACTTCAAGTCCGCCTCCAACTGAACCAACATTTTTGTCAGCCATATCAGCCCCCATCTCCTCTGCTTTCACATGACCACTCTGAGTAACAGACCACATGAAGAGTGCATCAAATACTACTGTACTACTTGGCCAAACTGTTATTCGGCACTCCATCAATCTCCATTGGGTAGAGGTACTCCAAAGGCATAAACAAGTAATCTTCCATGGAATACTTTTACAGCGGGGGGAAAAGTCTGGAATGGCTTAAGGGATTTTTTAAAATCAAGGAACAGATAAGGACCAAGAGGCAGACAGAACCTGAAGGGTCAAATACTATACAGATACTGAGCACTAGTGAATCTGTTCAAGTACGTTTATTTTTATCCTAACAACTGCTAACAGCTACTGAACATTTTCTTTGTGCCAGGAACTATGCTAAGCACTTCATGTCAATGTTTTACTTAAACCTCAGAAATAATGGAGTAGGACCTATCGTCACTCCCACTTTATAGAGACTGAGGCATACGGAAGTTAAATGACTTGTCCAGGGTTAGGAACATGGCGGAGCTAAAGTCTGATTTGACTTCAGAGCCAGAGCTCAACTGTCTCCCTCGCCTGTAAGAATAATCGGGCCGAGTTAAAGGAATTAAAGTTTTTATTTCGTCAGCTTTTGGTTACACTGCTGATTTTTTGTTTTCTTCTGGCTTCCTTCAATCACTGAGTGCCTTCTATGCTCCAAGCACTATGCTACGGGCTGGGGAAACCACAATACAGTGTGATGTATAAAATCAGAGGCTATGGAAGGCGGCTGTGCAAAGGAGGGAGCGATAATTAGTTGTGGGGTAGGGCAAAAGCTTTCCAGAAGACATAAAACCTGAATTATTTGCTCTTTTCTGTACCGGGTGGCCCAGAACTGATCGACCCAGGTAGTGGAGGGAACAAGGATGAGAAGGGGTGACCTCTACCTCTTTTAACCAAGCCCTGTATCGTTGACTCCTTGACCCAACACATTTTGTCATGCATTTTAACAACACCCTTTACACCCTAGGTCCAGGAACGTAAGGGTATTTATGAATGCCATCTATCTTTGTGCCTGCCTTCCCCCACCCACTCCAATGAATTCCCAGTGATGTCCAAATTTGCTCTGGCACTAGCAGGTTTCCGCTCATTTTTATTACAAACAATACACCGAACCCAACCTAATAATTATAAAAGGCCTTGAAACAGGTTTTGGACTTGTGCCCCTGGGCTGAGAACCGTTCTAGCGATGACAGTTGGAAAGGGTGGCCCCTCCAGGCAAAAAAAGTGAGACAAATTGCTTTTTCCCCTCGGCAGCGGGTTTGCTGCATTCAAGGTGACCAGAAGGCATCGTTCGTCTCCATCTTAACAGTGGTAATGATCCTGAGCGGGTGAGAGAGGGTCTCTGCGGTAGACCAGGTACGAGAGCAGCGCGGGCCCCTAACTCCCGGGGACCCTGGGCCCGGCGAGCGCGCAGTGTAAACAAGATACGCCCAGGGCGAGGCCGCGAGGGAAAGTGAGTCCCCAGCAGCCGAGGCAGCCCCGCGGCGCAGCTGCTTCGACCGGAGGATGCGCGGACACGCGCGCTCCCGTGGCCCGGCCTCGCGGCGCTCAGGCTCCTCCAACGCCGGCCTCCCACCTCCGCGCCTAGACTCCCGGCCGCTAACCTCACCCGCCGTTTCGCCTGCAAAATGGAGTCTCAGGCACGAGGCGCCCCCGCCTCCGCGAAGTCTCTGCGCCCTTCCAGGCGGGGGACGCGAGGCCCAGAGGCCAGCCCGGCCCGCCTCCGCAGACCCTGAGAACGCAGGGCAGAGGGGGCCGGGCCAAAGCCCCCTGCGCCGCGGACCCCCAAACCCCGCTCCCGTACGCCGACAGCTACATACCGCGCCTCAAACCCTTCGGACTCCCGGACCGGGCCGGGGGCGAAAGCAGCCGCACGCAGCGGCCCCGAAACGGGATTCCCAGGTGGACACCGCCGCCCTCCCGCCGGAGTCCTGAACGCCTGGGGCGGGACCGAGTGATGACCACGCCCTTTGGGCCCGCCCTGCCTCCGCGCGGAGGGCGCCTTTGGAGCCGCGCGACCAATCCCAGCCGTCAGTCCGGAGGATCGACCAATGTACGACCCACTCCTGCAAGAAGAGCCCACCCCTGGCACCGTCTTGGCCTATGGGAGGTCTGACTTTATTCTATCTGCAGGCCTCCCTCGCCTTCCGCGCTCGCCGCTCGCTTTGCGTGTTTGGAGCCAATGGGGTCGCAAGAGGGCGCGTAGTCCCGAGCAGCGAGGAGGGGAGGGTGACTTGGGGCGCTCTCCTTGCGAGCAGGCCGCAGCCGGAGGCATGCGTTCGTTGATTCATTTTGCGCAGAGCGCCGGGCAGTGTTCCTGGAGCGACGCTGCCAGGGAGGCGGATCCACAGTCTTTGTGCGTCTGTTTACATTCGCCTGTAAACAACCAGGCGTGAACCGAGGCCTGAACAGGTGCCACGGGGCACAAGCACCGGAGGAGGGCGAGGTCATCAGGCCGGGTGGTTAGAGACAGTCTTAGGGGGCAGGTGGGACTTAGGCAGGCTCGGAAAGGATGGGAGGGGTGTGGATAAATGAGCCAGGAGCTGCTTAGCGGCTCTCGGAGCAGCCTGTCCAATGTGAAATCGGTAATGGAATTTGAGGGGAATTGGGATCCAGCTCGTGGGAGGCTATGATGCACATCTCCTTCCTCCACCTCCTCCTCCCCTCCGCTCCCGCCAGCATGAAGCCTGGGAGCCTACTGGCACAGCTCTTTAGCTTGTACCACTCAGTGGAGTCCCACCGGGCTGGAATGGGGAAAGGATCACAAGGTAACCCCTCTCAGACCGGTCCTGCCTTCTGATGCTTTTACCTAGCAACACTTTCAGCAATCTGGGTTACGTTGAATGCCTAGCCAGTTCGTAAAACATGTCCGTAAATGTCTGAACCCCAGCTGTGGGCAACTTGAATTCCAGAGTACAAATTAGTTACCGTGGAGCTCTCGGGCGTCAGAGAGCTTAGGACAGCAGTCTCCAATCTTTTTGGCACCAGGGACTGGTTTTGTGGAAGACAGTATTTCCGGGGCGGGGGGAGGGTGGTGGTTTCGGGATGATTCAAGCGCATTACATTTATTGTGCACTTTATTTCTATTATTATTACATTGTAATATATAATGAAATAATTAGACAACTCACCACAATGCGGAATCAGTGGGAACCCTGAGCTTGTTTTCACTTGCGACTCATTGATAGGGTTTTGATATGAGTCTGCAAGCAATTGATTTATTATGGTCTGTGGTGCAGTCAAACCTCTCTGCTAATGATAATCTGTATTTGCAGCTGCTCCCCAGCGCTAGCATCACCGCCGCAGCTCCACCTCAGATCATCAGCCATTAGAGTCTCATAAGGAGCACGCAGCCTAGATCCCTCGCATGCGCAGTTCACAGTGCGGTTCGCGCTCCTATGAGAATCTAATGCCGCTGCTGATATGACAGGAGGCACAGCTCAGGCAGTAATTCGAGCGATGGGGAGCGGATGTAAATACAGATCAAGCTTCGCTCGCTCGCCCGCTGCTCACCTCCTGCTCAGCGGTACCCGTCCGTGGCCTGGGGGTTGGGGACCCCTGGTTTAGGAAGTAAAATACTTGTTGGGGTTTCCAGAACCTGTCATGACAGCTGTAGGTTTTGTCTAATCCAAGGGTCACAAACTTTGACAGTAAGAGCAGAAACTAGCCCACAGATGTTTTTATTTGGAAAGCATGTTGATTTTATTTGCTTTTGTTTTCTTATTAAGAATTTAAATCCCACAAGCACTACTTCTGTATTAAGTAACAGCCACCCACTTCACACATTTATTACCTGCCTGACACTGAAAGATGTTTACGTTTGTGACCCCTGATCTTCTCTGAGTACACAGAAGACCTCTGGCGGTGTCACCTAATCCCACTGGTTGAGACTTGGGTCTTTCCCAGACAAGACAACCAGCTGGACAGAGAATGGGGCCAAGTCCAAATGGGTAACCAGGTCAAGCATAGAACCAGGGCACCAAATCCAAGTGAAAGGGAACTTGAAAACAAAATCAAGCCCAAATGAATAAGCTCTCAAAAAGCCAAGGAAGTTATGGGTGGTGGAATTTGAGATAAGCAGACTATAAACATAAAAGTAATTCTGGGGGCTTCCCTGGTGGCGCAGTGGTTGAGAATCTGCCTGCCAATGCAGGGGACACGGGTTCGTGCCCCGGTCCGGGAAGATCCCACACGCCGCGGAGCAACTAGTCCCGTGAGCCACAACTACTGAGCCTGCGCGTCTGGAGCCTGTGCTCCGCAACAAGAGAGGCCGCGATAGTGAGAGGCCCGCGCACCACGATGAAGAGTGGCCCCCGCTCACCGCAACTAGAGAAAGCCCTCGCACAGAAACGAAGACCCAACACAGCCAAAAGTAAGTAAATAAATAAATAAAGCTGAGCTGATTAAAAAAAAAAAAAAAGTAATTCTGATGGTAGCAAAAAAGCAGCCCAGTATACCTGCTGTATGTCAGATCCCAGGTCAGATCCCATCCTGATCTCCTCAACCAGATGTGCACTCTCCCTCCTTTGAACTCTGCAGCATCTGTGTTCACCTTTCCCATAGCCTTTATAATTTTCTACCCTGTATGGTTTCCTTATCTGTAAGATGGCCTAGGATGGATGGCTCCTGAGGTTCCTTTCAGCTATGACATTCTGTACTTTTGTGTTGTGAGCATCTTTTTCTTTTGCCTGACAAGTGATCTTTCCTTTGAGGAATTGTCTGAAATCCCCTGGACCAGATGATTCTTTAGGGACATCTCATTTCTCTCATTTCTCCTTCCAAGGCAGGAAAGGTGGAGAGTGAGCAGGTGTGGAGCCCAGGCCTGGCCAACTATAGCCTCCTTCCTCTTCTCCACAGAGACCCAACCTGAGATGGTCTGAACCCTTGCTTGGGATTTTAAAGAATGAGGCTGGCAGAGAGTTTATTTCCTCAGGTGCCTCTAAGCTTAAGCAGAGTAAACCTAGAGCTGTATATGGTTATATTCCTTATTATCAGAAAACCTGGGGGACCAGGTCTGGAAATGGTAGAAATCCAGGAAGGTCAGGCAGCAAAATACTTAGCCCAAGTCAAGCTGCTTGAGCTGCTCTGGTTAGGGTGTATGCCTGTACTTTTAATGCCACCGTGAATTATTTTTCAACTCTTCTGTGATGTTAGGTATTCACTCTAGATTCAAGTTTTGGGCAGGACCATTGACTTGTCTAACTGTAGGTCATGTTCCTGTATTCTAACTGCCAACAAGCAAGGAGAGTTCTGGTTTCTGCTGTGGCTTGTACTGGATCAGTTGGCTTCTAGTGTGGGAGGAGGGGCCCAATTTCCTTCCAAGACTCGGAATAGGGGGGTTCCCTCCAAATTAGAGGGATATTCAGGTGCTGGCAGCCAAAAGGACCTCCACTATAGTCCATCTCTTAGGCCGCATAATGCAACCATCTCTCCTACAACAACAACAAAAATGCACTCATGCCCTCCTCAAAGGAGAACAGTTCAAAGTCTCATCAGTCATTTTATCTGGCCCCAAGTCCAAGTCTGCAAGTGATGGTCCACTTGAGACAGGCTGGGACCTGGGACTTGGGACCCTTTACTGCAATGCTGGCACCTAGACATCTCCTTGGGCAACAGAATACAAAGAAACTATAAGGGACTAAAAATAACTGTGTGCATGAGTAGTTGGGGCAAATTATGAACAAAATACAAAAAAGGCCCAAAGCCAACTGCCTCTTCTGAGGTGCCAGGAGCAAAAGCGGGGTACCACGCATGATTCCTGCACACAGCACCACCAAGGGGGTGGCCAGGCCACCTAAGCCACACCTCCGGCTCCCACCGACCCACTCCAATCCTCACCCCATTTAAGAAACCAGGTCGCCCCACCTCAGGGAGTGAGCAAGGGAATCTTTTACTTGTTTTTGCTCCCTTGTGCCACAGCAGGAGTCCCAGTAAAGCCTTGCCTGAATTCCTCGTCTGTTCTCTTATCAATTTCTACTGATTGAAGAGTCCAAGAACCCAGGTTGGTAACACATCCTTCTTCTAAGTTTTCATCATCATCCTATCTCAGTGTTGTAATATGTAGCCTAATTTTGGAATTAACTATCACTAATAAACTTTAAATACAATAATGAAGAGAAGGAAGATGAAAGAAAAAGACAGTCACTAAAAACTTTACATTTATAAATGCAGCAAGAAAGGAAATACAAGTAGAGACTACAATCCTCATTTTTGAAACTAGTAATGAGGCTTTATTGGCATTTATGATTCCCCATCTTCAATACCTATTCCAGGTTTCCAGTTACCTTCAAGCTGCCCAGGATTCTTTCCTGGTGGGGTTAACTAAACTTTCATTCTTGAGGAATCCTACTTGGTGAGCCTGCCTATATGTAGTACAGTACCTTTCCATTAACTTGTATCCCTGGTGTGGGGGTGATGAGGTGTCCCAGGCGACCTACTGGGTTCCAGTCATACCCCTCCTGCCTCTATCCCCTTGATAGTCAGGACCAGGTACCAGCCAACAATGTAACCTCCAGTGGCATGAGGAGACCACATCAGTTTCCAGTTAATAGGAGCCATTGCTGTAAGGCTCTGGTGAAAGTATTGCACTTGAATATCTAAATCAGCTGATTTGAGTAAAAGGGAAGCATGAATTTTGGAGAATCATTAGGTATAATCTGAGAGGTGCCACACCCACTTTCACCAGTGAACCAGTTGGTTCACTGACATTTGCATTTTGCTGAGGAAGAAAACTCTATTTGTCCTTGGTTCGGAACATACACTTCACCTAGCAGGAGAGTACTACAAACTCTCAGAGTACTGTCTCCTGGCTGGCACTTGAACTGATCTTTTTTTGAAATTACGTTCTTATGTTATTAAAGTAATATATGCACGTATTCTTTTTAAAAATCATGTAATACTAGAAGATTAATAAGACAAAGGAGTCCACTGCCCATTCCGCCTCCTTAGTCTCCTTTATTAGAGGCTTTCATTTTCAAAATTTTAGCTTTCTCTTCTATTATCTTCATATTTATAAATAACATACTCATTGTGTTATTATTGATTTATGAATTTGATACCCGATCTGTTGACTTTTTGTTATATGAGAATTTAGCCCTTTCCCATTTTCTCTCATCCACCTTTTATTTGCTATATCACAATCTTTATAATTTAAGATAGACACCATTTGAATAGACACCACTTATATCATTATGACTTTGTAAATATTGTTTACTGCTGAGCCAAGTTCTATACCATGGTTATATTTTCTTTATCTTAAAACTTTTATTTTCCCTGGAGCTAATGATTTTTTCCCTGCATAGATTTCATTGTATCTCTACTTATTTTTTCCATCAAATGTGTCATATTTCTACCATTGTTTTAAAATGCTCACACTCATCACATATTTTTCCATGGCCATTTTCCCCTAGAGATTTTCTTCCTAAGAAATCTTCCTCTCTTCCTTGCTTGCTTGTTTACTTCCAACCTCTTGCTCCAACCTTGACCTATTATTTTACCTTAGGCCTCCTATACTGTAATCTCCCCTCACTAGAAAAACTTGTTATTTCTGGTTCATGAAGATCCAAGACTTTCTGAAATAAACAGAAAACAGCAAACACCATCCATATAAATCAACTATAAGAAGAAAATAACAACCCTTTTCAGCTAATGAAAATACAACCAAAAAATAGGGGGAAACTGCAACACAGCACTCAACATGAATTAAATATCATTTGGTAAGCAACTGCAGCTAAAAAGAACATAAAAAATCATACACTGAAAAGCTCAAGATAGAAATGGACACAAAACAGAAAGCTGAGAAATGAGGATTGACTGATTCAGAAAAGAAAAAGAAGAACAAAATAATAATCTTGGGCTTCCCTGGTGGTGCATTGGTTGAGAGTCCGCCTGCCGATGCAGGGGACATGGGTTTGTGCCCCAGGTCCAGGAAGATCCCACATGTCGTGGAGCGGCTGGGCCCGTGAGCCATGGCCGCTGAGCCTGTGCGTCCGGAGCCTGTGCTCTGCAACGGGAGAGGCCACAACAGTGAGAGGCTCGCATACCGCAAAAAAATAAATAGATAATAATAATCTTGAGATATGAAAACTAAATTATATGGTGTCTAAGGACAAATGGGTTAGACTAAGAATTCAGTAAGGAACATTGAGAAAAAAAATTAACACAGGAGAACCAAAAATAAATTTGGAAAAGAAGTAAACAATCAGAGAAAAAGTGAGAAACACAGAAGACAGACAAAGAAGAGCCAACATACGTATCATCAGAGTCCCCAAAAAAGAAAAACAAACAAACGAAAACACTCATGAAACTATAATACAAGACAATTTTCTGGAAATAAAATAAGACATGAATTCCTCCAAGGGACCAAAGGGACCTGGGGAAAAAATGGACTCAATATCATTAGCCTCAGGGAAATGCAAACCAAAATCACAATGAAATATCACTTCACATCCACTAGGTTGGCTATAATAAAAAAGGCAGGTAATAACAAGTGTTGGTGAGGATGTGAAAAAATGGAACTCTCATACCTTGCTAGTAGAAATGTAAAATGGTGCAGCCATTTGGGAAAACCGTCTGGCAGCTCCTCAAAAGGTTAAACATAGATTTACCATATGATCCAGCTGTTCCATTCTTAGGTATGTTCCCAAGAGAGCTTACAATATGTTCACATAAACACTTGTACATGAATGTTCATCGCAGTGTTATCCATAATAGTCAAAAAGTGGAAACAACTCAAATGTCCATCAACTGATGAGTGGGTAAATAAAATGTGGTATATCCATAAAATGGAATGTTATCTGGCAATAAAAAGAATGAAGTACTGATGTATGCTGCACAACATGGATGAACCCTGAAAACATAGTTGGAAGAAGCCAGTCACAAAAAAACCCACATATTATATGATTCCGTTCATATGACATGCTCAGAATAGGCAAATCTATAGAGGCAGAGAATAGATTAATAGTTGCCTAGGGCTAAGGAAATTGTGGAGAATTAGAAGTGACCACTAATGGGTAACAAGTTTCTTTGTGGAGTGGTGAAATATTCTAAAAGTGATTGTGGTGATGATTGCACAACTCTGTGAATAAACTAAAAACCATGGAATTGTACACTGTAAATGGGTGAGCTGTATGGTAGGTGAATTACATCTCAGTAAAGCTTTAAAAAAAAATGGATACAGGAGTCAGCTTCAAAGAGTTTGTCATTGGCCAAATTTAGGACAATTTGCACATCAAAAAGAATAATGTTAATCAATTATAATAATTTAAAAAATATGTCCATTGTAATTCTTGAACAAATAAAACATAAGAAAAAGGGGAAGAACAAGAAAAGTTCATCTTTACAAAGTGGTAAGTGTACAAGGAATAAGAAAATAGACAATCACCATTTGCAACCCCAAATGTAATAATTAACCAAGTCAAGGATTATTAATGAATGCTAAAGCTATTGGGAAAAGTTGTTGGGGAACAGGATATTCACACAGACTCCAAGCATCACCCCACAGATTACTTATTAATTACAAGAGGAAAGTTATGCATTCATAAAGGATAAATCAAGCAATCATCATACCCAAGTGACCAAAATCACTAACAATGGGACTACCAAATGTGTGCCTCCTAAGAAGTATTTTTTCCAAAAATATTTAACCTAACTTCCCACTACAGGAAATACAGTGGATACTCGGACAAGTTTAATACCACCATAAGGAAATAACTGTCTCCAGAATATGGGATGTTCTACAAAACAATTGGCCTAGACTCTCCAGAAATGTCAAAGGTATGAAAAAATAGAAACAGATGGTATCGGGATGAACTGTTCTAGATTAAAAGAGACTAAATAGATTAAACAACCAAAAAACAATAAGGGAACCTCAACTGAAAACTGGAGCAAAAAGAAAAAAGAGCTATAAAAGATTTTAGGGGGAAAGTTGGAGAGAGTTGAATTTGGGCTGATATTAGATTATATTATAAAATTTGGGGGGAGTGATATTATAGCACTATTATTAAGATTGTAGTTATATAGGAAAATGTCCTCCTTGTTAGGAGACACATGCTGAAGTAATTAGAGGTAAATGTCTTGATGTCTATAACTTATTTTTGGTTAACAAAAAAAGTATATGTGTGTACCTATATCTATATAAAAATAGCAACTGTTAACAATCAATGAATCTGTGGTTGGCAGCCTTTAAGATAGCATGCAATGAATCCTGTCCTTCCCCCGTGAAATTCACACCCTGTGTAATCTCTTTCCTTGAGTATGAGCTAGAGTTAGTGATTGGCTTCTGCATGTGGCAGAAATGATAGGATGTCACTTCTATGCTTGGGTCACAAAAAGACTGCGGCTTCTGTCTTGGACATTCTCTCTCCCTCACTGGCTCAGATTGAAGCTGGCTGCCATGCTGTGAACCACTCCATGGAGAAGTCCACGTGACAAGAAACTTAGGGAGGCCTCCAGCCAACAGCCAGTGAGGACCTGCGACCCTCAGTCCAACAGCCCACGAGGAACAGAATCCCACCAACAACCACATGAGTGAGCTTGAATACAGATCTTTCCCCAGACCAGCCTTCACGTGAGTCTGAAGACCTTGACTGCAGCCTCATGAGAGACCCTGAGCCAGAGACACCCAGCTAAGCAGTGCCTGGGGCCCTGACCCACAGCAACTGTGACATGATAAATATTTGTTCCTTTAAGTAGCTGTTTTGGAGTAATTTGTTTCACAGTGATAGAGAACTAATTCACTAAGTAAAGGATACATCTATTGCACTCTTTTAATTTTTCTGTGCGTTTGCAGTTTTTCTCACCACAGGGACACTTTGGCCTGCACACTGCTGTTGGCACCATGGCCCTGCATACTGAATCCAGCCACTGCTGACATTTGATGTTCCTGCAGTAAATTATTTCTCAACGGATTCACTAGCAGGATCGTCCCGTGCCCAAGCTCAAGCTTCCAGGTGTAGGGCCAGAAACGACCTGGCTTTCTCAGCTTCCGCAGTGGGAACTGTGTTCCTGCCTTCTGCCAGGACTCATACAATGGGGGATTCCTCTCAGATGGGAAAGTTATTCAGATGCTGGGTAGACCAAAAAATAATAATGACGGGGAGGTGGAGGAAAAAAAAGGAGAAAAGAAAGAAAAGGAGAAAGGAGGGAAAAAAGAAGATGGGTGGGGGGGAGGAGAGAGAGGAGAAGAGAAAACACCTCCTGTTCTTTCTTCTGCTCCCCAACTGTCTGGAAAGCTTATCTGGAGGTCAGGGCTGGAGGTGAAGATGGGATAATTGGTCATATACACATGTAAAAATTAATAAGCAGAAACCTCAATTAAATAATTTGGAGACCAGAATGGGGAGCTCTCACACCCTGCAACCATAGCGGAGCCCAACAGGAAGAAGAAAAACTCCTCTTCTTTCCTGGGAAGGAAAAGCCATGGACTCTGTTTACTATAGCTCTCCCCACTTCCTTTTCCCTTCTATAAAAGTGTTCTCCTTCCCTTGCCGTGGGAAACTTGCATGGCAGGTTTGCAGACCCTGACTTGCAAATTTTGACTGATCCTGAATAAACCCATCTTTGCTGGAGAAAAATCTGGCAGTCTATTTGTTTTAGATCAACAGACGTGATATAGCAAAAGCTACAGACAGGAAAGAGACTTCCACAGGCGTGTAAGAGATTAGAAAGCTGAAAATGCAGAGGGCCACTGTTGTAATAATATCTATTCCTTCAACCATGTTTACCTCTTCCCCTTCCTCAAGCAGGTAGCAGGCTCTGTGTTTACTTTCCTCAGGGGAGGTTTGTGGTGAGATGAAAGAAGTTGCCTAGGAAACATTCCATTCCTGGCTTTGTTTTCAAAAGTCTAGCCCCGCTGAGGTGATTTAGTGCACAGTGGGGAGAGGAGACAGGAAATGGCTTTGCGGGAGCAGAGGCACTGGTGGGGTTTCTTGGGCTTCCCTGTTGGCGCAGTGGTTGAGGGTCCGCCTGCCGATGCAGGGTTCGTGTCCCAGTCGGGGAAGATCCCACATGCCGCGGAGCGGCTGGGCCCGTGAACCATGGCCGCTGAGCCTGCGCGTCCAGAGCCTGTGCTCCGCAACGGGAGAGGCCACAACAGTGAGAGGCCCGCGTACCGAAAAAAAAAAAAAAAAAAAAAAGATGTCCTCTGGCTGGGGGAAGGGTCCAGGCTCCTGCGACAGCCAGGACCTGTGCCCTGCTCCCTGACAACACCCCAGGGGCTGGGTGACCTCGGAGGGAACAGTGAGGGGTTTCCAACCTCACCAAATCTCCACATGCGCCAAGGGTGACATGTAAGCTAGTGGCTCCTCGAACTGAGGGAACCAGGTAAACTGAGACTGGGGGCCTTGGCAGTGACGAGGGATGACCCATAATGGCAGGGTGTTCCAAGGGCCTCCCAAGGATGGCCTGAGACAGACTTTCCTGTTGTTTGGAGGTGAAATTAACTTGATTTAGATAATTTATTCCATAATGGAGTTTTTAAAAACTTGGAGGGGATTAATGCACTACATCAATAAACTGCCCTGACCATCTTTATGCACTTAGTTTTTTCTATCTATGGGATGCTTTTTGAAAGGTAGATTCACAGAAGTAGAAGAATTACTGATTGAAAGGGTATAGACATTTTTAAGGCTCTTGATACATATGACCTAAATGTCCTCTGGAATCTTTGTGACTTTTCAGATTTAGATTTTAAAACTAGGACCTCTCCTCAGTGAGGTTGGGTGGGAAGGGACGGGAAACCTGTTGGGAGGCTCTTGCAGTATTTCATATGAGACATGAGGAAGGGCCAAAGTAATATTATGGCAGTGGGGAAAGAGGAAGGGACAAATTCCAGTGCCATTTAGGAGGTGATGTCAGTAAACCATCTCTGCCTATCCCTGAAGGAGAGAGAGTAATCAAGAGCAACTTACTAACTTCCAGTTTCAAAACTGGGTAGACGAAAATCCTATCAATCAGGAAGCAGTGAGCTTTGGTGGAAAGAGCCTGTGTCATGGATCTAATGGACCTAGCTCAAATCCCAGCCCTCCACCCCCCACTAATTAGCTGTGTGGCCTTGGGCAAGTTACTGAAACTCTCTAAGCCCACATGCCTAGATTTCCTCACTTGTGAAGTGGCCATAGTAACATATGTTAGTCTCCTGGGTTACTGTAAGGATTAGATATGAAAATGTTTTTAAAGCACCTGGCCTATTGTGGCTTTGAAGAAATGAAAGAAAACCGATTATATGGATAGAAGAGGATATAATCACTTGAGAATAAAGAATATATGTGGTTTGAGAGAAATTGTGTTTAAGATGTCTGCAGGGGGTTCCATGCAGTAGAGTTTATCTTGGTATACTATTTTAAGAGACCCACATGTATGAGAAGGACTAGAAAAGAGGGGGTGGTGATCCTGCTACCCTTGGGCAATGGTGAGTTCTCAAGTATGACCACAAGGTGGAGGCCCTTTTGTGCAAAAAGCTCCTTAGACTGTTGACTGGTGGGGTGGGAGCGCCATATTCATCTGCCAAACAACCATGGAGATGTTCTCTGTACCGGACTCTGCCTTCCAGAAGCTTCCTGACTTGTATAGTGGGGGCTTCAGCTTGGTGGGAGGGCAGTGAGTTTCTCTTTTTACCACTGTAGGCTTTTAGACCTTTACCTAATCAGGGAAATTTTCCTTCCAGGTTGGTCACTGATATATCTGACCAGGTGTAGAGTGAACTACAAAACTGAGTTCCCTAAGCCTGAAGTACTTTTTTGTTTCTGACAATGCACTTAGAAAAAAGATAACATTTAACAGAACTCAAGAGATTTCCTGGGGCTTTCTACCAAAGCTCTTCCCTACCTTCCAGTCCTTTAAAAAAAAACAAAAAAAAAAAAAACCAGGACACTGACCCATTTGAAAAGTGCAAATCTGACCAAAGGCACAGATCTTCCCTGTAGAGAGTGTTGGGGGACAGTAAACCTCTCCTATCTAGAGAAAATAAAATGCCTTATTAATAGGAAGTACAGTGTTATCAGCATTATTAGTCTAACTGTATGTTGAAGAAGATGGATTTATGAGTTATAATCCAAACAGCAACTTTAGATTTAAATGCCATTATCCCTTTTGGGAGTGGGGTGTAAGTAATTTTCCCCCTTCATCTGCATTAAACCCTGCAATCCCCAGTATTATCCTAGTTACTTTAAGTAAAAAGAGGTCATCACTCTACATCATAAACAGGCTCAGTTTAGCCATTGAGATGTCAGTCCTAAATAATCAGAACTCCAAACATTGTTTCCAGCCTTCTCCCCTCTCCCTACAAGGGCGCGCTATGCAGTGTGTATCAAGGACGGAGGCGTCTGTCTCCTCCTGTCCCCAGCTCCAAGCAAACCCCCTCCACCCCAACTTTCTAACTCTGCTTTTGGATCCTCAGGATTACAGGAGGTGGGAGGGGGCCGGGTACATTTTTACTCAACTGGTACTGTAGTAGGATGGCTTCCTGCTCTTCAGGTCTGGAGGTGTTTAAAGCTGATTTTCTCATGGGGTTCTCTTTCAAGAATCCCAACACTGCTGGTTTCACCTGAATTCTCTTGACCTGGGAATTCAGCAGTTTCTTTGCTCCCTCCACAGTCCCTAAGAATCCACTTCAGTCTTCTTTTGGCTGAGGTTCCAATGTTCCTCTAGACGGCCCCATTGGTGGTGGTCTAAGACAACCCCAGTGGCTCTCTTTCTCTCTGCTATCATCAGGTCCACGAGACACACTCTCACTCTACATGGCCTGAGAAACTGGGCATGCAGGTCCATCCCAGGGCAGAGGCAACTCTTCTTCATTCTCCTCCCAAAGCAGCTCATCAGCCCACCTCTTGCCTCTAGATTTCCTGAGTGAGGGCGAGACACTCATCCGCTCTGCCTCTGTAGCTGCAGGGCACACAGATCCGGGTTTCTAAGGGCTCTGGTTGAAGCCCCTGTCGCTTAGCCTGGGCAAAGGCAGGCACTGCCCTACCCCATCAGTCAGGGTCCAGTCAGGAGTCAGAAAACACATCTGTTATTTTCACCGAGAGAATTTAACGTGAAGAATTGTTAACGAGGTATTGAAGAACCGAAAAAGCAAAAGAGCGTGAAGATATCATGGAGGTGGCAACGACAGGAAGCCACTACCGTGCCTAAGGCTGGAAGCACAGAGAAGCTGTTGGAATTATTTACAAGGAGAAGCTTGTTGGAGGGGCCAGCAGAGCTGAAACTCAGACCTCTGAGGACGGGGTGCCAGCCAGCTGGTGCTGCATGTCCAAGGGGGTGTGATTAGCTGGATCAGAGGTAGAAAAACTGTATGTTGGAACCAACTGCTGCTACTGGAACAAACTACTGCTGCCAAGGTGAAGAAGCATCGTTAGGGCGACGGCAACAGAAACAATAAGCAGAGGGAGGGGAAGAGCCCTTCCTCCCACTCCAGCCTTGCGAGCTCCTCTAACGCCCCCTAGTGGCATAACCTAAAAGGAGCAGCTGGCAAAGGAGAGTCCCCACCAGGAATCACAAAGCCTAGTGCAGAGGGTGGGTCTGAAGCTGAGAGACCCTAGCTTAAACACTACCACATCCTTTCTTTGTTACTCTAAAGAAATGCTCCAGAAATTATTCTCATTTCCAACCACCAGTACTCTCTGATACACTTGATCTGGGTAATTTGTCTAATAGATCTCAGTCCTCTACTTTGAAAATCCTTCAGATTATTCGAATTCACAACTCACATTAGTATCCAAAATCTATTGTATCTTGGTGCCTCCACTGAAACTTCTAATTTAATGTCTATAGCTGCTATTACAATAATAGTAGCTAACATTTCATAGGCATCTACAAGGTACCAAGCAGCACTAAGGAATTTACATATTAATAAATCTCATTTAATCACCAACAGTTTTACTATTATCATTAAATACTATTATTGATATTCATGTACTTTTTCATCCCCATCTTATAGATGAAGAAACTGAGGCGCACAGAGATTAAGTAACGTGCCTAAGACCATACAATAAGTAAGTGATGGAGCCAAGGTTCAAACCCAAGCAACCTGGTTCCACAACCTGCAGTCTTAGTCACTATGTTGATTGTGTTGTAGACTGAATGTATCTGTTCCCCCACCCCCAATTCATATGTTGAAGCCCTACCCCTCAGTGTGGCTGTACTTGGTGAAAGAAAGTGATAACAGTTGAATGGGATAATAAGGATGATCTGATAGGATTAGTGTCCTTATAAGAAGAGACACTGGAGAGCTCTGTCCCTCTCTCCCTCTCCCTCTCCCTCTCCCTCTCCCTCTCCCTCTCCCTCTCCCTCTCCCCCCTCCCCCCTCCCCCCTCCCCCCCTCCCCCTCCCCCCCTCCCCTCTCCCCCCTCCCTCTCCCTCTCTCTCTCTCTCTCTCTCTCTCTCTCTCTTTCTAGATGCACTAAGGAAGGACCAGATGAGCACACAAGAAGGCGACTGTCTACAAGCCAGAAAGAGAACACTTACCAGAAACCAAATTGACCAGTACCTTGATCTTGGACTTCCCAGCCTCCATAATCAGGAAAGTAAATTTCTGTTATTTAAGCCACCCAGCCTGTGCTCTTTTGTTATAGCAGCCTGAGTAGACTAACATGGACTGATAGTTTTATTATGTAACTTGAGTTTATTGGTTTCCAAGGGAATTAATGTATTCGAAATAAGGCATCATTAGTAGTCCCCAGCTAATTTCATGTCCCTCATATTTTGATGGTCAGACTGTTTCCTTCCACTCCTGGAGTAGCTGAGTCACTGCCAGGAGAAAGGGAGTGTGAGATGAGGTTATGTCCAGACCTCTATGACAGTCTGTTAGGAGCACCCAGCTTCCTCAGCACACGGAGTAGCACTAGGATGTGCTGCTGTTGCAGTGGGCAGGTGGGCAACCATTTGGTGCTTCATGGGAGGACACCGTAAGTGGGAACGGCTTAACCTGGGCAGGAGAGGGGCTTAGCAGGGTGTAGGATCAGATTCCACGGCAGCCACAGAGCCCTCGGCCTACTTCTGCAGGTGAGTCGCATCTAGCCTTTCTCCTGCCTTGTGGTGACTGATCTTTCAAGCTATCAAGTTAATCACAAGGACATGTACCAGCCTCAGTGCCCCCCTCTCCACAACACCCCAAAGAAACCACAAAGAAAATAATTATTATAAGCACATTTCAACTTTTCATGCCTCACCATTGCCAATTGCAGGAGCTCCCAGACCCTTGACCTGGAAGTTCTAGGGCTTTCACTCTATCATCCCAACTGACCTTTCCGGTATCTTCTCCTAATACTTTTCTACTCGACCTATAGGTTCTAGCCAGCTGCCTACCCAAACATAGATCCCTAAACATGTTCCTCATTTTCCTACCTTTGTCTTGCTTATCCTGTTCCCTATTTCTGGAAAGTTCTTTTCCCATGTCTGCTGTTGAAATCTCAATCATATTCAAAGACTCATTACATCTGGGAGGGCTCTTTACGTTTCAGGTGACACTCAAACAATAAAGGGAATCTATTGGCTCATGTAACTGAGAAACACAGAGATATATAGCTTCAGGTGGTGCCTGATCCAGCAACTCAGCACCACAAGTGACGTGGTTTTGCTCTATCCTTCTTTTCTGCCTCTTGCAGGATCAGCTTGTCTTCACACACTGTCTCTTCCCTGTTGGCTCCCCTCTCTCCTCTCCTAGCGGTGGTAGATGTCCTCCATGTCTTTGGAGGCTGACCTGGATTACATTAGTGGGCTCCTGTGTTCTCTGCCTTCCACTTGGGCTTGGCCAGTGTAGAGCACCAGCAAGGACTCAGAAGATGGTTGGGGTGTCTGTCACACCTCTGTCTTTCATGGGGCACATCCCTCCCCGATGAGGTGACGGTCTCTACACAGTACTCGCTGTCTCTGCATTCCAGTAACCATCCTCTGTGGGTCTAGAGTAGTAATGGCTCCAAGATACTTTACTACTCCTTGAGTTTTCCCTGCACTTTGCTCCTACCTTTGTAAATAGGCCATTAATTAATTGCTCCTCAAACTGCCCCACTGAGTGTGCCTTCTATTTCCTGCTGGGATCTTGACTGATATAGCAGGCTTTCCCCTTCCATGGTAGCAAAATGATTTGCAGCAGTCCCACATCATACATCTTCACCCTGCATGGTTCAAGGGAGGGAGCAGTTCTCGTTTAGCTGCTTCAATAAAAGGAAGATGAAGCTTCTTGCCTGGAAGCCCAGCACATATCTTCATGTTCTTTGGCTTCCACTGTATACTCATCCACTCATGAACCAATCACTGTGGTGGTGGTGGTGATGGTGATGAGAACGGAAATGTGCTGATCCAGCTAAACGAATAAGAGTCTTCCCTGGTGCTGAGGTTGAGGTCATTTCAACCCAAACCCTGTGCCTGAAATAGATGAGGGGTGATGCCCTCAAAACAAAACAAAGGTGCGGCTGTCCTAAATGGAAAGAGGAGGGGATGCAGCACACTCGCCCCAAGTGCCATCTCTTTCTTTGAAGCCTGTGACGGTAAAATTTACGCGTCAACTTGACTGGGCTGAGGGATGCCCAGAGAGCTAGTAAAACATTATTTCTGGGTGTGTGTCTAGGAGGGTGTTTATGGAAGAGACCAGCATTTGAATAGGTAGACTGAGTAATACACATTCTTTTATCTCCTATTGGTTCTGTTTCTCTGGAGAACTCTGACGAATACAAAGTCTGTCCTTATTTCCCCAAGAGGATATGATGTAATGGCCAGCATGATAGGTGTGGTTCTTGCCCTCATGGAGCTTACAGTGTAGTTAGGAGACAATTTACATTATGCTAAGTGCCAGAAAGGAAACAAATGAGGTGCTGAGAGAAGAAAAATACTGATGACCTACTTTAGATGGTGTGGTCAGGGAAAGCTTCTCGGAGGAGGTGACATTAGCCGAGGCTGGAGAGTTGAGGAGCCAGCAAGGGCAGGGGGAAGGCAGGAATTCCAGGCATCCTGATGTGCACAGGCTTGTGAGTGGGTAAGTGCCAGGTGCATGAGGAAACTACACAAGGCCAGGTGGCTGGAGTGAGGTGGGCAAAGGGCACAGCTGCCTGGATGAGACAGAAGAGGTAGCAGGGCTTCCTGAATCAGGGTGTGGATTCCATTCTGGGTGCAGAGAGGAGCCACCGAAGGATTTGAAGCAGGGGTGAGCCTTACTCCAATTCACATCTTAAGATCACTCGAGAAAAAGGGGCACTAATTTGGAACTTGCTGCAATTGTCCAGGTGAAAGATGGCAGAGACCCAGACAGGTGCCAACCGTGGGATGGAGAAACCGAGCAAATCTGAGACCTATTTTAGAGGTAGAATCAGCATGATCGATTTACCGATGGGTGGGAAGCGGGTGAGTAGGAGGTGAGTGAAGAAGAAAAGTAGAGGGACTCCTCAGTTGCTGGCCTGAATACTGAGTCGTGGTGATGGGGGTGAGAATCAGGAGTGTCCAGCAAAGGCCGTTCCACATCTCAGGTCCTAACCACAAAGCCTGGCAAGAGTCTGATTGGCTCCCTTTGGGTCAAGTGCCCCGCCCTGGTCCACTAGCTACGCTGAGATGGGGGAAGGTATATGGGAGTGAGTGTATGAGAGACTGCCTAAATTTGCTAACAATTTTTCCAAAAGGTGAAAATAAGCATACAAATAACTAGGATACAAAGCATTGTAAGGCCTGAGACAGATACCATGTGGGGTATCTTTGCACCCCACCGGCCATTAATTCCCCTTTCTCTACAGTCTGGCCCACCTGCCCTTGGGTAGAGGCCAACTACAGCTGATGGCAGAAAGAGACTCTCCTATGAGAAAACAAAGAACAACAGTACAATGAAGAACGAGGTGCAGCATGTCTGTAGACACATCTCTGGTTTTGTGTCCAAAGAATTGACAGTTCCAAGATGACTTTTGTCTACTTTGATTTCTCACTGATTCCAAGTTACCTCATTATTTATATATATAATTAATCTACACAGTAGGTTGCTCTTTTTCACATGCCAGGATAACTTTAAAAAATGGTTTTCAAGTTATTTTATGGGTCTATTTAAATTTTCTGCCTGCTTTCTGCTCTGCATCCATGGAAACTTCTCCATGAATCCTTGTTTACAAACGATTCAGGACTCCTGAGTATTCTGGGGCACTGATGTCTACCAATTCACTGGTATAAATGGCTTCTCTAACTCTATGTTTTACTAGAGAGAAAGAAATACATGTATAATGTAGGCCTAAAATTTACCCATTTCCTGTTTCTATCTTAAAAGATTATTCACCGCTTTTCAGCTGGGTGACCTTGGACAAATCACTTAACCTTCAATTTTTTGTTTGTAAAATGGCAATAGTGCCAAACTCACTGGGCTGTTCTGAGGATTAAATGGGATAATCTGTGTAAGCCACTTAGCACAGTGCCTGGCACATGGTAAACTAAGCACTCAATCACAGCTGACAGCTCTCCACATGAAAGGAGTAAAGAATATCTCTAAATGCTACCATGATGTGGTCTCCAGCATGTATTGTGAAGGGAGAAAAGCAAGGTAGAGAAAAGTGTACAACCGTATTAAATATATAAAATATTAAATATATATACCTATAATTATGCATATACTTATATTTAAAAACCAAATAATGGGAGAATAATCAATAAAATTTAAAAATGGTTACCTATGGGGACAGAGGGAACAGGGTCATGTGGGAGGAGAAAGACAGAGAAGCCAGGCTTCTCTGAACATAACTTCATTTGTAGATATGACTTTGGAGCCATGTAAATAACTTATATAAAATAACATTCTAAAATTTTAAAGTCATCCCTAAAAGTAAAAAATAAATCCGTTTTGGGGATAACTACCCAGAGAAGGAACTCTACTAAGTTGGCAGGTGGATTCTTTTCTTAGGCTTACTGCAAAACACAGTAAGCTTAAGTGTATATCCCCGGTCCAATATACCCTGAGGACAAAAAAAGAACAGCCAAAATGAAAGTATTAAGATGTGTAAAGTAATCATGTTTTTGCTAGCAGAAGTATTATTCTCAGATTGTTGTGTTTGTTGTGCTATGATAAAGTAATACAATACGTGACACTGCAACTCTGTCACTCCCAGAGTCAATGAGAGCCAGAATTCTCAGTGTGGGAGAAAGGTGATAAGGCAGAAGAGGTCAAGTAAAATCCCTATGGTCCTGAATTTGAATAGGAACTATTGGGATGAATTCAGAATGTATTTCTTAGCTCTGTCCATGGAAAAGACCTAGAAATAATGACCAACCCATACCAATAATGAGCACTCCTAGCCTCCAGATTGTGGCTTCATGTGTTAAAATGTACCCATTTTATATTAATATTATGATATCATATTAATATTAGGATATTAATTTATGGAGGTGACTGAGCGATGACACAGAGAGGTAATGCCATTAAAAGAATTTATTACTAGCAGTTTCCAAGAGCGGAGCATGCCACACCACACTGGGCCATGTGGGGAAGCACCAGGTTTTTGACAGAAGGCGTAAGGAGTGAGGAGACAGCATGGTCCAGAGCCTTTACTGTGTTTTCTGTGCTCAAGGCCAGTCAGAGCAGGATAAACAGTTTAGGACTGAATAGTTTGCATGATGTTGGTGGGCTCTGGGATGGTCTCTAGCTGTCCGGTACCTGGCCCTGTGTTGATTTGGGGCCGGGGAAATATTGGCTTGGTGTGTGAGAGTCAGATAAAGGCTGTGGTTGGGAGTATGGACTAAGGGTTTGTTGGTTTGCGTATGAAAGGTACAGTGCAGGTGAGTTGTTTATTATTTTAGGAATTAGCTAGCTCTGCGAGAGGCAGTGTCCTTCCAGTCAGCAAGGCTCCCCAAGATGTCAAAACATCATAGGGGCTTCCCTGGTGGCGCAGTGGTTGAGAATCTGCCTGCCTAATGCAGGGGACACGGGTTCGAGCCCTGGTCTGGGAAGATCCCACATGCCGTGGAGCAACTAGGCCTGTGAGCCACAACTACTGAGCCTGCGCATCTGGAGCTTGTGCTCCGCAACAAGAGAGGCCGCGACAGTGAGAGGCCCGTGCACCGTGATGAAGAGTGGGCCCTGCTCGCCACAACTAGAGAAAGCCCTCGCACAGAAACGAAGACCAAACACAGTCAAAAATAAATAAATAAATAAAATTTAAAAAAAAAACACATACATTTAAAACATGATTAATACATCTCAAAATACCATTTCCCCCAAAAGGAACCAGTCGTCCTTGGAGAAATTGTTGGCTCCAGGAAATATATGAGATGAGCCTGGAAGGTCTTGTCATACCAGAAAGTAAGGAAGCTTTCAAAGATGGCTTGAGTCATCCCGAAAGGACTCAATAGCCAACTTGAGATGCCTCCCACTGGCCAAAGATGGGATGATTTCAGCCTCAATAAAGATAAAAACTGCAATGGATTAAAAAACGGCACATATATTTAAAGCTACAAGTTAACAATGCTACTAAAAAGAAGTGTATTGTTCCTGATTGGAGGATGCTAGGAAGTCAACTCAGTGTTTTGAAAACCAGTAAATAAAGAAAAAGAATCAAGCATTTATCCTGTTTTTCTGAACTGTGCCACTGGGTAACCAGATAGTAAATGAAGGGACTTTTCTTTGTTTCAGTGCTATATAAGGAATGGTGGAATTAGACTATCACCATTTGATAAGCCCTAATATATTAAAGGATCTAAGTATTGAGTGTCGACACCTCTTGTCAGAACAAAAAGAGACAGCCAGACAGCCTCCTGCTAGAATACACTACTACTTAGGAAGCCGTTTTACAAAAACATTGAACCTGAATCTGAACGAGCCTACAACCAATTTATAAGAAATTCAAAGGCGAGGTGAAACACAATATATGATGCCACCACAGAGTTGTAATCAGCAAAATCCAGACTATGGGAAATTCTCCAGGCCAAAAGCCCTGTTGTATTCAACAAATTCATTTCAATGAAAAAGTATTAAATGGGGCAGAGGCGAGGGGGGTGAGGATACCTATCAATCGGTATCAGTGCAGACCTGATACAGATCCTAATTCAAATAAACCTTTTAAAAGTTATAATTTTATAAAGTGATTGGAAATTTGATCTCTGACTACAAGTTTGATTACATTAAAGAATTGTTAATTTTTTAGATACAATAATGGAATTTGGGGGACTTTTTTCAGAGTCCTTACTTGTTAGAAATATATACTGAAACATTTATGGCTAATTATATGATGTCTGGTATTTGCTTCAAAATAATGCAGGAGGGGGATGTGAATGAGTATAGATAAAATGGAATTGGTCAGTGGGTAATGAGCACGTGAAGGGTCTTTATGCTATTCTGTTACTTTTGTGTGTATTTAAAATTTTCCATAATAAAAAGGTTTTACAGGAAAGAACACAAGGTGACAACAAGTTATCAATTACCCTCTCTATTCCCAGACCTACACCTCTGGCTAGCCTGTAGCCCATTAATGTGAAAAGATCCAAAGACTAGCCATCTATTGATATTTGGCCAGTCAAGATTTCAGTTTTCAAATTTTTCCTTAATAGAACTTTCCAGGCACATTTGTAATAACATCTTATTAATTCTTTTTTTTGTAATAAATAAATTTATTTACTTTTGGCTGTGTTGGGTCTTTGCTGCTGCGCTCGGGCTTTTCTCTAGTTGAGGTGAGGGGGGGCTACTCTTTGTTGTGCTGCATGGGCTTCTCATTGGGGTAGTTTCTCTCACTGCAGAGCACGGGCTCTAGGTGTGTGGGCTTCAGTAGTTGCAGCATGCGGGCTCAGCAGTTGTGGTGCACGGGCTTATTTGCTCTGTGGCATGTGGGATCTTCCCGGACCAGGGCTCGAACCCTTGTCCCCTGCATTGGCAGGTGGATTCTTTTTTTTTTTTTTTTTTTTTTTTTTTTTTTTTGCGGTACGGGGGCCTCTCACTGTTGTGGCCTCTCCCGTTGCGGAGCACAGGCTCTGGACGCGCAGGCCCAGCGGCCATGGCTCACGGGCCCAGCCGCCCCGCGGCAATGTGGGATCCTCCCAGACCGGGGCACGAGCCCGAGTCCCCTGCATCGGCAGGTGGACTCTCAACCACCAGGGAAGTCCCCCTATTGATTCTTATGAAAGCTAGATAGATTTAATTAATCATTCAGGCGACTAAAAAATAACCCCTTTATGTTAAATGCTAATTATTTTGATTAAACTTTTTTTAATGTCTTGTATCACTGCCTGTCATAGGAAATTGAGTCACTAACAACTTTTTAAAAAACATTTTATGACTCAGAATCATTGTTAGGAAACCTCAGGCACTGAGCTGTCTGTAATCTAGCCTAAGGGGCTATGTAATTACCTGCTGTTATTAGTGTTGATTCAAAAGCCCTGAGACCTTGCTTCTCTTCTAGGTGGTGATCTTCCGTTTCCTCCTCCTTGCTGCAGTCAGCATATCTGCTCCCCACGTCCCCACCTTGTAACTGTAGTCTGTTCTCTATCCCTCTTACACTCCTCATAGCAGCCTAATAGGGGGCCCTGCTCACAGTAAGCACCCAATAACCATTTACTGCATTGGATTAAACCTGGGAAGAATGGAAGTCTGCCAAAGGAAATCAAATGATTAAGCTTACTAAATCATTAATTTTAGACACATCCCTTAAGCCGCTGAGTGAGGTTTGGGAATTCTTACCTGAGTTCCAAATGGCTGAGGTAGCCAGGAGTCTGGCTGCGGAATTAAATGGGGGATGCGGCTCTAGTGTGCATCAAAATGTATGTTTGCGGGCACACGTAACTGCTGCTGATTTGTACCGCAGGAAGAACAACAGTAGCAAATTGATAAAGAAGTTCTAGGTCCACTTCTAATATGAAGAACAGCCCTTGATTACCTTAAGTACAGCCCCTACCTTCATTGTAGATACCAGTGTACGAAAGTATTGTCTGAAATTCCAGGCTACTTGTTGAAATTAAAACACTTTTTTATAAAAGATGATGAAATATTTTGACTAACACAAAGAATTAGGTAAATTGTGTGGAAGGAAAAACCCATAATCTCCAGTTTGTCTTTCCTACTAAAACGTTTGATCTTTAACTATGAGATATATCTTAAGTGTATCTTTAGTAGGCACCTTATTTCTCACTAAATATAGTTTTGTTCAGGCACAAAACCTTGGAGTCATCCTAGATTTCCCTTGGTCTCATCTCACATCCAATCCATCTGTAAATCCTGCTGACCCTACCTTCAAAATCCATCCAGGATTGAGCTGACACCTCTGCCACTACACCCCAGTCCAGGTCACCTCCTCTCTCCCTCTCCTGAGTTTTGTTTTAGCTCCTTATCTGTCCCCTACTTCCACCACTGTCTGTTCTCTATCTATACCTGGAGTGATTGTTTATGAGAAGACAGTCTTATCTTGTCTCTTCTCTCTCCAGTGGCTCCCATTACACACCACGTCTCATCATGGTCGACTATCTACACAGCCAGCCCCTGCCTGCCTCTCCAAACTCATTTCTTCCACTCTCCCTGTTGGCGGCTCTGCTCCCATCACATGAGCTTTCTTGCTGCTCTTTAAACATGCAATAAATCTGTGTTGAATGAATGAAATCTAATAGTTGCTGAATGCATGAATTAGTGAATTAAATTCTATAATAATTGTAATCAATATAACAATTAGTACAAGCTGTTACGCTAGCCCAGCCCAGGGAGATGCTTTTTTTTTACCCAACTGGTCTAAACTGGTGGTTCTCAGACTTTACCTGGCATCAGAATCACCTGAAGGGCTTGTTAAAACTCAGGTGATTGGCTCCACCCCTAGAGGAGTTTCAGATTCAGTAGATCTGGGGTGGGTCTAAAAATCTGCATTTCTAATAACTTCCCAGGTGATGCTGATGATTCTGACCAGGCACATACTTGGGCTTAAATATTCCAGCCTGGAGGTCAATTGAACATTCTGAGCAGAATTTTGGCAAATTTTGTCCTGGTGTTCGGGCATGGGGAAAAAAAAAAAAACCCGGACCTCATTTTTTTTTTTAATACTTAGCCACAAGGTGGCCCCCTAGCTCCGGTAATGACTCCACTGGCCCCCAATTAAACCAGCTTTTGTTATCTGGAGAAGTTCCCAACCATTTCTTTTCTTTCTTTTCCTTCCTTCCTCCCTCCCTCCCTCCCTCCCTTCCTCCCTTCCTTCCTTTTTTTTTTTGGTGAATTTAGCTGTAGGGCCAGTCGTTTGCTGTTCACAAAAGGCTGTCTCATGGGGGGCATGCTGGTGGCCTCCTCAGCAATGTAAGCTTCTGTGCTCTGTTAGAAATCACCACTGTCCTTCACATGGAAATGACACAGGGGAAGATAGGTGTGTAAGTGTGAGAAGACACTGTATCAGAAAATGAAAGGAGATTTCACTGGAGCCTACAAGGAAGGAAACACACACAGGACAGACGTCCAGCTCTGTGTAGCCCAAGGCGCCCTGCACACAGTAGACGCCGCATAGGCTGATCAGCCTCTCAACCCCTCACACCCCTCCACCTACCTCCTTACTGTGGGTGAGGAGGGCGCCTTTCCTTCAGCGGCCACCTGCCCTTGCCCGGCGTCTTCACTTCACTCCCAGCCAGCCAAGGGGGCCCTGGACCAGCAGGAGTCGGAGAAAAGGACGGAGGATTGAGAACAGGGCTTATCGCTTTCCTGGGCGAGGTGTTGGTACCAGCGGAGGGGCTGGGCTGGCAGCTGATGGGCCAAAGTGGAGAGTGCTGGGCGGGGCAGCATGCAAGGACTCAGTGTATGGCTCTCCCTCTTCTCCCGTGCACACCTGTTCTCTTGCTTCTCTTTCTTTGTAGACTGAAACATACATACATTTCATACATTCATGGAGCCTGGAAAATGCAGCCACGTGATAATGTGCAAAAGTTAAAAACAGCCTTCCTGACATGTATACACCAATATGTAGAAAATGGGTAACTAATACGAATCTGCTGTATAAAAAAATAAAATAAAATTCAAAAAATTAAATTACAAAAACTTATAATTAAATAACTTATATTTTTATAAATTAATTTTTATGTATAATATATAATTTAGAATTATACAGTAGTATCTAAATAAATACTCAGAACTCCAAAAAAAAAACCCCAAAACCAAAAAACAGCCTTCCACATTACAAGGGGGTTTCCATTCCCAGAAAGGATGTGTTCTTTATATGTTGATCTTTTTGTCACATAAAAGGGTCTCACTGAGGCTATAGGTGGACCTCTTTGGGGACTACTGGTGATCTTTAGTCTTTGTTTCAGTTTTATTAAATTTATGAGAACTTTGTTTCTTACCACAAATATCATTACTCTCATATCTCTGTTTTCTACTCATTTGAGAGAAAAAAGAACAAGGGGAAGTAAAGCTTCAAATAGCTGTAAAACAGATATTGCTGAACGAAGATGGTGACACCACAGAGACAGACCCACTGGCTAGCGGGCAGCAGCATCACGAGAGGGTTTGCGGTATTTGTTCACTTATGGAGATCTGCAGGTGTCATAATGCAGGCATTTAGGGGAATCCAGACCTTGTCTGGAGTAGGGAGATATATCCTGTAAATGGGAGCTGTAGCAGACCCTGGCCACTGGCCCCTCAAGTCTCAGTGTAACTCCCTCAGGAGTAAAGCCTGAAAACCTAGAAACCCCTTTCCCAGACTCCTTCGAAGCTCTGCCGAACAGAGGCCCCTGTGTGACACTTAAAAGGTGCACCTGGGTTCATTGCAGCTCTATTTACAATAGCCAGGACATGGAAACAACCTAAGCGCCCATCATCGGATGAATGGATAAAGAAGATGTGGCACATATACACAATGGAATATTACTCAGCCTTAAAAAGAAATGAAATTGAGCTATTTGTAATGAGATGGATAGACCTAGAGTCTGTCATACAGAGTGAAGTAAGTCAGAAAGAAAAAGACAAATACCGTATGCTAACACATATATATGGAATTTAAGGGAAAAAAATGTCATGAAGAACCTAGGGGTAAGATAGGAATAAAGACGCAGACCTACTGGAGAACGGACTTGAGGATATGGGGAGGGGGAAGGGTGAGTTTTGACAGGGCGAGAGTCATGGACATATACACACTAACAAACGTAGTAAGGTAGATAGCTGGGGGGAAGCAGCCGCAAGGCACAGGGATATTAGCTCGGTGCTTTGTGACAGCCTGGAAGTGTGGGATGGGGAGAGTGGGGAGGGAGGGAGACGCAAGAGGGAAGACATATGGGAACATATGTATATGTATAGCTGATTCACTTTGTTATAAAGCAGAAACTAACACACCATTGTAAAGCAATTATACCCCAATAAAGATGTTTAAAAAAAAAAAAAAAAGGTGCACCTGGGAAGGTGCAAGTGAGGAATACAGGGTAGAGCTATATTGGGACGTCGAGATGCAGTAGCTGGGGACGGGGTTCTACTGCCTGGTTCCTTGTATCCAAGGTGTGCGGCAGTGGGCAGTGCCAGCAATGGAACTTCTGTTAGAACAGTTCTTCTAGAACTCAGAACTCTTAGCTGCATTGTTCCTGGCTACTGGCTATTAGTAACCTGTTTCCCTATTATTCTCAGAAATTCTGCTTCTTACTAATACCCGGTAATCGATGCTTCTCATAACTAGAGTGGATTCTGTTGTCTGTAACTCGGAGCTCTTACCAATAGGTTACTCTGTCTAAATCAAAGCTATTCAGACTGGCTCAAGGAAATGTGACATCATTCTCTTTAAATCCCCTGAAGTTGTGACACATCTCCTGTTACCCCTTCTTCTAGTTCCTGTTCAACAGTTTGGAGCTCTTCCTCCCATGTGCTCTGATGCGTATCAGTCAGGAAGGTTCTAGCACTCCCTACCTGACTGCAGATTCTGCTGTTTCCTCATCCAGTTCCCTGAAGGTGTTCGTTTTGAAAACCAGCTGACACTCTTCCTTGGCACTTTTGTGGCACCTCCAGCACTGTCACTTGGATGTTTTTTGACAGCTATTACCATGAGAACATAAACACCACGGAGAAGTGAACACACTGACTTTCATGACTCAAAATGAAGAAACACAGCAAAGTGCTCATTGATCAGGGCTTACAGTACAGGATGCCATGACAGCTGTCAGCCAAGGGCGTATAATACTCCATCTACTTGCTAACGGGTATTGTTAAAAAATCTATATATGTTAACCCTATTCTTCAAAACTGTAATTCCTCATGTGAATGGCACTATCAGCTTTGCATAGAACAATGCTAAACGTAGTTTACTTTTATTGTACAAAAAGACACACGGCAGGAAAATCGAATATAGGGACTGAAGGCAGCCTAGAGATGTTTCATGTCAATAGCACTGACTAGACACTGAGAGAAGGCACCTGTGCTAAGAAAGGACTAAAGTGGCTAGCTCCAACTCTAACAACAAATCCCAGTGTGCAGGTGGGAGGGGGGTTGGGTTTCTCACACCACCAATCAATTCTCCAACACCATCTGGGTGTCCTAAAATTCAGCTCAATTCTGACACTAGCCACCAGGAGAGAACATCAGATCCCACAGGTTAAGGGCTCACTCCCACAAGACTGCCCCCACTTCAGATGCCAATTGCAAGTCCAGGTTGTCACCTGTGCTTCTGACTGATTGGTTATAAATCAGGGGTCCCCTTTGTCCCCTCCTTGGGTTTGATTAATTTGCTAGGGCTCACAGAAAATACTTACCAGATTACAGGTTTATTATAAAAGGATATAATTCAGGAACAGCCAGATGAAAGAGATGCATAGAGCAAGATATGTGGGAAGGGGCGTGGAGCTTCTGTGCTCTCTGAATGTGCCATTCTCCCCCAAAATCTCCATGTGTTCACCAATCTGGAGGCTCTCCGAACCCAGTCCTTTTGGGTTTTTTATAGAGGCTTCATCACATACTACCTTGCCAGATACGATTATTTGTAGAGGAAGACGTTTAGATTTCATTAACACCTTTACTGTGATACTGACATACAATAAAATGGCATTTATTTAAAGAAAAATGATTAAATCATTGGCCACTGGTGATCAATTCAACCTCCAGCCCGTCTCACCTCCTTGAAGTTAGGGGGATGGGATTGAAATTTCCAACCTCTAATACCGGTTGATTCCCCTGGCAACCAAGCTCCCATCCTTAGGTGCTTTCCAAAAGTCACCTCATTAACATAAACCAAGTTGTAGAAAAGGGCTGGTTATGAACAACAGGACGTTCGTTTCACCCTTATGGCTCTGAAGCAACTTCAGGAACTCAGCACAAGAGATCAAATACTATGACAAAAGATGCTGCCACGCTCCTAGCACTCAGGGAATTCCAAGCGTTTGGGGAGCTGTGAGCCAGGAACTGTGGATGAAGACCAACTCTACATGAGAAGTAGATTTTGGTCACCTGAATGACCAAATCTAGATTTATTAATAAACTCACTAGCTCAGCAGTTCACAGCCTTGGCTGCACATCAGAATCACCTGGGACTTAAAAAATGAAAATTATTCAGGTCCAAACCTAGACCAATCGAATCAGACTCTTCGAGGGTGGGGCTTAAGCATTTATTAAGCTCAGGTGATTCTAATGAGAACCACTGGGCAGGACTTTCTACTTTGCCTCATTTATTCTCATGAATGTGGCTTTTTCTCCTCTCACTATAGGCATCTGAGGATTTAAGTTTTTCTAGTAAGTAGCATTTGTGGCTGGAGGCCAACTTACGGTTAGAAGACTCGTGCGCAGATGAGGCCTACTTGGTGTGGATGGGAGCTCCACCAGGGCACAAATACTTGCAGACAGGGATTGCTGGGGGCCATCTTGGAGTCTCCCGGAGATACGTGCCTTTGTTTGTCTTCCAGCTAGTAAAACCTCCAACCAGCCAACCAACAAGCCTCAGGCCATTGTCCTAGGGTTGGGATGGCTGGGCCCTCTTTCCTGGGCTGAACACTACAGCACAGTTTACATGACTTTCCAATTTCCACCAAACCATAGCAGTGGCAAATCGGTCAGGAGAGAGGGAACATATTTTCTTCAGAGCAGGGGTTGACAAACTTTTTCCATAAAGGACCAGATGGTAAGTTATTTAGGCTTTCTGGGAGAAAAGCCAAATAGAGGATATAGTGGAGGTTCTTATATAACAGAAGAGAAAATTCCTGCCCTGCTCCATCCTACCCCATTTGCCTGGGGTGGGCCATTCCCAGGAGTGGATACCTTGACGCCCAGGTGCCATCATCTCGGAGACATTTTCAGGACAGAGAGCCACTGGCCTGATGGGGAGAGGCTTGATAGACGGGGCGGGAGGCTGGGCTGCCACAGTCTGTTTCATTCTGCCAATGTCACCTGAGCCTTGGAGCATAAGTCCAGTCATCTCAACTTGGGCCACTGGCCAGAGGGAGGCAGTTTGCCAAGCTGCCAACACCTGGACTGGGCTTCTACTGCCTGGTCCCCAGCATTTGCCAACAGTGAAGTCCCCAACATGCAGGTGGTGACCAGTGTGGACCCTGGGCAGGGGTAAGATGCAGCCACCAACCAGGGAGGCTGGTGCTGGGAGTGGAGGGAGGAACGGGGACCAGGGCCACACACGCCTTTCTGTCACATGGACCCTTCCACCATAAGCACGTATTAAAGATTATATTTTATAACTGTGATTATATTTTATAAACACAAATATAATCCAGGGTGGGCTATATGCTTTCCTTCTGATTTTAAAATAAATTATCTTTGTGGGCTCCTACACATATTGTGGGCCCTAGGCCCTGTGTGTACTGTGTCTAATGGGTGAGTTGGCCCCGACCCAGTGGATGGGGCCACCCAAGCTTGGTCTCCATGGCTCACAATGCTTGTCTGTTGGAGCAGTGCCTGAGGGCCATGCAAAAGCAAGAAGCAGGCTGGATTTGACTTGGGGGCCGGTTGGCTGAACCCCTGCTCTAGATGACCAAGATGCAATTAGCTGAGAGCATTTCTCGTGGGCCACAGGACACCTAAGAAAAGACACGTTCACCCAAAGTAACTGGGAACCCCTACAGAGAGTTGGATCTCCTGCTGGGTCCTGCTACCCACCCCTATTACTTTTCCTAATGAAGTATTACTCACTTATGGAAAAGTATATGAAATATATGGCGTCAACTTAATTCATTATCACAAAGCAAACACCCGTCCAGATCAAGAACATAGCCAGCACTTCTGGAGGCCTCTCTAGTCCCCCTCTAATCACCACCTCCTCTCTCCACCTGAACAGGCTACTCAACTGACTTCTAACTCTGTAGGTCAGTTTTGTTGGTGTAAATGGAATAACACCACACAGAGCATTGCACGCTTTGGTGTCTGGCCTCTTTCAGTCCTGGCCATTGTTGCTCTTGTGTTTCCGGAAGGATGGAGTGGAGTGGGCCACCACTCACAAGATCCTTTTGTCCTGAGATTGCTTCTCTCAAATGGGCTTGGCTGGAGGTCAGGAGGGCCTGTGAGCAGCCCAGCCCACCAGCCCAGGGTGCTCTGTGGCCTAGAGATAAAATGTACATTCATGCTACAAAGTAGCTGGCAACAAACCCTTGTGACAGGCACGCTAACAAGAAAACCAACCTGACCAGGGAAGTTGATTAAGGATGTTCCTCTTAACTTCAGCCTCATTGCCTCTGAGACTCATTAACCACTACTTATTAAAAGGAAAAAAAATATTTTTACAGGGCAGACATATTCCACATGCTTTATGTTTGAGCGTGAGTCAAATCTTTTAACTGCAACTCACCTCCCGAGTTCAGGGCTGCCGTGTATAACCATGAGGTCTGCACACTGCATAACTCCAGGGGGCATCGTTGACAAAGAATATGATGTGCCTGGTGCTGGGCGTGGAACCACACAGTGCAGGGAGCAGCATGTCAGCAGACTCAGTTGCCTGGATCCAGACCACACTGTAACTTAACATGTGGTCTGGGTACCTAGACCTTCATCAGTTATACATTTGGGGAAAAGTTCTTCAAATTAGTTGTGTTCTGGTTCATCCATTATTATTAATTAATTAATTAATTATTTTTGGCTGTGTTGGGTCTTCGTTGCTGGGTTTTCTCTAGTTGTGGCGAGCAGGGGCTACTCTTTGTTGTGGTGCACGGGCTTCTCATTGCGGTGGCTTCTCTTGTTGCAGAGCACGGGCTCTAGGCGCACGGGCTCAGCAGTTGTGGCACGTGGGCTCAGTAGTTGCGGCGCATGGGCTTAGTGGCTCCGCGGCATGTGGGATCTTCCCAGACCAGGGCTTGAACCCATGTTGAGCATTGGCAGGCTGATTCTTAACCACTGTGCCACCAGGGAAGTCCGTTAATCCATTATTAATCCAGGAATCCACCGCCCCCTTTTTTTTGCCCCAATAGGCTAAAATGACTGAATCAGTATTTGATGATTAACAAGATCTTACAGGCTCTCCTGTGGGTGTGTGGGGGGAGAATGGAAGTAGTGGGAAGGTGGGCAGTGTTTACATTTTGAACACCAATTCTCTTTATCTGGGATGTATCTATAAAAGAAGCATTTTGTTACATATACAAAATGTCCAGAATAGGCAAATCCATAGAGACAGAAAGTAGGTAAGTGGTTGTCAGAGGTCCTGGGTTTATTTTCTGGGCTGATGAAAATCTGGAATTAGATTGTTGATGGTTATACAGCTCTGTGAATATACTAAAAACCACTGAATTGTATACTTTGAAGGGGTGAATTTTATGGTTTGTGGATTATATCTCAATAAAGGTATTCTTTTTTTCAAAAGTGAAGAGACACTGAATCTCTACTGACCTCAGGACACTAGCTGAAAAAATTTTTTCAAAGAAGGAACACTTCTGAGATTGATGTATGTTTTCTTTTCCCTCTAAAGGTGGAGCTATATTATATGAAGGGCTGGATATGTCCAGGTAAGACCGGAGATCTCTTCCTTCAGAGGCCCCAGGGTCTGGAAACTAAGGCTGCTAGTGGGAGCTTGTAGGATAATCGTATTATAAGAGGTTTCTAAGTTCCCTAATTGTGCTGGAATGCGGTGTCACTGAAAATGAGATGATATAAAAGAATGGGCTGGGTGTGGTGGCAAGGATGGTAGGCATGGGCAACTGTTTTAGGCAGGGACTTTCTCAGTAATTCTACAGACTGGGGCATTCTTTCAGCTTGGCTCTAGGCTTACAGTAGATGGTCAATTAAGGCCTGTTGACCTACTTGTCCTAAAGAGACTTGACTATGGAGGTATGCCGCAAAACCACTCACTGTTTTAAGATCCCTGCTAGTGCTGAGTGGGGGGTGCCCAGGAGCCTGGACGCTCACCACCGCAAGTCACATCAGTGACTGTCCTGCAGCAGCTCTGACACCTGAGTGGCCTGCCAGGCCTCAGGGGGTCGTGCTGGCTAAATGCTACTAGAAAAAATAATCAATTCAGTCACCCCCAGGCCCTCCCCTAGAAGAGCTCCACCAGTAAATACCACTTCAAAACACAAGGAAGGAATAAAGGAACATGCAGATCCTAGTAGAAAGGCTGTATTCATTTCTGAGCACTGCTATGTTTTAAGGCAAGTGTCACACATACAAAACAGTCAGAGATGAACAGTATTTACCACAACATGTTAGAAGCGCAGGGGAGACATCTTCAGACAATGAGAAAGTGGCATTTTCCCCAGCCGGGTCACTCCTGGTCTGATTCTTGTTGCAAACAGAAAAACAGGGAGAGAGCCAAGGGAAGGGGAGCAATCACCATCTGGATTTTACAAGGAAGCACCCTTCCCCAGGCACGGCGCTCCCCTCACCGCAATCCCAGGTCCAGGATAGAGGATGCGCAGTCCCTGAGTCTGATTGTCCAGCTCTACTGTCCATGTTTTGTAAAATTCACCTTTAGAAACAGGAAAATCAGGATGCCAAAGACATGCAACTTGCAGTTAGTCCACCTCTGTCCAAATTCAAATTCGCCCGGACTGGAGCTAAAATATACACACACACATACATATAGATGTTACCCGCATGTATACCTCCCACATACATGCTGCATATATGTATGTGTACGTACATAGCCATGTATATATGTGGAAGAAGGAAAGATGAGATCTAATGACACCTGAAAAATAGTGAATGTTTGGGATTTGCAGTTTGGGATCCATCAATGTGATTGTTTCCCCTTTGAAAACAGAAGGCATCAGCAACAAGCCAGAGGGTCGAGGCTTCCAGGCTCCTCTCAGCCCAGCTCCTGGTCACTCCTGCTTCACAGGAGACGGGAGTGACTTAGCTGGTTTAAAGAGGGCTGAAGGGAAAAGGGCCAGGTCTGCTCCGTGCCCCTTGGTTCTTCCCCGCCCATTCCGCTCAGGCCCATGCCCCACAATCTTAATACAGGGGAGTTTCACTCTCTGTCCCCCCTTCCCCCTATTCCAGTTGTGACAAGGGAATGAGCGAGGCTGAAAGTTTGGGAGTTTTAATGGCCAATGTGCGGTGGCAGAAATGGTGCCTGGGTCTGGGAGTCAAGGGGAGGTCAGGTACCCAGAAGTGTGCTGGGAGGTGGGGTAGTTAATTCACAAAAAGATGAAGGACATCAGGAAGAGGCTGCATTTGATGCTAACAAGAAACTACTAAGAGAACAAGTGACGTGATAACAGTTGCTCCTGCACACAGAACAAAGCCCTGCTCGTAAAAGCTGTCCTCCCCAGAAGACGGAGCCTCCTGGAGAACTTAGGTATCACTTAGGTAACAGCAAGGAGGGTACGGGGGTGTTAGCACTTGATATCCAAGAAGCAAAATGCGAAATGGTCGTTTTTCGCGGATTCACTCGGTTTGCCTCACCAAATCCCTCTGAGGTAGGTAAGAGGCAGGTGACATCAGCCCCATTGTACTAATGGGGTCAAGTGAGGCTCCAGGACTTGCTGCAGGTTACCCCACAGATACACACCAACAGCCACAGAGAAATAGCTGTCTAGTGCCTTTTAGGTTTTCCTTCCCTATCCCGGGCAATGCTTGTTCTCTCCGTAAAGCCCCCTCCCCTAGGTTCAGCTCAAGTCAGTAAGTATCAGGTGGACCATTTAGCTTATAATTTTAAACCTTGATGTCCTGGAGGGAAAGGAAACCAAGTCTATGGAAATCAGCCAAAGCTAGGGCATCTGGGAACAGTGGTACCTCACTCCAATGAAGGGGTGGGTTTGTGGGGTTTTTTAAATTTTCTTTTTGCTGCAATGCAGCATTTTAGGGAGGGTCTAGTTGGATTAAAATCTGTTGCTAGACCAGCCAGGGTCCTGAATGTGATGACCACATGACACCTCCCCAGCGGAGGGGGGCCCCTCTCTGGCCTGTTGCCAAATCAGAGTAGATGGGTGTAGAGCCACAGTGTTGACATAGGCCCAGGTCATGAAAGCAGAAAACCTCCCCAGGGCTGGGGCCAGAATGGGGACATTAGCGCGCGCGCGTGTGTGTGTGTGTGTGTGTGTGTGTGTGTCCGGGCCTGATCAGGCTGCTTCCCTTCCCCCTGCAGCCTGTACTCCCCCTCCTTTCTTGGACTTCAGAATGTAATTGTTTACTTAGTGCCACTGACCAGAGACCCTAGCAGTGTTAACACCATGGAGTATTTCTAACTCGACGACGTGCAGCGCCTCCAGCCTAGTGACCCAGAAGCCAGTCAGGCCGATGTGTAGACTCTCAACACCTGAGGCCCAGCTCAGTGAATTCTAGCCACGGCTATGAATTTGGGAATTCTTCCAATTACTATGGCTCACGAGGCAATGTGACAGATGGCTGCCACCCGTCCAGGTCTGCCCGGAAAGCACCCAAGGCTGAGCTTTCCTGGGTGCAATGAAGTAACATGTGCATTTTCCAAGCTTTAACCACCAGGTCCTGTGAGCCTGTTACTCCCCCTGCCCGGCAGCTCGAGGGTGTGTTTCCAAACAGAGCTGGGGTGTACACAGTTGCACCTAGATATGGTAGGTCAAATGGCAGAGTGTCCTGGTCCTTGGGAACCAGGTCCCGCTGGGAAGCCCAATGCCTGTGCTGAGAAGTAATCCTCAAACCAGTGACTGGGCCAAAGCATTGCACGGGAGGCTAGAAGTCAGTGAAGGCGGTGCCCGGGTCTGCCGACCGGACCGATGGGGCGGGCATCCCCCACAGGCAAGCTGGAAGCCCAGCCCCATCACAGAACTGACTCCTTGGACTCGGGGGTGCTGGCCGCAAGGCCAGTGGGGTTTGGGTGTGTCACCAGGGGTGACGTCTCCTCCTCCGACTTGCAGTTGGGGACGGCCTCCACTTTGACCTCACTCAGCTCCTGCTCGCCTCTCTTCGTCGCCTTCTGATTCAGGTGGTGGAGGATGCCTGCACCCAGGGCATCGCCCTCCACGTTCACCACGGTGGTGGTGCGGTCCCTGGGGGGAAGAGAACAGGCAGGCATTACAGCCAATGATGCCTGGAGCCACCAGGGGGCGGATGTCACCTTGGGCAGAGCCACCAGGAAGCTGTGACACTGAAGGAGAGCAAGCTAGTAAGGGCACAGGGCCTCACTTGATGCTAAAGTGATTTTCTCCAAATACTTTTTATGAAACTAACAGATCCTCATGAAAACTTGGGAAAAAGAAAAGTACAAAGGAGAAAACAAAAGTCACCCCGCCCCCCCATACTCCGCAACCCTGAGTGAACCAGTATTGACCTCTGGATCTGTTTCCTTCCAGAAATCTTTCAATGTATGCATTTCACGTGTGAGACACCATCGTATAAAAGTTACAGACAGCTGGAATGATCGCATAGATTCCATCCTGGGTCCAGCTTCTCTCCCACTCACGGTTGCGCTGTGGGAACCTGCCTTCTTGCTCTCACTTTGGCACTGCATCTCTACTGAATTGTAACCTCCAAATGCTTTCCCTGGCTGGTGGCAAACACCATCTCACAGAGAACAGCGCTGTCCCTTCCAGAAGCTTGTCTTCCCAGACCCCCATAACCATCCCCCATCCCTGGGGCTCAGAGGAAGTATTGTGCCCATTCTGAAGAAAGGGGGAAAATGTGACCTTGCCCGCGGCACTGGAGAAGCTGAGGGCTGTGGAATCAGAGGTCGCGGTGGTAAAGGGCTCCTGTGACTGCAGGTCTCGCCTGGGCAGCCCGCTTGGCGCCCTGCGTCCCTCGTCCTGGCTAAGTGTCCCTTCGTGCCTGCACTCCCCACGTAGAGGAAACAGCGGGGTGAGGAAGGAGGCAGGGCCTCTGACACGCAGCTCTGGTCCCGTCCAGCTCACCGCAACGTACCATCGCAGGGACTGAGTTCCCTCCCAAGTGCTCTCTAGACAAGGCGGGTCTCCAAGGCACATGTCACATTTCACCCCCGAGGATCTGTAGGGATTCTGAGAAGCCCCTTCAAGTCTCCAGGGCTTGAAGATTTCCAAACACAAGATTTCCAACCACCATGGGTTGAGCCACGAGCCCAGGGCCAGGCTCCAGTGTTTAGGGTATCCCATGCCCAGCTCTGACTAGCCTGGCCAGGGGCGTCTTTCTTCCCCAGTGTTGACTGAATGCTCTTCCTGCATGTGCCTAGAACCCTTCTATGTGCTGTGCACGTGTTAACGCATTTAGTCTCCACCATAACTCTGGTGCAGGTTCTGTTCTTATCCCCATTTGACGGATGGGCAGACCAAAGCACGGATGGTTCATATCATACAACTAGTAAATGGCAAAGCTGGGATTTGAGCCCAGGTACCTGGGCTCCAGTGTTCATTTTCTTATTCACATGCTCTACTGTCCAACATCAGTACCTCAGCGGACCTTCCCTATAAAACAGGTATTGTTTGTATCTGAGAAAGGTATCATGGGACTCAAGGAAGCAACACTCAGAAACTGTTCTGTGTCTTTATGGGAGCCCAGGTAATGGCCATCTGGATCACAGCTCCTTCCTAACTCCGCTCCTGAGCCCAAGCCATGACATTCGCATTAGCTGGGCTCATCTTTTCTCCCCTTGCAGAAATCACTCCTTGGACATTCCAGGCCAAGGATGATCATTCCCGAAGGCTCGCTGCTCCAATGGCTATGACCCCTATGCAGCCAACAATCTCCATAGACCCTTGGGCCCCTGGCTTTCCTGAATGTTCTGAGCAAGTTCTCAGTAATGACATGTTTTAAGTTTCTCTGCATGCCCCAGGCCAGCGGAGTGCCAAGCTTCTAGGGAGCTCGTTACAGACCTTCTTTTATTCAGTGCCCTTAGGACTTGCTACTTACACAATCCAGTCCACAGCCAGGATCAGAGAGAGGTCATGAGTGGGCAGCCCAATGGCCTCCAGGATAATGGCGATGGTGAGGACCCCTCCAGCTGGCACGCCTGCTGCTCCAACACTGGACGCTGTGGCTGTCACTCTAGGGGATGGGACAGCAGGGTCAGCCATTAGCCCAGAGTATGAGGGGGCACAGAGACATGCAGAACATGGCAGCCATGGCTTGGAAACTGAAGACCACACAACCCTAGAGTCTGTCAGCTGTGCCCTTGAGAGAGGTTCCACTCTCTTCGAGTAATGAGTTCACGCTGTTCTCAGTTTACAAATGAGACACCCGAATCATGGTGAGATTGGTGTTCATGAAGTTTTTCAAAGGAAATCACAAGAAAAAGACCTCAAGTTTTGTACCAGGCCTAATGATGAAGGAAAGACTACAGAACTTACAGAATGGTGAAAATCTGGCCTGCTTTCAGCTCCACATTGTTGAGCTGGGCAATGAACACTGCGGCCACACACTGGAAGATGGCTGCGCCGTCCATGTTCACCGTGGCCCCGATGGGGAGGATGAACCTGCCGATCCTCTTGTCTACACCATTGTTTTCTTCAATGCACTTAATCATAGAGGGAAGGGTTGCAGAGCTGGAAACGCAAACAACCAACCATGAGAATAGTCCTTCCTGCCCAGGCTAACATAGTACTCAGCTCGGACCTGGGAACAGAGCAATTGGCACCATCCTAGTTTATGGCACTCTCCCCTTGAAATAAGAGAAATATCAGAATTGTTGCAAAGTTTCTGTCACACGTGGGGTTTTGTTAACCCCCAAAGTATTCAAAATTGGACTCCTTAGATTTACCTGTTTTTTTTTTTTTACCTGGATACCCCTGTTCCAAATTTCTCAAGAACCACACATTGTCTCATGGTACAAAATGTGCGTCTCCTCTCTTGAATATTTTTCCTCCCAAAAAGTAAAAGGCAAACTATGATTTTTTTTTTTTTCTTTTAGACCAAGAAGCCGAGATGGCTCTGAGAGTTTGGAAAGAGTAACTGTATTCCTAGATTACAAAGAATAAGACCCGCTCTCTCCAGTGGGCTCTGCAGATTCTGCAGGGTGTGGCTGGCACAGCTGAGAGTAGGCTTGTTTCTGCCTAAGCTGGAGAAACTTACCTCCTTCATTCTTTCCCCCCACGACCTTGTCATATACATAGCCAGTCAGGATGGGAGGAAACACGCCGTAGGGAGGCAAAAACTAAACGTGTGAGTGAAACGATGCGCTGCCATCCTTTGAAAGTTTCCTTTAGTGTATTTGGAAAGCCCAATTTTTTTGTGAAGGATTTCTAATAATGACAAGGTCCATCTTTTGTGCTAAATGAGATAATCCCACAATACTGTGGACTCCTAGAGAGCTGAGCATGCCTCCCTCACCAGGATGCCTTGGTCTTATTTAGGAAATAATTCACCCATCCAAAGGGAGAAAGAATTGGGCAGGTATCATTCTAGAAACTTCCCTGCAATGAGTTTTTTTTTTTTAAACATCTTTATTGTAGTATAATTGCTTTACAATGGTGTGTTAGTTTCTGCTTTATAACAAAGTGAATCAGTTATACATATGCATATGTCCCCGTATCTCTTCCCTCTTGCATCTCCCTCCCTCCCACCCTGCCTATCCCACCCCTCTAGGTGGTCACAAAGCACTGAGCTGATCTCCCTGTGCTATGAGGCTGCTTCCCACTAGCTATCTATTTTACGTTTGGTAGTGTATATATGTCCATGCCACTCTCTCTCACTTTGTCACAGCTTACCCTTCCCCCTTCCCGTGTCCTCAAGTCCATTCTCTAGTAGGTCTGCATCTTTATTCCCATGCAATGCGTTTTAAGTAGCTGCCTTCTTTCACTTAGGCAGAGGTCTAATTAGGGTGAAGACCCACAGTTGGACTAAGTAATGGTCCAGTTGACCTCTAAGCAGCAAGAAGAAGGGAACGAGGCAATCCCTCATTCTGGCAATCCTAAAAATCCACTTCCAAAGAGCTGTGGGGCTGGTAGTACAAAAAAATCAGATGACACCAATTTAGAGTCTTCAAGAAATTAAACTATGTCAAGATGACGGTTGTGTGCATCCACTACAGGCTCATCTGGTTCCATATTAATACAGCTCAGGGCAGCCAAGGGCACCTGAAACCCACTCACCTGGAGCAGGTAGCAAATGCTGTTGCAAATGGTGTGAGGAGGCCCAGGAGGAACCTGAACGGGTTTTTTCTCGTGAAGACAAAATAAATAAGTGGCAGAACAATTCCTCCGTGAATAAAATGGCCCAATATAGATGTGAAGATATATTTCCCCAGGCTGGTCACCAGCACGATGATGTCCTTCATTTCCACAATCTTGCTTCCAACCAGGAACATGATGCCCACAGGTACGTACCTAGGACATGAGCAAAGGGCACTGGTCAGGAAGGGTGGTGATGCTGGGGCTGAGAGATGTAGGCCTTTCCTGTCACAGAACACAGGGACTCTCAACTAGGTGGTCTTCACCTCTCCCTAGGATGACCCTAAGGAACAGAAAAGGATGGGGGTATACCGTGCCCATTTTACAGGCCGTGAAACTGAGTAAAATTAACACGATTGCTCATTGTGGGTGATGGAGTCAGGACTAGGACACAGACTTCTTTCCCCTTGGATATTGTATGTTCTTAACAGCTGGATGCAACCAACCATATGGGCTCCCAAGTGGAAAGGCAAGGAACTCTTCAAGAGCAAAGCCTCTGGGGCTGTAAGCTTGACTTTCAGCTTTGCTCAGGATTGTTCTCAGAACTTAGAAACACAAAAGACACCTATTTTGCAGAATTGCTGTGATACAGAATTGAGCCAAAGCTGGGCCTTTTGTGACGTTTTAAATTCTTTGTGGTTTGGAAAACATGATTCTGTGGGAAAAAGTCATTAACAATGACCCTCTGGGAACACTCTTGGAGCGTGAAGATTTTTTTAATGGCAGGATTGGAAGAAGGAAGGGAAGAAATGAACTATGGGTGCTACAAAGAACAAAAGTCTGCTGTTTTGAATTTAATATAAATTGAGGAAGAATTTTATAACTATCAACTTTGTTTGTAAATTTTAATTATATACATAATAATGTCACATGGTTCAAATTTTAAAGGGTACAAAAGGGTGAAGTCTGCCTCCCACCTCTGTACCCAAGCACCCATCTTCCTTCCAAGGAGACAGCCAATGTCACTGGTTTCTTGAGTTTTCTTCCCAGAGATATTCTAAGCAGTATTATTATTTTAAAATCCCATAGTAATACATGAAAACATTCTCCTTTCAAAAAAATTAAAACATTATAGATTAGGCCAAAATCTTTAGGGACCATCTTCAAGCCAGCCCCATCCTCTGATAACCACTCCTACTTCTTATGCATGCATAGGCACTTTTTAGGCAACAGATCTCTCACTGCGGTTAAGACACTCAGCTGGGTCTGCCCTTCCAAATATCTGCTTCTGTAACTAATACATCACATTGAAGGAATGACTGTAAATTGGTTTCCAGATTGAAAACAAATGTCTTAACATACGAACATCACTTTCTTCCACAGTTTCCTTTAATCCAAACTTTGGGAGGATTTTAGACTAAAAAAATAAGCCAGGAAAAGAACTCGATGTGATGAAAACATGTTTTCCTTTCTGAAAATATTTTTCTCCCCTGAACAACAGCAGTCATATGAAGTGTCATGTTTACAATATAGAGTCAGACTCTGGAATTTTGGGGTGAGCAAGAAAATTTGGTTAAGCAAGATAAACACCACCAGGGGAGGCTCCGAACTTGGCTTCCCACCGAATCTCAAACTTTCTTACCAAATTCCAGGCTTCTCTCCTAAAATCAGTGCAGCTGCCATCCCAATGCCATCTAAGAGAGAGACGTTCTGGGATATGTAAGGGTTGACAATAAGGAAGATGCTTTGTGCACAAAAGGATAAACTAGTTTCTCAGCAACGAATGGGTAGAAGCTAAAACCCACAAAGTTTGGCTTGAGTAAAACAGCAGGATAAAGCTTATGAGGCATTGGCACTGAAATCGGTATGATTTCTGAGAAGTTACTTTGAGAGATCTTGTCAACTTTTCCCTTGTTAGCCAGAAATCAATCTGATGGTTTTTATTAAACAATTGCCCTTGCATTGATATTACATAAAGAAACATTCACATAAAGGAGAGACCATTCCAAGTTTACATATATGTATGGAGTGAAGATGGATTTACCCTCCATGTTGTAAAATACTATAGGAAGGGGCCCTTCTGAAGCTTGAAGTCTATCCTTTAAAGTGAAATGAGCCTTATTTTATACAGCAGATAGCAAATTTATGGAATCCATTGCCCCACAAGATGATATGGGCATCTCATGGGATATGGGATGGTGGTGGGACTCATAGATAAATCCCCAATGATAAAACCCAGGGGTCATTGTGGGTGATGAGGAAGTGATTGGTAACCATGACACATGCCTGTTTCTCTGAGGTCCTTCACCCCTTGTACCAAGACTGTCCTGTGGTACATCAACCACATACAGAGCACTGGTCCAGGTGGTCCCACTGGGGTGACCTAGAACAGCTAAGTCAGGTTCTTTTCTGGATGGCAGGAGAAATGAGAGAGACAGCAAGTGGCAGGGTGACACTCACCACATAATCCATGACACCAGCACCATCGTCGCCTCATTGAGGGCATTGAAAAAACGAATGAGCTCTTCTCCTTCAGAGCCGAGTTTCTTCAGGGCCACTCCTAACACCAGGGCAAAAAGGACCAATCCTAAAATGTTCATACCTTCAATTTCGGTGCCAATGGGGATCTGTAGGATCAGAGCGGACAAAGGGTCTAAGTTTACAACAGATGAGTGAGAATTAAAGAATGCATTTGCTCCGTTGTCTCTGCCAGACTGAAACACTGTGCCCGGAAGGAGGAAAGGCTCCTATTTTCTTTAACCCTCAGTGATTTCACAAATCAAGGGGCAGGAAACTCAAGGGGAGATGGAGTCTGAGGATATGGAAGTCAACAAACAAAATCTTCACCTAGTTGTTAACTCTGAAAGCTGTTCAAAATGGGCATAGGTTGAAGCAGAAAGTAGCGAGCTCATCATCACTGGATATATTCAGCTAGAGGTTGGACAATCACTTCAAAGGGTTGCTTTTAAAAGAAGAGCTGATTGGTGAAAAGGTCCTTCAGATCAAGAGTCAGTGATTGGAACTTTGCCTCCTAAATGTCAACAAATTCTTTGTTGCTGGGCTCTTACCATAGTCTCCTCACTGACGAATTTCAAAAAAGATGTTCAGAGTCAACATGGATATTTTCAGGATAGTCTGTCCTAAATCACTGACTTAAAATGTACAGGTATAATGTATTCATTTTTTCCAGCAGCACTGAATCTCACTACTCTAAGCGTATGTTAGAGGAACAATTTTATTCCATCACAACACATTATGAAACCCTGAACAGGAAACATGTCAGCACGGTAAAAACCGAAAGAGCATTTTTACCACCGTTCTAGTCTGAACCCTAGTCCCAGCTCTGATACTACATAACTTCTCTGAGCTTCAGGTGCTTTGTCTGCAAGATGAAGTGAAATGGACTAAACTAATAGCTTTCGACTTTTTTTAAAAAGTAGAACTTTTCCTTCAATCAAAGAAAGGCTGGTAGGGCCTCCCTGGTGGCGCAGTGGTTGAGAGCCCGCCTGCCGATGCAGGGGACATGGGTTCGTGCCCTGGTCCGGGAAGATTCCACTTGCCGCGGAGCGGCTGGGCCCGTGAGCCATGGCTGCTGAGCCTGCGCTCCGCAACGGGAGAGGCCACAGCAGTGAGAGGCCTGTGTACCGCAAAAAAAAAAAGAAAGGCTGGTAGAACTCAGAGCCACTCAAGCCCTAAGGAGGTGTACTAGGGGATGGGGAAGGGCAAAGTCTCTCCTTCTCCCCGTGGCAGCTCCATGGCTGGACTGAATAATTCTTGAGGTCCCTTGTCCCTTCCAGCTATATAGCATGAAGGCTGGGACCTAGCTCAGTGTCTGGTAAACAACAGGTACTCAAAAATACCTGTAAATGAATGATGGTTGTAGTGAGTTAAACCCCCAAGACCAATTCTATGTGCAGGGGTAGGTTAAATCACCTATTAATTATATTTCAGAATAGTAGAAGGGGTGTTATAAAATTATTTTTTCTAAGAAAGGGGGCAGTAGTTCCAATTCAATGAAATGGATCCACTAAACATGGTAAATGGCCAAAGGAGCAAACCTAACCCGTGTGTTTCAAACAGCCCATTCAAACCCCAAAGTCTTCAGTCCAGCTGAGAAAAACACGCATCGTGTATGCTCCTTCAGTTATGAAGCATTATTTGTGTTATAAGTATTTGCCACAAGTGATCTCACAAGAAGTTTTACCTTTTCACGGGTTATGTTTCCAGTGCTTGTGTTGTGGGTCACCTCTCTATAGTCGGTTGCATACTGTGAACAAGAGAAAGCAAAACTCCCGTCAGTTCACAGCTGAAGACCACCTGGAGGAACCGAGAGGACTGCTGGGCCTCTGGCTACTCTGTCCTTCTTCATTCCAGGTCTTCTGGGCACTCCTCACTTGGCTGGCCTGACAAGGGCCTCTGAGGACTGTACAAAAGTTACTTAAGACCAAGGCAGCATGCACTCCAGACTTCTGGTTTTTTAGGAAGCCAAGGAAATGGGGAGAATTTCCTATGTCCCCTGGTCGCTGGTTTGGAGAAGGTCTGCACACTTTCAAGCTGATGGTTTGATATCTCCAACAGCTCAGAGTTCACCTTATTTGGGGAAACTTGGAATTCGTTCCACGATGCCGAAGTACACTTTTCGATGTGTTATTTTATGTTCATTCATTTATTTATGCTCCACTATGTTCCAGAACTTATTTGAGCCTCACTGCTTTTCAGCATCTGTTTCTAATCTGCCTTCAGCCTCCACTCCCCAGAGCAAAGGCTGGAAGGCAAGACAGCATTTTCGGGCTGAGTCTTCTGGGAGACCACTCATCAGAGGTGAAACGTCCCTCCAACTTTGGTCCTGCCAGTTGACTTCACACACTTCTGCCCAATGCACACAGTTGTCTCCCTGGGGCAGGATGCATTATCGTTGAGGGGACTCTGTTATAAGACACCCTTCCTGACCCTTCTAAGGACACCTGGCTTCTGAACTGTTAAGAGGAGCCCCTTAGAGGGTTCAGACCCAGAGGCTTGCTTTGAACCGGCCTTTAAAGAGCTCTGGTCTCTCTCAGCTTTGATTATCAAGCTTTCAGATGGGCAGAGATGTTCAGCTGTCCCGTGATTAAGGATGGCAGGGCAAAAAAACCCACCCCACACCTTCTGTGCCAGGCACTGAAAGCCCCACAAACTTTGTATTTTTCTCCTACCTCACATTATACATACAAGCCACAGCTATGTTTACATGCAGGGGTTTTTTTGTTGTTGTTGTTTGTTTGTTTGTATGTTTGTTTTAAAGAGAGGCTGTAAGTAGAAACAGAAAAGTCTTGGCTTGAAAAAGGCTATGAGTTTAGTCCATCTATCTAGAGCTTTATATTCTTTCTCTATATAAAGCATGGCTGCAGGGGAGTTACTTGAAGAATTGCTAAAATTAGGGAAAAACTGGAAACCACCATCAACAAGGGACTGGTTGAGTAAAATTATGATACTCTCATACAGTGGAATACAGCCAATAACTTATGCAGAAGGATATTTACCGACATGAGAAAATGTTAACAATAAGAGCAGGTTACAGAACAATATGTGTAGCACGTGTACGTACTAACAATGTTATATAGCATAATTATTTTAAAATCATGTGAATGTGCACATGTATAGAAAAAACATACTGGAAGGATGTATACCAAAATGTTAATGGGTAGCTCTAGGTAGTGATTATGGGTGATTTTTATTTTCTTCTACTTCTTTGCACTTTATTTTTTGCAAGGAGCATACGTTATCCCTATAATCAGAAAAAAAAAGATTAAAATGTATTTTTTGAAAATTCTAGGGAATTCCTTGGTAGTCCAGTGGTTAAGATTTGGTGCTTCCACTGCAGGGGGCACAAGTTCAATCCCTGGTCAAGGATCTAAGGTCCCACAAGCCACACAGTACAGCCAAAAAAAAAAATCTAAAATATTTAAGAACTCCCAAAAATGTGATTTGAGGGTATTAGGTGATATGAAAAGATACTGGAACTAGTGGGATATTTCGGAAAAATTTTTGGTTTCTTGTTGTTTTGTTTGTTTTGACTCCAGGGGTATATCTATAAATTTTAGGCCAATGATACTAAGTGTTGTTAACAATACAACCCTCCCTGTTCCACCTTACCTAACTCTATAGCAGTAATTTATACGTAACCCACCCCTCCCCAAAGTTTCATATTTTTAGCAAAGCATCAAGCTTACCGTACGGAAAGCTGAAACCACAAGATTTGAGGGAAACAGGTTTCTGTTGGAAAAGAAAGCATTTTGTCAGTATTCTTAAAATTCAGCATTCAAAGTGTCCACTTTAAGATGCCCATTCCTGACAGCCTGACACACAGGGTTCCCTCTTTCCCCACGTCCAGCATTTACTGCCATCTTCTGCTTGATCCAAGCACCCAACTGTGCTTCGGCTGCGGGGCCCCAACAGATACTTTGAGTGCACTGATCTTTATCCTCATCTCCCTCGTGGTGCCCCTGGATATTGAGGTAAGCTGTGTCCAAGGAAACCGGAATAACTGCATCACTTTCCTTTCCCCTAGAGGCTAAGCCTCAGTGCAGTGGTTTTCAACGGGGAGTGGCACTGCCCACTAGTGAAATCCAAAGGAGTGTTTTGTTGTTGTAATAACTGGGGGACATCCCTGGAACTGGGGGAGTGTGTTCAGGGGGAAGTGCCAGGGCCCAGCCATTTGTTCTGCTAAATGTCTGAATGTAAAGCTGTCCCATTAATGGTGACTCTAAACTCAGAAGCAAGCAGCTAACCATTTTGGTTTACAGCATTCACATCCTGACATTATTTTTATTATAAATCACTGTCCTTTAGTATTTTTTCTCTTTTAAAATTTTATAGCATACTTACATTTTTATTTCTATTTTTAAAAATATATAATATCCCCTTCTACCTATTTCTCCCACTCTCTACCCCCGCCTCTGGCAACCACCAAGCTGGTGGGTTTTTTATATCACAGTCAAGTCATATTGATGTTTGAAATGATGTGTGTAGGTAAATTCTATTTATGGATTTCATTTCAGGATGAAGGATAGTATAAAATATTTGTTATAAAAGGAGAGCAGGGCTTCCCTGGTGGCGCAGTGGTTGAGAGTCCGCCTGCCGATGCAGGGGACACGGGTTCGTGCCCCGGTCTGGGAAGATCCCACATGCCGCGGAGCGGCTGGGCCCGTGAGCCATGGCCGCTGAGCCTGCGCGTCCGGAGCCTGTCCTCCGCAACGGGAGAGGCCACAACAGTGAGAGGCCCGCGTAACGCATTAAAAAAAAAAAAAAAAAAAAAAAAAAAAAAAAAAAAAGGAGAGCAGTAGAACTGATCCAGTTAAGCTAGATTTGGAAACCAAAATCTATTCATGCATACAGTTTCTATTGAGGGCCTCCTCTGGGTCACATATTGTACAGATGCTGGTCATGATATACAAGAAAACCCCACTGATAATCCGTTTGTTCTACCCACTTCCTATAAGAATAAGTCTAGAAGAGTGAAAGACCATCCTTTACAATTTGTGCCAACCGTATCCACTCATTTTTACTTCTGTGGTTGAGTTGTTCATAGCACTAGAATCTCTAGGCAACTATTTGCATGCGTTTGGTTTCAGAGGTAGGCAGGTCTGACTGTAGCCCAGCTTGGCAAGCAGAGTCTAAGAGGCCTCCTGGTAGTCACACCTTTGTGTAATACCCTCCCCTTCGGTGTGTGTGTCATGGGGGGGGGGGGATGGGTATGACTTGCTTCTAGCCAACAGAATACACCAAAGGTGATGGGATGTCACTTTTGTGATTTGGTTACATAAACTTGCGGCTTCCATCTTGTGGCTTCCATAAAGAAGACACTCTTTATTGCTTTCTGGGCTTGCATATTTGATGAAACAAGCCGCCATATTGGAAAGACCCGTATGACAAGACATGGAGGGTGGCTTCTAGCCAACAGCCAACTAGGAACTGAGGCTCCCAGTCTGAACCTCAAGGAACTGAATTCTGCCAACAACCATGAGTCCTCAGAAGTGACTCCTTCCCCAGTCAAGCCTTCAGATGAGACCCTAGTTGCGGCCAACACTGTGATTGCAGCCTGATAAGAGACTCTGAAGCAGAAGACCCAGCTAAGCCGTGCCAGGATTCCTGATACCACAGATACTATGGAATAATAAATATGTGTGATTTTGAGCTGCTAAATTGGTGGTAATTTGTTATACAACAATAGATAATGAATACACCCACCAAAAGGGTTAACGAGACACAAAAATGACTTCATTAGAACACTCAGGAAGCTTCCATAGACAGCCAGCATCTAGAGACTGCAACTCAGCCTTTCCCATCTTGCTTGTCTATGAAACCTGAATTGCTTTTAACATACTTAGAGAATACCCAAAAGTACACGTCTGTATTTAAACAGACAAAATGTGATCTTCTGTTGAATTAACCATTGCAAAACGGTGATCTGAAGTTTGATTCCTATTACAAGCATATTTACTTTAAAAGAAAGGCAGAAACAGACTAGGCATTTGTATTGACCATTCTTTAGTGTGTAGATGAATAGCAACTTACATTTGCCTCTTATTTCCATTACAAAGCACCCTTCTCAGTCTTGTAGGAGTACGTTTGGTATCTCATTTCCATTTGCTACACTAGTTAGAAGCAGAAACAGGCCCTGAGCCAAGGTTTTGCCCATTCTGCATCCACCACAGTAGTTCTCAGACTGAGCTGGCCACCCTGCTTCTCCCCCTAAGAAGACAGGGAAGTTAAGGAAAGAGCTGGGTTAGAAGCCCTCTGTCTTCTCCATGGGGGACGATTTCCCCTGCAAATACTTCGTATCCTTCAGGAATGAGCTGTTGACCTGCTTGGTGTCTTTAGCATAAGCAATAACCCAATACTGTCTCACCCAGAACGGACCCTAACCCAGAACTTCTAGACCAAACGGCCACCGTTTGGTCAACCTGTTTTCAGACAGTCTACAATATCTAGTCTACAAAATCCAATGGGAACAGAGGGGTATATTCAATACTAGAGTCAAAACAGTGACTCCTGCCAAAAAATCAAGTTCCTAAGATCATGAAGTGTTCTGACAGTTTCTTATAAAGTTAAACATACACTTACCATATGAACCAGCAATTCTACTCCTAGACATTTACCCAAGAGAAATGAAAATATATGTCTGCAAAAAGGACCTGTATGAATAACAGCATTATTCATAATAGCTCAAAACTGAATTGTCCATCAACTGATGAGTGGACAAATAACATTATGATAAATCCATACAATGGAATCCTACCTGGCAATAAAAAGGAATCAACCGCTAATATACACAACGTGGATTATCTCAACACCATGGTGCTGAGCAAAAGAAGCCAGACAAAGAAAAGTACATGCTGAGTGATTCCATCACCATGAAACTCTAGAAAAAGCAAAACTAATGCATAGTGATAGAAAGCAAAACTTTCTATCCAAAACCGCCTGAGGCCAGGGATGAAGAGTGGGAATTGCTGAGAAGGGTCATGGGAGACAAAAATGTTCAGTGTCTGGATTGTGGTAGTGATTAAATGGTTTATCTATTTGTCAGAACTCATTGAACTGTACCCCTGAAATGGATGCATCTTTTGTATGTAAATCATATCTCAAAATTGCTTAAAAAGTTAGGACAAAAGATACAGTGCTAACTGCAAAGGAGATCTGACAACCAAAAAAAATACATACATTCAATGGGATGACTGAACTCTTTTTAGATTACATAACTCAGCTCTCAAATATTGATCCTTTGGAAGGAATCACCTGCAGGCAGTGAGTTGAACCCACAGAATCATACTCCTTTCCTTCAGTTCCCCTGGTTGCCACAGGCCAGGAGCAGGGGCAGGAGCATGCCCCTGCCCCCACCAAGGGGCAAGGATGCGAGGCCGCAGGAGTAAGGCAAAACATTTTTCTCTACTTTTCATGGTTTGTGCCTTTGGTGTTGTATTTATTAAAAAGTCACTGCCATACCAGAGGTCATTTTATGTTATCTTTCAGGAGTTTTACAGTTTCGTGTTTTACGTTTAGATCTGTGATCCACTTTTGTTTCTTTTTTAAGAAGTATTTTTTTTAAATTTATTATTTTTGGCTGCATTGGGTCTTCGTTGCTGCGCGGGGGGCTTTCTCTAGTTGCGGCAAGCGGGCTTTCTGAGTTGCGGTGCGCAGGCTTCTCATTGCGGTGGCTTCTCTTGTTGCTGAGCATGAGCTCTAGGCGCGCAGGCTCAGTAGTTGTGGTGCACGGGCTTAGTTGCTCCGCGGCATGTGGGATCTTCCCGGACCAGGGATCGAACCCGTGTCCCCTGCATTGGCAGGCGGATTCTCAACCACTGCGCCCCCAGGGAAGCCCTGATCTGTGATCTATTTTGAGTTAATTTCTGTGAATGGTGCAAGGGCTGTGTCTAGATTCGTTTTTTTTTACGTGTGGATGTCCAGCTGTTCCAACACCATTTGTTGAAAAGATTATTCTTGTGTCACTGTATCACCTTTGTTCTTTTGTCAAAGATCACTTGACCATATTTACGTGGGTCTATTTCTGGGCTCTCTTCTGTTTCATTGACGTATTTGTCTATTCTTTTGACAACACCACACTGTCTTGATTACTGCAGCTTTGTAGCAAGTCTCACAGTCAGGTGTGTCAGTCCTCTTTGTTCTCTCTGCATTCTTCTTATCCCTCTTTCCTTTGACTTTTAAACAAGATGCTGCTGTGAATCGGACTTTTTCTTACTCCTGAGCTCTCCTGTATTCAGGGATGAGCAGCTCGTCATGCAAGCAGTTTTGCTCCTCCAGAGCTCTGTCTCCAGACACTTTTCCCAGCTACTCACATTGACAGAGTAACCATCTGGGCTTTCAAAATGAGGGACATTTGAGCTGGAAGGGATCTTGGAAGTGATCAAATTCAACCCCTCATTTAGTGCCCAGAGACGTCAATTTGCTATATCTCCCATTCACGTTCCACACAGACCAGCACTCTCCAACAGAACTTTCTAATTTATGCTGTCCAATATGGTAGTTGTGCGGCTATTGAGCACTTGAGATATGGCTAGTGCTCCTGAGGGTCTGAATTTTTTTGCGGGGGTGGGGGGGCGGCTGTGTTGGGTCTTTGTTGCGGTGCGCAGGCTTCTCATTGCAGCGGCTTCTCTTGCTGTGGAGCACGGGCTCTAGGTATGTGGGCTTCAGTAGTTGTGGCACACGGGCTCAGCAGTTGTGGCTCTTGGGCTCTAGAGCGCAGGCTCAGTAGTTGTGGCACATGGGCTTAGTTGCTCCGTGGCATGTGGAATTTTCCCAGACCAGGGATCCAACCCATGCCCCCTGCACTGGCAGGCGGATTCTCATCCACTGCGCCACCGGGGAAGTCCCTGAATTTTTAATTTTATTTACATTTAAACTAGTTAAATTTAAACAGCCACTTGTGGCTCGTGTCTATCATATTAGATAGGAGAGATCTGGATTTGTGAGATCCACGGTCTGGAAATCAGAAGGATCAAATGGTCTTCTCAAGCTTACCTCTGCACAGCACTCAATTTCACTGGGTATTAGGCGGCTTCTAACCACTGAGGCTCTTCATTTTATTTAAATTCTCAAATATGTCATTTTTCTGTTATTTGACCCTGAGAAATTTCCTTAAATTACATAATACCAGGTATACATTAGACCAAAGTTTATCAAACATTAGTTGGCCATGGAATCAATTTCCTGGCTCAAACCAGCATTTTATAAAAGATGTAATACATTAGACAGAGTAGAAAAGATCAGCATGTATCACGCTTAAAATGTTGTTTGGTAGGACTTGTGTTTCGGATTGTATATGTGGGAGTGAAGGTGTCTGTATGTGGATATGCCATTATTTAAAATGTATTTCTCATAGTGGGTCTAAGTCAAAAACATTTGCAAAAAATGCCAAGACTGTACTACTGAATCCAGAGACCCAAGTCCGACCAAATTGGGAGAGAATGAATGGACGAGCCTTTCCGGTGCTTTAGGAACCTTTGGACACGTTACTTAAAGCAAGCAGAAAAACTGGTATGAGCTCAGGCTGAAGTTTTGAAAGCAGAACTTCTGTTAGTAGTACTGTACAGACTCGTGCAGCTCACACCATGAAAAACTTCAGAAATGTTCCTTCTTCATACATCTGGTGCTATTTGTTCTTCTGATCCTATTGTCAAGGGTGGTATGCATTTCCCTTTTCCATATGAGAAGACTGTAAAACAATTTACTTTGGCTTGGTATAATTTTTCTGTTCCCAAAGTATTTCCTTTCATTTAAGTTCAAAAATTCTTTACCGAATTTATGGAAATTTCAAAGACCCTTCGGAACAGGATACGACACTCTATGTACACCTGATAAATATTTATTATCCCTAGTGCTTATTGTTACAGGTTCAGTTAACAGGGATGTGCCCCTTCAGATCTTGGTACCCCCTACAAGGCTGGGAGCGGAGGAAGGGCTGGGGGTGACGGGCTCACACTATGGAGACAGTGGGGGGTAGGGGAGAAACCTATCCTCTTTCTGAGGCCCACATCCAGTTTTAGATTCCAGCCTGAAAGGCTAAGGCTGGGACCCTGGGGTGGGGGATGTTTGAGGAAATAAGGCTAAGAGCTGTACTCATTCTCTGTGTCAAGTAGCCCTCAGCTGTCCCTGAGAGGCTGGGACACACTAGAATATTAGCAACACACTCAAATATTAACTCATTTAATCCTCGTAACAAGTCTAGGTAGTAGCTACACTATTATTAACCTCATTTTACAGATAAGGCAACTGAGGTACAGAGGGGCTAAATGACTTGTCCATACAACTAGTAAGTGGTAGAGCTGGATTCAAAACCGGCTAGCTGATTTCAGTGTCTGTTCTTCATCACTACCCACACTACCTCTCTGGGTTTATGTTCTTTTTTTTTTTTTTTTTTTTAATTTTTATTTATTTTTGGCTGCGTTTGGTCTTCGTTGCTGTGTGCGGGCTTTCTCTAGTTGTGGCGCGCGGGCTTCTTATTGCAGTGGCTTCTTTTGTTGCAGTGCACGGGCTTTAGGCGCGCGGGCTTCAGTAGTTGCAGCACGTGGGCTCAGTAGTTGTGGCTCACGGGCTCTAGAGCGCAGGCTCAGTAGTTGTGGCGCACGGACTTAGTTGCTCCACGGCATGTGGGATCTTCCCGGACCAGGGCTTGAACCCGTGTCCCCTGCATTGGCAGGCGGATTCTTAACCACTGCACCACCAGGGAAGTCCTGGGTTTATGTTCTTTTCTGAACTATTCAGGCATGGTGTCGAGCTAAAGAATTTTTTTTTAATATTCTAAGCTGCCATTTTTAGTGACTAGTTAGGCTGAGAAACCTCCATTAATTTGGATCCACGTTAGATTCGCTAAGAGTCTTCATCTTGCCTACAGGTTTCTTCGCACCTACTGAAGAAATGTGTTCTTTGCAGCCTGAGAGGCATCATATTCACCCAGTTCTCGGGAAGGAAGGTGAGTCCCTAGCACCACCCTGTGTGAAGGGAAAGGCTCCAAGCCCTGTCCACTGTTGAGAAAGTGAGCACAAGAAAAGCAATAAAGTCTAGAAAACTGGACGACAGGCAAAATCTCAATTGCCTTTACCAGGCACATGGTAGCCCCTTCTGCAAGACAGTGGCCCAGGATCATTCTTCTGGCTGCTAGTGCAGACAGTGTCCTAGGCCCAGGAGCTACCTGCCTCCTTGGCAGATAAGCCTCTGGTTTTCCATTTGAAAACCACAAATATTATCACTCAGAGGAATGTCTGAGGTCAGTTGCCTGAATCCTTTCCATTGACAGGTGAAGAAAACTGAGGTCAACTTTGGAGACCAGACACGTGTCATGCAGGGGAAAAAGAAACTGAGATGTTGGGGAGAATATGTGAGGATTTCTGCCCCATTTCGGAATGGAAGGTTCTTCTGTGTTTAGTTTTGATTTTCTCCGTTTTCCAAATCTCCTACAGTGTTGATTATATTAGTCCAAAACATAGTCACTGTTCACCTTTTCTCCAGGCTCCATGTGATTCCCAATATACCTAAAGGCTACATTAGCTTCAAGTCATCTTGAGGTCCCAAACATCCTTTTCTTCCCACTCACTCTCATTTATTTCAGACTGTGAAGAGAGAGCCATCCCCATTAACTCATGTGAACCAAAAAAACACAATTGTTCTGTAACCTTGCCCCATTTATAACACGAGCAAGCATCTATTGGGTCAGCCCTATTCTTAGATCTTTACAGACATAACTCATTTAACGCTCACCACGATCCTGGGAGGCAGGCACTCTCATGATCCCCATTATAAAGATGAGGAAGCCAAGGCACAGAAAGGTATGGACATGTCCTAGGACCCACAGTCAGTAAACGTTGTTAGGGACCAAGAAGTTCCACAATGACTGGGTTCCTGAAGACCTGCTTAGAAGTCACTTTGGGTCACACCCAGTACTGAGTCCCGTACTCTTCCAGGTTCCAATGCATGGCGCTTGGGCTGCTCAAGAGGAGACCATGACTTTCCCACCTGCCAGCTGCTGTCCACTGTCCTTTCTCAGCTCTCAAAGGGCCTGGTCTAGCCTCACCCCCATGCCCCAGTCTGCTATGCTATTTCTAATACATTGTGCTGGGAAATCAAACCACTTGGCAACGGCATTCTGAATTTCCTAAAAGGCATAATCAGTGTCTATTAGCTTCATTTCTCTCTGACTTGTAGTTCCATCTTGAAAAACTAAATTAGAAATCATGGCAGAGAGATGCAGTGGGAGTTTGGGGGCACTCCACGGTCTGGAAAGGTCGTGGACTTGAGCAAAGCCTTGGCGGCAGCTGCAATCAGTCACCTGAGATTTTCCCCACTCCTTCCAGGCGTTTAGGTTCTAGGCAGTTACCAGGGGCAGGCCTGCGGGATCATCGAGGTGTTTGCCCACAGAATCTCATATTCACTCACTTGCCCACAGGCAGAAAGGACTGCGCCCTGCCTTTGCCAGGGAACATGCCTGGAGTCACATAAAATTGGCATCCGTAAAATTGAAAATTGGCATCCATAAAATTTTATGAAACCATAAAATTGGTTTCTTTGACGGAAGCAATTTTAAAATGTTTACCCAGAGAGTCCCCAGACTCAGGAAGCGTTTCCACGTGGCTCAGGACTCCATTTCCCCTCAAAAGCTGCTCAATGAGAGTCCAATCCAACCTGCACGTTCGCTTTCCTTCACTGAAGAGGCTCGACTCCTCTGCTTACAAGAAGCGAGCGTCTGCCCCGAGCCGACTATACCCTTACCTGGTACACTTACATGCGCATCAGAGCAAACACTTCTGAGATGGGACTAGGCCGCCAGCAGGGCCTCATTTCTATGGCATGTTGACTTGGGGAAGGGAAGAGTGGGAGAAATAGAGCCCTGAACCAGGGGGCATGAGACCCATAGTTCTTCTAATCTCTCTTTTGACAAACCACTCTGTGTCCTTGAGCAAATCACTTAATCTCTGTCTCAGTTTCCTCATACCACCTGCCCTACCTTTATCCGTGACCTGCTGGATTAAAGAAGTTTGGCCTTTGGAAGCATTATGAAACACTACCTACCCCCAACAAGCTACGACAAATGTTCTCTTGGTCCTTCCCTGTATTTGTGGCCCGAGTCATCGAGAGTCTGTACTTACACTGACCGCTAAGCCATAAGGATGGGTCATTCACTTCAGAAGCAGGAGCTGAAGGGGCTTGTATTTAAAACTAGAAAACCATGATCAGGAAATAAGTCCCTTCTGGGGCTGGTGGAATAAGGTAACCCCTCCTTCACCCCCACCCCCCGCCCCCTGTTTCTTGGCCATTGCCTCTCTCGGAGATAAAAGAATGCTACTAGCGTCTCTATGGGGTACCACCAGCAGGTCAGAGCATCCACACTCCGAGCCACTAATCCCTGCAAAAAAGACTCCCTTAACCCCACAACCTCCCTCCCTGACTGACACGCTGAAGGTAATAAGCCAAAGGTACTCTCACCCTCAGTAGACTTTTTCAGTACCCACTTAAAAGTTAGTCCTCCAACCTTAAGGATCTTTAAAGACTCCAAATATCAAGCTGCTAGACACTAGACAAACGCTGTAGCTCATCAAAGTTCTAATGGGCCACCTCCACCTGCCTTTTTGGTAATAAGTTTTGGTAAGAACTTTTTGGTCCCCCTCATCAGAGAGGTTTGGCTTTTTGATTTTTTCAGTGTAAATTCCTTTGGTTTTTTTTTTTTTTTTTTGTAATTTTATTTATTTATTTATTTGGCTGCACCACACAGCAGGTGGGATCTTAGTTCCGTGACCAGGAATTGAACCCGTGCCCCCTGCAGTGGAAGTGCACAGACCTAACCACTGGACTGCCAGGGAATTCCTGTTGTAATTAAATGAACACTCTCAATCTTAAGTGGCAGACAGTCATCACATTTTCCAGAAGGAGAAATAGAAACAGCAGGGAGTCAAGTCACTTTGCCCAGAGTTTGCTGTTTTTCACAGCCTCAGCAATGAGGAGCTTTGCTTCGGTGACTCAAGACAAAACATATGTCCGAGGGTCTGAATCCAGAATTATTGGAAATCTGGAGGGGGAGCCAGCTGAGGTCCGCACTCAGCTGAACCTGGCCATGTCAGTAAATGCCTCTAGGCTGCAGTTTTCCCATCTGTGAACTCTGGGCTAATGGAGAAACCAAAAGAGGCTGAGGCTTTGGCCAATCCACAAAGACTACACTACACCTCAAGGGATGAAATGCAACTTCTAAGAGTCACAAAAAGCAGGCAAAGCTAAGTGAAGATGCTTCTTTCTCTCTCCTCTCTAGAATTCACATCTTCCCACAAATAAAGCCCCTTAAAACTCATAATACTCTACAATGTTCCTGACTATGGGGATTGACAGCAACCCGTCCCAAGTTCCCAGGAGAGGCATGTTTCTGGGCAATGAGCCCTGCACAACTACCTCCAGCCTTGTTATCCTTGGGTCCACTGACAACTCTTCAAAAAATTGCCAGCTTCCTACCAGCCAAAGGGCTGAAACAAAGGCCACAGATGACAGGTGAGAATGGTCCAACAGGCAAAATTTAACCAATGCTCCCAGAAGCTTTTGGGCACCGTTGGCCGAGAAAATTGGGTGAGGATATTGGGGCGTGGTTGGAACGTTTTCCCTAGTGTGGGCAGCCAGAGAGTGTAAGGAGTAAAGTACAGGTGAGACCGCTGCCTCTTCCCTAACACACTCCCACCTAATGGTAGGACCGGTTCTTCCTAAAAGATGCAGTACCGATCCTTGAGAATGTCAGGTGCGCCCCCGGCTGACGTCTGCAAAGGTGTGGTCAATATGCAAAGCCTCCAGACGTTATTTTGATATTTAAAAAATGTTAAGAGCCACCAGCAGCTAGTTAAGAATGAACTCTTAGGAGTATATGAGGGTGTATGAGTATGAACTAGAGTGCATTAGAGAGCTGGAGTCTCCCACTGAGCACTCGGCGAGGTGTTAGCTGGCGGGGAAGGGAGGACGTTACCTGGCCAGGTCGAGGAATGAGTCCACTGTCTCTTTGGGGACCGGTGGGGGCCCCGTCTCCTCCAGACCCAGGTCGCTGGACTGAAGGGTCTGCGCGCCAGATCCAGGCTTGATGATGAACGCCAAAGCGACTGCGAGAGCCGAGGCGCCTAGTGTGGTGAGGCCGAAGTAGGCTATGGCGATGCCGCCCAGGCGCCCGAGAGAGCTGGCATCAAGGGAGGCGGCGCCCGATACCAGGCTGCAGACCACCAGCGGCAGGATGATCATGCGCAGCATGCGGAGCAGCATCTCTCCAGGAAAGGCCAGGTAGGTGACCTGTGTGCGGTTCAGCTTGAGCCCACGCAGCGCCGCGCCCAGGCCGGCGCCCGCCACCACTCCGGACACTGTGAGCAGCACCAGCGCGTGGCGCCGTAGGAAGCCAGCGCAGCGCCGCGCGCGTCCGGCCGTGCTCCCCCGCGCGCCAGGCCCCGCTGCAGGCCGCGCCTGGGCGCTGTCTAGGTAGCCGTTGGTCTCGCTGCTCTTCTCCATGGCGCTACCCGCGGCTCCAAGCTGGAGGAGGCGGGGGACTGGGGCTCCGGGAAAATACGCGGCTCTCAATGAATGGATCAGGCGGAGCTGCCGAGGTCCGCTAGCTGTGCCTAGCGGGTTCTGGGAGCTAGCCCGCGGGGCTCTCCCGGTCTTGGCCCTGGAGCAGGTGCGGGGAGCGCCAGGAGAGACGCGGGAGAGCGGGCTGGAGCCCCGGGGTGAGTGGATCGCGCCGCGCCCAGTCCTGCACGGCGGCTACGGTCCGAAGATGATGTAATGAGGGAGCTCGCAGTTGCGGAGGAGAGGGGGAGCTCTGAGACCTGGGCCGGCCCCCTTCACACCCACCGCCCCGCCCCCTCGGCTCCGACCAATCAGCGCCCGAGAGTCTCCTCCGCGAGCCCCTCGCCCGGCTCCTGGCCACCGGCGCGGGGGGAGGGGCGGCCCGGCCCGGGACGCCTACTGAGGCCGCTGGGGTGCGGGTGTAGCCGGCCAGTCCCGGCGCCCGCAGCTTAGGAGGCCCCGCTAACCGAGGCCCGCTCCCGGCGACCGCGGGGGTGACGGGGCCTGAGGGACAGCCAGGGCTCGTTGGTACCTGCCGGGGCCGCTCGGGCCGGCCGGGGTCTGGGCCCTCGGGGCCAGAGGGTCGGGGAGAATGTGGAACGCGGTGACGTTCCTTGTTCTGGGGGTTGGGGGAGGGGAGGGGTTGCCAACAAGGTTGGTGCTGTCGCCCCCGCGCGGCCCGTTTTCCGCCGGAGAGCCCGCCCGCCTCTCCTAGGAAGGGTTCTCGCGTGAGGGGATCCTGGGCGCGCTCCTAGGCGTGTGGCTTGGGGCCGCCGGGATAGGCCCTGGGTCGCCAGGCAGCTGTCTGCGGTATGTGAGCTGAAGACCAAAACTCTTCGAGAAGAAACAGAGCTCTTACCACCACCACTTCCAGTCGCGTTTCTACCTTGTGACCTCAGCTAAAACACACAAGCCACTGGGTTTTAACCTTTTCCATCCCCTGGGCCTCAGCCATCGTATGAAAATAGTGCAGACAGCGGTTTAGCCAGGCTGAACAGATGGTTCCTTAGAAAATTCCCTGACGGTCCAGTGGTTAGGACTCCGAGCTTTCACTGCTGAGGGCTTGGGTTTGGTCGGGGAGCTAAGATCCCACAAGCCGCGTGTCTTGGCCAAAAAAAGAAAAAAAAAAGTTCCTTAATGTTCACATTAGATTCGTTTACTTTTTATTTCAAATTTTATTTATTTTAACATCTGCTCTGGTCACAGCAGATATGAGAGGAACCTCTGCAGAGTCGTTTTACTGTCACATTTATTAGATTTTCATATTTTTTTCATTCTGCTTTTGAAAGGAATTGTTCTTTTAAGACTTTTGTGAAAGGGAAGCCTTCTTATGTGTGGCCAACCTGAATTAAGGAGGAAGACAATTTACTATAGATCTCTTGCTGAAAAGGAGTCATCTTAAAACATGCCAGCACAGATATTTATGCAAATCAATACGCCTTAGTAAAGAACTTTAAGGAGATGTCCACATTTTAAGACAGTGAGGATTTCATGGCTTGAAGCCAGCCAGCCAGCTGCTGACTGGAGTTTGTAGGGTTTTTTTTGAGGGATGGGGGTACAAATCAGGTGAAGAGCTTACATATTTTTATCTGGTTTTGCAGAGCAAAAGTTTATTTCTGTGTGCACTGAAGAAAGAGGAATTTCTACAGACACACTCTCTGTTTTGCCAACCAGCCCCTCCCTTCATTTTGACTACCACTTTTATGCAAAGGATTTGCCATTTCCAACTGCCTGCTTTACATCTCCACCTGGGTATCCTGCAGGCGTCCCAACTCAAGAATGTGCAAGACTGAACTCCTGGGGGCCTTCCTCATGCCTGCTCAACCTGCTGATTCCCCTATTTTTGTTACCAGCATCATTTGACTTCCCAGTCAACTCTGCTTGAAACCTCAGAATGACCTTTGATTCTTCCTGGTGTCTCCTCTCACCTGACCAATTCCCAAGTCCCACAGACACTCCTTGCGCAATATTTATCCCATACTCCCCTCCCATCCGTTCCCAAAGCTTCCATACTGGCTCAGTTCTTATTTCCACACTTCTTACCTCAACTATCAAGATCTTCCCACCTCCAGTGCTCATCCTATATTTTGCCTTGCCCCAGGCCTATCTTCCTAATGAATAATATGCTTGTTAGGATTAGGTTGGGCTTCCATCCAGCAGGAAAAAAAAAAAAAGGCGCAATGCCTTCTCCCTTTGAGAACACTTCTTAAAAGTGGCACACACTATTTCCTTTCTATTTCATTCACCAGAATTCAGTCACAAGACCACACCTAGCTGCAAGAGAAGTTAGGAAAGCTAATCTTAATTTGCACAGGCATGAACCCGGTTAAAAACTGGGGCTTCTGTTACCACAGAAGTAGGAAAGAATGATATTGGAGGACAGCTCCTTCAGATCACTTCTTTTTTAAAAAATTAATTAATTAATTAATTTTTGGCTGTGTTGGGTCTTTGTTGATTGGCTCGGGCTTTCTTTAGTTGCCGTGAGCGGGGGCTACTGTTTGTTGTGGTACACGGGCTTCTCATTGCGGTGGCTTCTCTTGTTGTGGAGCTCAGGCTCTAGGTGCATGGGCTTCAGTAGTTGTGGCTCGCAGCCTTTAGTAGTTGTGCCTCGCAGGCTCTAGAGCGCAGGCTCAGTAGTTGTGGCACACGGGCTTAGTTGCTCTGCGGCATGTGGGTACTTCCAGCACCAGGGCTCGAACCTGTGTCCCCTGCACTGGCAAGCGGATTCTCAACCACTGCGCCACCAGGGAAGCCCCAGATTACTCCTTGTTCAAAAGTTCTCAGGGTTCCCACTGAACTAAAAATATGCTCTTCAACCTGGCATTCAAGATTTACCATGATCAGCTCACTCTCCAGCCTTGTGCCCTCTATACATGCAACAAAAATGAGACTGTGCTGCTTCCACATTTTCTGGCCTCTGCATCCAGTTCCAGTTCAGATACTTCTTCTCTCCCAAAGCCTTTCTTAACGCCTCTTTGCTCTAACTCTGCCTGCTGCCCATAGCTTTTTGGGCTGGTCCCACACACTTCACAGCTGAGTTAATAGTTAACCCTCAACTGGGAGTAGGGAACTCCCTGCACTGTTGGCACTTTCATTGGCTATAAGTATGGTGCTGAGTGGGAGAGCAGTATTTGGAGGTGCCTTATGCCATGCCAGATGCATCTGTCATTGAATTAGCAAAACCTCTCCTTAAGGAGGAGCTGGTCTCTTGGGACTTCTTTCAGGGACTGGCTGCCCTGTAGCAGTTCCACCTACATATGAGGCAAACCAAAAAACAGGTGTCTGCTCCTGGCCTCCCCAACAGCTGGTAAAGGGTTTCATTTTCTGCCTTCTTTTTCTCTTTCTTTTTTTTAATCCCTCTCCTTTTGTTCTTCTATTACATTTTCTTTGTCTTTTCATAATTTTACATGCCTCCTGCTTGTAAGGATTTAGTATCAATAAATCATATAAACTGATAAATAATATTTATATTATTAATAGAAACATTATTTATAACATAATAAATAAAATAAATAATTATTGATTCCTATATTTAGACACCTTCCCCCAACTACACTCACAAGTGTTCTCTCTGGGTTCTAGATGTATAAGTACCAAATTACAGAAATACCTTAAAACTGGGCCAGTCTGACACCACTCACTATCACCACCACCATCATCTGTGCTTGAATCTCTCAATAGGTTGGAGTACTGTTCAGCGAGTATCTCCTTTCTTCTTCCTCCCATTTGGATGGGAGTGTACTTACCCCTTTGACTTTGAGCTTGACCATGTGACCTACCTGGCCAATAAAATAAGCAGAGGAGTAAAATGTTTTTGCAGAGTTGCCCTTGGATTCCTGAATATCCATCACCCAGCGTGCCCCAGGTCGATGCTCCACCTTCATCCTGGCAGCAGAACAAAGAGGAGTGTGTCTCAAACCAGCCCAGAGGTTTGCCTTGCCCAGCCCCCTCACAGCCAAAAGGAGAGCACCCCAGACAATGCACAGCCCCATGAGTCAGAAAAATAAATACTGTTGTTGAAACCCACTGAGTTTTGGAGTCATGCATTATTGTGGCAATAGCCAAGTAATACAAGTCCTCTCTTCAACATCTATTCCAGTTATCTATTACCATAACAAACCACTCCAAATGTTGTGGCATAAAATAACAACCAGTTTCTTATGATCATATATATATCTTAAATTTAATTAATTAATTAATTATTTTGGGGGTGTATTGGGTCTTCATTGCTACATGCGGGCTTTCTCTAGTTGCAGTGAGCGGGGCCTACTCTTTGTTGCGGTGCGCGGGCTTCTCGTTGCAGTGTCTTCTCTTGTTGCAGAGCACGGGCTCTAGGCGCGCGAGCTTCAGTAGTTGTGGCTCGCGGTCTCTAGAGCGCAGGCTCAGTAGTTGTGGCGCATGGGCTTAGTTGCTCTGCAGCATGTGGGATCTTCCTGGACCAGGGCTTGAACCCATGTCCCCTGCATTGGCAGGTGGATCCCTAACCACTGTGCCACCAGGGAAACCCTGTGATCATAATTTTGTAGGCCAGAAATTCAGAGAGAACACAGCAGAGGTTCTTATCTCTGCTGCATGCTGCCTGCAGCCTCAGCTGGGGTGGCTTAATGCCTGAAGATGCCTGGGATGGCTCAACTGGGGCCATATTCACTGTGATCCTTGGTTCTTTTACACATTGCAACTAATGAGGCTGGACTGTCCAAAATGACTCATTCACACTCCTGGCACCTAGGCTAGTGTGGTTAGAACAGCTGGGGCTGGCTGGATATCTCATTCATCGTGAAGAAGAATCAGTTTCCCTCATTAAAGCAATGATATGGATTTTTTACTTATGCGGTGATAAGAATGGTGTTTTTCCTACCTTGTCAAAGTGACTGTTTATCACTCCCAATATACTCGTGTATCGATGGATATTATACATGAAACCGAGCAGGACTCTGTGAGGCTCCTGGGCAAAAAAGCCTTTCTGTGTTCCCCATTTCTTGATAACAGGAAATAGGCTTCCTTCAGCCTCCATGACCTTCCCTGCGTTCCAACGGGCAGGTTTAAACAGTTGCTAATTAGGGAAGGGAGGGGATGTGGAGACAAGGGAGGAATAGTCAAGAAACTATAGAGTAGCCTTGGGGCAGGGTCCCGGTTCCCCCTCAACGGATACACATAACAATATCTTTGAGCTGCTTTACAGATACTGAAACCTCCACCAGGTGGGAAAAGTTAACAGTATGCTGCCCACAAGCAGGTAGACTCCAGACGGGTTGGAACCAGAAGGTTGATGTTGGCTGACTCCCACTTACCTCACCACCAACCAATCAGAATGTCCACGAGCTGATCACGCCCTCTTTGAGCCATTACTATAAAACTCCTCACTACCCCTTCCAGCTCAGGACTCACAGTTTTGAGGGCATTCGCTTGCTGCGGTCCCCTTTGCCTGGCAAAGTAATAAACCTATTCTTTTCTACTTCACCAAAAACTCTATCTCCAAGATTTAACTCAGTGTCGGGGTACAGAGGCTGGATTCGGCATCATACACACATGCTGGCTTCTTCTGGTAAAGAGATTATCTCTGTTCTAACTTTATACCTGATGACAGTTTCGTATTTTCCACATTATTTCACTAGAATTGCTAGTGGCATCAAGCATCTGGCAGGAATTATTTTCCGCCAATGAATGGGCTGAAAAAGGAAAATTGTATCCTTCGTCACAGGCAAATTTGGATTCTAGAGTGCTTCTTTACCTTGACTAAGAGACACCAGATATTTTAACTAACGACTATATTAAAAAGGTTAAACTTCAGCTTAACTCTTAAACACAGCTTTGCAGAAAATGCAATGTGATTTTCAAAAAAAGAATATTTGCTTTTCACATAGATTACCTAGCAGAGCAAGCAAGGTGAAATTCCAAAATAATAAACAGGTTCTTTTTCTCCCATGATGGACAACTTAGTTCAAAGTGGCATACTGGAAAAAAAAAAAAAAAAAAAAAAAGTGGCATACTGGAATCAAAGTGTGGGTGACTTTACAATCTGTAATCCTCTGGGCTCCCCTCCATATCATCTCTATCCACCAAAAAGAAAAAATAAAAAAGGGGCCATAAAGATGTCACTAGAACCGAAAGGTCAGGCACAGACTCAGATAAACAATTTGAGTCAACACTAAAAGGGAATTTGGTCAGAGTGGGAGTTAAAGGCAGGGCGAGGCAGAAATAAGATGCCTGTTTCTATGGTTTTAGAGAAAAGCTAAGGCTCTGTGAAGGACATTTTCTACTGAGAGAATTGGTCAAATAGGAGCATTGAAAGAGATAAGTTAAAAGATGGGAAGAAAAGTTCTTTTGGTGTCTGTTTTGTGGGCAAGGGTTCTAAGCATAGAGGTTTATTTCAATGACACAACCAGAGGCTTACTGAGTTGCTTACTAAGAGTAAATCACCCTGAAACGCCCTTAGAATGAAATACAAAAAAAGGGAGTACGGACTACTTAGGGGCTGACGAAAATGCATATTCCTGAGCCCAGAGGAGGGCTTAGAAATCTGCATTTCAACAAGCCAATCCTTCCCTCCCACATCCCCCTACCCCCACCCCAGATTATTCAATTCAAAAGTATTTATGAGGTCATTGAATTAACAGAATTTGGAATTAAAGAGAAGTCCAAGATAAAGTCTAGGACTGGGCCTTCAAAACCTGCCACTCAAGTTCTTCTGAGTATAATGTTAAGGGGTAAGAAGCAGGTGAGATTAGAGGGGAGGGGCAATGGTTAGGGTACAATTAGAATGAGTTATAGTTCTCCCAGCAATTTATTACTCCTGGCACAAGAATTCCCTGAAATCTGTTTGGGAAAACAGCCATAGACAGGTGAAAAGATAATTAACCTTCCAGGTAGAACTCAGTGATCCCCAAACGTGACTCTCATCAGAGTCATCAGAAAGAGTTTTAAAAGGATAGATTCCTGGGCTCCAACCCTGGAAATTCTGTTTTTGTAGCTCTAGGGTAAGACCCAGGCATCTATTTTTTATTCTTCCTGTTAATAGATTAATGATATATAACAACTAAATGCAATGGGATCTGGATTAAAAGATAATTGTCAGACAGTTAGGCAAATTTCATGTAAACTGTATGTTGAACTTCATGTTGAGCTTGTCAGGTGTGACAACAGTGTTCTCAATACTAGGACAATGGCCTCCTTCTTGGGAAAGGATGGAGAATTATTTAGGGGTGAAGTGCCAGGGTGCCTGCCCACCACGCTTGGATGGCTTGGTAGAGGGGAAACGTGTATATAAAGGGAGAATGTATCGATAGTATGGGAGGCAAGAGGTTAACAGCTGGTAAAACTAGGTGAGGAACATATGGGTGCTCACTGTTTTGTTCCTGAAACTTTTCTGTAGGCTCAATTTTTTTCCAAATTTACGAAACGTTTTTTTTTTTTTGCAAGAGAGAATAAACAACGGAAAGGAAAGCCTCCATCCTTCACTTTGTTGCACAACAGATTGAGCAACCTTAGAAGGAAGGCATGGGTTACAGGGGCTTGGAGCAGAGAGGTCACTGTGGGCTAGCACTGTGGTTCTCCACTCATTCTCTGCTGCTACATACATGACAAGTGATGCGTATACACAATGCCCACAGCCACAGGTGCACCTCGACTTTGATGTAGTTCCTGGCTACCAACTTGTAACACAACAGATTTTCCTACTTAAGAAACAATGCAAGTAAGTGATATTATCCTAGGTATAATTTTGAATTACTCAAATTTATTTTAAAAATAATGTCTGAACTTCTCTACTTTTGTGTGGAAGGTGTTTGAAAATTCAATAAATCACTCTGAAGTACAAAGAAAATGTAGGTTATTTGCTATCTATAACTGATCTAATCTTTGTCATGGGCAGTCACAGCATTGGGTCATTGCAGGGAGGAGAAAATGGCTTTAACTTGACAATGAATGTAATGGAAATCTTAACCAGTTTAAATAGCCTTGTGTGGATAACTCAGTCTTTTGGTAAATACTCAGAAATTTCAGGCTTCTTTTCTACCAGTAAGTGACTCTACCATGATGTGATTATTTTAAGAGGGGTTAAAATTTAAAAAAAAAAACTGAAGAGTGGTACTTCATGAATAAGAAAAATGCATGGACACTGTGGTAGATTACAAAAATAGTCCCATTCTTCACCTCTCCTTGTATCCCGACCCTTTGTCACGTTACTTTTCAGGGTCGTACGACTCCATCTGGGCTCAACTACATGATTTTCTTTAACCAGTGGGTATAGCTGACCCTAGGCAAGCACAAATTTGAAATAGGTTTATACATTGGGCTTTTCTCTTGTGCCTGTGCCCTTGCCATCAGAACACACCTGGGCTAGCCTGCTGGAGGATGAGAGATGTGTGGAGTCCAGCTGAGTCCCAAGTCATCATAGGGGAGGTCATCCTAGATCAACTACCAGCCCGTCAACCCCGGATATGGGAGCAAGCACAGCCAAGGTCAGCAGAGCTGTCTGGTTAGCAGCCCCGAACCCTGCCCCCAGAAGCACAAACAATAAACTCCTACTGTTGTGTGCCATGGGGGTTTTGTGGTTCTTTGTTACTATGTTACTCCAAGTCCTCTAAGAAGCATATGCCAAGCTAGGATAAAATGTACAAGGATTTTATTGTGGAGACACTTCTGAGAGAAAAGAGAGGGAGCGGAACTAGCAGAGCTGTCAGAGGGCAATGCAAGTCTGACCCCAAGTGAAGGAAAGAGGGAAGGAAGGTTGGGTGGAAACATCCTAGCCTGTCGTGCAGCCAAGAAAGGTCAGCAAGGCTACCAGGGAACCTCAAGGCAAAGTCAGCTGTCAGAGGAGTCTCAAGCCTTCCAGGAACAGGTTGGCCTTAGTATCCCACTGTGCCCAGCCATTGGCTGGAGAAACCTGTGGGACACATGGCCTTGGCATAAACTTGGCAGTGGATTTCATAGCACACTAATTGGCCAAATAGCCCAATAAGTCTGCAAGGCTTTTTTCCTTATGCTTGCCACGGTTACACAGCTTTATTGGTTAAGACTTTAATAGAGACACAGAGACTCTAGTTACTTATAGAGCAGCAGTTCTTTTTTTTTTTTAAACATCTTTATTGGAGTATAATTGCTTTACAATGGTGTGTTAGTTTCTGCTTTATAACAAAGTGAATCAACTATACATATACATATATCTCCATATCTCCTCCCTCTTGCGTCTCCCTCCCAGCCTCCCAATCCCACCCCTCTAGGTGGTCATAAAGCACCGAGCTGATCTCCCTGTGCTATGCGGCTGCTTCCCACTAGCTATCTATTTTACATTTGGTAGTGTATATACGTCCATGCCACTGTCTCACTTCGTCCCATTTTATCCTTCCCCCTCCCCGTGTCCTCAAGTCCATTCTCTATGTCTGCATCTTTATTCCTATCCTGCCCCTAGGTTCTTCAGAATCTTTTTTTTTTTTTAGATTCCATATATATGTGTTAGCATACGGTATTTGTTTTACTCTTTCTGACTTCACTCTGTATGACAGTCTCTAGGTCCATCCACCTCATTACAAATAACTCAATTTCGTTTCTTTTTATGGCTGAGTAATATTCCATTGTATACATGTGCCACATCTTCATTATCCATTCATCTGTCGATGGACACCTAAGTTAGAGCAGCAGTTCTTAATGTGTGTGGTGCTGCCTCCTAGAGGACATTTAGGAAATGTCTAGGGGCATTCCTTGACTGTCCTCATGACTGAGCGGGTACTACTGGCATTTAGTGGCATGGGCTAAAGATGCTAGATGTCTTGCAAATTACTGGACCATCCTGCATGACAAATCATCCCGTGTGTTCTTCACCAATTTCAATGCCCTATATGGGGAATAATCTGTTTAAAAGCCCCACTGTGCCAGGGCTTCCCCGATGGCACAGTGGTTGAGAATCCGCCTGCCAATGCAGGGGACACGGGTTCGAGCCCTAGTCCGGGAAGACCCCACATGCCACGCAGCAACTGGGCTCGTGCGCCACAGCTGCTGAGCCTGTGCTCGAGAGCCCACGAGCCACAATTGCTGAGGCCCGCAGCACGCCTGGAGCCCATACTCTGAAACGGGAGAGGCCACTGCAGTGAGAAGCCCGCGCGCTGCAACGAGGAGAAACCCCCGCTCGCTGCCACTAGAGAAAGCCCATGTGCAGCAACAAAGACCCAATGCGGCCAAAAATAAATAAAATAAATTAACACCCCCCCAAAAAAATGAATAAAAGGAAAAAATATTTTTTAAAAAAAGATCTGAGCCAAGAACCTAATTCTGTTTTACACAGAAACATCAAGTATTCTTTGTTGAACATAAATATGCACTGCCTTTCTAAGATTACAATTGCCATGACATTGAAAAAAGTTGCTTTGTTTCAAACTTTACTGTGTTGGTTACCCATATTACGAAATCACGCCACCAAGCAACGCTACTTGTGGTATTCAAATCTCCAGTGCCATGCTCCTGAGACATTGAACATTCGTGGCTGTGTCCACCGCGAGCAACGTGCAAACATATGACTATTTTGTTATGTGCTCTGTGTGATTGTTCTCAGGTATTTACTCACAATGAAATAGATACTTTATTATATTGACTTTCCTGACATTATCTGGTAGACAGGCTATATTACTTATGAACTTCATTTTAGAATGAGAGAAAGTGCTAGGTCTGACATGTTAAGAGCCACTCCTATAGAATGAGGGTCTATAAAAAGATTACAAAAGAGGAGGGAAATGTACACCCATGTTCATAGCAGCATTACTCACGATAGCCAAAAAGGAGGAAGCGACCAATGTCCATTGACAAATGAATGGATAAACAAAATGCTGTGGGTGTGTATACATATATATAGAACAGAATATTAGAAAGCCTTAAAAAGGAAGAAAATTCAGACCTGTGCTACGACATGGATGAACGCTGAAGACATTATGCTAAGTGAAATAAGCCATTCACAAAAGGACAAATATTGTATGATTCCACTTCTGTGAGGCACCTACAGTAGGCAAATTTGGAGAGACAGAAAGTAGAAGGGTGGTTTCCAGGGGCTGGGAGGACGGGGGGATTGTGAATTATTGTTTAGAGAGTATAGAGTTTCAGTTTTGTAAGCTGAAAAGAGTTCTGGAGATTGGTTGCACAACAGTGCGAATATACCTAACACCATTGAAGTGTACACTTAAAAATGGTTAAGACGGTAACTTTTATTTATTTTTTAAATTAATTAATTAATTTATTTATTTTGGCTGCACCGGGTCTTAGTTGTGGCATGTGGACTCTTAGTTGCGTCATGCATGTGGGATCTAGTTCTCCCACCAGGGATAGAACCTGGGGCCCCTGCATTGGGAGCACGGAGTCTTACCCACTGGACCACCAGGGAAGTCCCAACATGGTAAATTTTATATTATGTACATTTTATCACAATAAAAGAGAGAGAGAGAGAGAGGAAGGGAATGTAATTCCAGCCTAGGTCAGACTCTGAGTAAAATATAAATGGATACTAGTAAGTAATAGTGTCCATTAATGTTATATTGATATTTTAAGTACATAGGTTTATATGACAGTGTGTATGTATATATTTGATATATTAAAATTGATAAGAAATGATATGAAATTTGAAGAAACTAGTAACTCAGGAAATATTTTATACCAAAACAAGACTCTTTTTTTAGAAAAGAGGACTTAAAGAAGTTGGAGTTTACACAGATACAGAAAACAAACTTATGGTTACCAAAGGGGAAAGGGGTGAGTGGGAGGGATAAATTAGGAGCTTGGGATTAACAGATACACATTACTATATATAAAATAGATAAAAGCACAAGGAACTATATTCAATATCTTGTAATAAAGCATAATGTAAAAGAATATGAAAAAGAATATATCTGAATCACTTTGCTATATGCCAGAAACTAACACAACACTGTAAATCAACTATAATTCAATTTAAAGAAAAGGAAGTTGGAGTTTAATTGGAAGGTCCGGGTGACCTCATGACCTTTGTGCTGGTTATCCACTATTGTGCCCCAGTCCAGGCCACCGTCCTCTCTGTGATGTTCGGGCTGAGCCACCCTTCCCAGTTTCCCTGGCCAGCCAGCTTCCTGTGGTTCTAGTGGGGACTGGGAGGGTGGAAGAAAGGAAAAGAAGGCTGTTTTCTTGTTCCTGCCTCCTGTCGGGAGATGGCTAGCGGTCCTGGACAGCTCCAGCTCCGCTTCTAGCTTCTTTCCGCCGTCCCAGCCCCAGTCTCGCGCAGTCCCTTGGAGGTGCCCCCGCCAGCGGGGCCACGTCTTCCTCATCACTCGGAGTCCCACCCACCTGCGTCTTCATCCAGGACCCAGCGCACACCTGTGGGCAGAGGCCTGGGTGTCAGGCCTGCCCAGCCCTCCTCTGCAATTCTGGTTTCTGGTAACACCACCCCTTACCTTCTGATCCCCAGCCCAGTGGCAGTTGTACCCTCAGTTATTAATCTCTGGTTTACCTCAGCATGCCTGGTTTGCTTTTTCCCCCCAGCTACCTAACACTTTTGTAATTAATCGTCTATCTTATATCTCTCCTACTGGAAATTCCTAGTGTGATTTCTGTTTTCCTGACTGGATGCTAATGAAATCTTTTAAAGATACACCAAATCTACCTGTCAATAAAGTGGTCTAGTAGTGATGCTGTCTCCACCTGTGTTCCTAGGGAGCAATCTGGTATCCATCCCTAAAGCACCCAGATTATGGTCTCTAGTATGACTTTCTGCTAAAAGGAACCAGGGCTCCTTGGAGAGCAGCTGAGTCTATTATTCTATGTTTGGGGCAGAGAAAGCAGAAGTGGGTGAGAAAATCCTACTGTTTTGAAAAAGCACAAATGCTTGCAAAGATCTCCGGGACTCCCATCGGTCAGATTGTGACAACCTGAACATTGAAAAGGAAAAACAAAATTCTGTGCAAAACATGAGTATGTAATGACACTTAAAAGGAGCAACTAAAGTATAGTACGTTCAAAGAAAGGCAATTAGAAGTTTCAGGTAGTGTTTGCAGAAAAAGCTTTTTATGCTAATGCAAACATACACACGCCACAGTCAGATTTAGTTAGCACCTAAGTAGTACCAGTAAAATCCAGGAAGTTAACAATTTAGCTCAGCCAAAAAATGCTTGGACAAGATTATCCTGGAAAAAGAACTCTGATCCTGTGTTCCAGTCCCAAACAGTAATTCATATATTTAGTATTTGACCGATTATTTTAATAAACATTTATTGGGTGCCTGTTATGTGCACCATGCCAGGAACCTGGGGTACAACAGTGAAAACAACACAAAAATATCTGTCCTCAGGAAGTTTTACATTTTAGGTGAGCGAGATCCATATGCAATAAGCCTAATAAAAAGTAGACTACATAATAGGTTAGAGGGTGGGAAATGCTACGGAGAAAAGAAAAAGAACAGGGTAAAAAGAATGAGGAGACCCTGAGGTGGGTAGTTCGCAGTATGAAACAGGTAGGCCTCACTGTGAAAGTGAGATATGATAAAAACTTGGAGGAGATGAGATGGAGAAAGAATATTCTAGGCCAGGAGAATAGCTAGAGCAGAAGCCCTAACTTGGAAATTTACCTAGTGTGTTCAAGGAACAGCAAGGAGGCCAGTGTGGCTGGAGTGAAATGAATAAAGGGGAGACTGATGGAAGCTGTGTTCAGAGAGGTGTGGAAAGAATCACACTGAGCAGGGCCTTGCAGGTCATTATAAAGACTTTGGCTTTTATCTTGAGTGAAATGGAGCGCTGCTGCAGGGTTTGGGGCATGATTTGAATCGTTTAAAATGATCTGTTGCGTTAAGAATAAGACTGTAAGGTGGACTTCCCTGGTGGTCCAGTGGTAAAGAATCTGCCTTCCAATGCAAGGGACGCGGGTGCGATCCCTGGTCGGGGAACTAAGATCCCACATCCCACGGGGCAACAAAGCCCACGCGTCATAACTACTGAGCTCACGCTCCTCAACTAGAGAGTCGTGTGCCGCAAACTACAGAGCCCATGCACCCCGGAACCCACGCCACAACTAGAGAAGAGAAAACCCGCACGCCACAACTAGAGAGAAGGCCGTGCACCGCAACGAAAAGCCTGCGTGCCGCAACGAATAATCCCACATGCCGCAACGAAGATCCTGCGTGCTGCAACAAAAGACCCAATGCAGCCAAATAAATAAATAAATATTAAAAAAAAAAGAAAAGAAAAGACTGTAAGGACGCGCTAGAATAGAAGAGGCGAGACCTGTTGGGAGGCTGTTGTAATTATCCAAGTTGAGAGGTGATGGTGACTTAGGTCAGGGTGGTGGCACAGGAGGTGATGAGAAATGGTTCAGTTCTGAATATACTCTGAAGGTAGGGCCGAAGGTGTTTGCTAATGAATTGGACATAGGATGTGAGAGAAAGAGAAGAGACAAGGATAGCTCTGAGGTTTCTGGCCTAAGCAACTAGAAGGACAGAACTGACCTCCCCCTGAGGTGGGGAACGCTGAGTGCAGCACGGTTTTTAGGGGGGAAGTTAAGAAATTCAGCTGTGGGCTTATTAGGTTTGAAATATCTGTCTCGACATCCCAGTGGAGCTGCTGAGTCAGTATCTGGAATCTGTGTCTGGCATTCAGGAGAGAGGTGTGGGCTGATAAATATTAGGGTGGGCAAGGCTAGGCTGCAGTAACAAAACTCCAAAATCTCACTGGATCAACTCAACAAAAGTTGATGTCTTATGTATAGGGCTCTGCCCCATGTCATTTTCACTCTGAAAGTCAGACTGATAGAGGCTCTACTTCCTCTTGCTGTGGCAAGAGGAAGAAAAGAGCTGCAGAATCTCATAGCAGCAATGAAATGCTTCTGCCTTGAAGTGGCCCATAACTCCACTCACATTTCCTTGGCCAAGGCAAGTCCCATAGCCACAGTTAACCTCAAGGTGAGGGTAAGGAAGTACAATTTTCCTGTGTTTCTAGAAAGAGAAGAACCAGAAATAATGAGTGAGCAACATTAATGCCTACCAGAGCTCGAGAAGTACAATAGGGAGTCGTCAGCATGTAGATGGCAGTCAAAGCCACAGGACTGGATGAGATGACAAGTAAGTGAGTGCAGAGAGAGAAAATGAGAAGTCCCAGCGCTGAGCCCTGGGGACCTCCAACATCCAGAGTCCATGACCTCAGTTGCTATAACAAGCCTAAAATGGCAATTGTTTTCGCCTTCGTTATGTGAGTAATCTGTAACTCCAGGGTGAAGTAATGAATCAACAGCATTGATACCTTAGTGTCCAATTGTGCTTAAGTATAGCAGCAAGTTTTAAAAATTGTGTGCTGCTTGTTCTTTATGATGCTCTAAGTGATTACGTTAATCTGATTTATTTATTAAATTTGTAAATCTATTTTGATTTATAAGAGTAACTTGAGTCATTATGAAGATTTTACTTTTAAAATTTGTAAGTCTGCCGTTTGATGTTTGAAGTTGTTGAGAGAATCAGATATGTCATGTTGGTGACTGTGGTTTGAAATCTGTAAATGAATTTAATTAGTCAAGTTTGTAAATGTTTAGGGAGAAAGTAATGTCAAATGTATAAGCTTACTGAGATTAAATCAAACAGAAAGAGAAAGTAAGTGTTCCTGGGCATATCCAGAGAAAACTCTAATTTGAAAAGATACATGCACCCCAATATTCATTGCAGCACTATTTACAATAGCCAAAACATGGAAGCAACCTAAGTGTCCATCATCAGATGAATGGATAAAGAAGATGTGGGGTATATATATGTGATGATTAGCCATAAAAAAAGGATGAAATAATGCCATATTCGACAACATAGGTGGACCTAGAGATTATCATATTAAGTGAAGTATTAATGAGTCAGGGAAAGGCAAACAGCACGATACCACTTATATATGGAATCTAAAATACGATACAAATGAATTTATTTACAAAACAGAAGCAGACTCACAGACAGAAAGCCAATTTATGGTTACCAAAGGGGAAAGGAGGGGAGGGATAAATTAGGAGTTTGGGATTAGCAGATACAAAGTACTATATATAAAATAGATAAACAACGAAGATTGTATAGCACAGGGAACTATATTCAATATCTTGTAATAAACTATAATGGAAAAGAATATATATATATATATATATACATGTGTATGTATACATACATACATATATATAACTGAATCATTTTGCTGTACACTAATGCAACATTGTAAATAATAAAAAATTTTAAAGAGAGTATTTTTATTTCAACACAAAAATTGCTAGATTTGTAAATAAATAAAATCTGTATGTTGAGTTTAGAGGCTTTAGGAAAAATACAGGCTCACAGGTTTATAAGCTAAAACAATATTAATGAAAACATGAGTAACAGCTGGTGTTCTTTTCCATACACAATAATACTCTGGGGATGCTGAAAACCTAATCAATCCTCCTCCTTCTTCTAGCATTCCTCATGATGGCATTGAGGGGCTCCTAGGTGACTGAGAGCGCCCAAAGGGCCCCTGCTTCTCCGTCTCTGGGGGTTGTCTCAAGGCTAATGTCCAGCCCATCCCAGCCCCTCCACAACTGACAGTGTTCTGTCTGGCCTGTCCTCCATCATGATGGGTGTATGTATTTTCTGATGGGCTGGCACTGAACTAATTTTCAACATTTTGAATACTGTTAGTTATTTGCGATCATGGTCATGTTCCATGCCATTTCCTTTGGTCCCAAAATCATCACATGCTGAAATTCTGTATCCTGATTTGAGGTCTCCTCTAGATAGCCAACTCTCCTAGTACTACAGAGTTGGCTCGTGGGCATGTGGGAACTTCTGGATCCCCTGCACTTCTGGGGATAAGTGGACCAACAGAGGAAATATTTGCAAAAGATGCGACAGACAAGGGCTTAATTTCCAAAATATACAAACAGCTCATACAACTCAGTAACAAAAAACCCCCAAACAACCCAATCAAAAAATGGCCAGGACCCTGTTTTAGTCATCTTCCTACTCTTGGCACTTCACAAGTTGCTGGGAGCATTATAGACACTACTGTATAGTACAGGGGCTTGCTGAGCAGGGTAGCAGTATGGTGGGTGGTTAGTTGAACAGTGTAGCAGTGGTGTAGCTGTTTTTGAATAGCATAGTAATATCGTGTAGTGATTTGTTCAACTATGTAGCAGTGTGGAGTGAGAAGTCAGGCTGTATTTATAACCTTCCTGGTCACTTATTAGCGGTGTGATCTTGGGCAAGTTACTTAACCTTTCTGTGTCTCATTTTATCCTCTAGAAAATAGGGCTAACAAACTCATCAGGTTGCTGAGAATTAAATGATGTATGTACATAAAATAATTAGCACAATTCCTGATGCATTGTAAAATGCTTAATAAACATTAACTAAAATAACAGTTATATAACATACTTTTATTATTGTTTTGTAAAATAATAGTTATATAACATACTTTTATTATTATTTTGTGTGATCTAGTTCAGTTACTTGAACTAGTTAATGTGTCAGAATAAAGAGGGGGAAGACAAACAATGCTCCAAATCCTAACTGTACCAATGAAAAACAATTTGATGATACTATATATCGAAAACCCTAAAGACTCCACACAAAAACTACTAGAACTGATAAAGGTATTCAGCAAGGTAGTAGGATACAAGATTAACATACAGAAATCGGTTGCATTTCTTTACACTAACAATGGAATATCAGAAAGGGAATGTAAACAAACAATCCCTTTTAAAATAAAATAAAATAAAATAAAAAGTTAGAATAAACCTCACCAAGGAGGTGAAAGAATTATATCCTGAGAACTACAAAACATTAATAAAGGAAATTGAAGAAATGGAAAGACATCCTGTGCTCTTGGATTGGAAGAATTAATATTGTTAAAATGGCCATGCTACCCAAAGCAAGAGACAGATTTATGGTGATCCGTATCAAATTACCCATGACATTTTTCACAGAACTAGAACAAATAATCCTAAAATATATATGGAACCGTAAAAGACCCAGAATTGCCAAAGCAATCCTGAGGAAAAAGAACAAAGCAAGAGGCATAACCCTCCCAGACTTCAGACAATACTACAAAGCTTCAGTATTCAAAACAGCACAGTATTGGCACAAACACAGACATATGGATCAATGGAACAGAATAGAGAGCCCAGAAGTAAACCCACACAATTATGGTCAATTAATCTTCAACAAAGGAGGCAAGAATATATGACGGGGAAAAGACAGTCTCTTCAGCAAGTAGTGTTTGAAAAGTTGGACAGGCACATGCAAATCAATGAAGTTAGAACGCACCCTCTCACCACACACAAAAGTAAACTCAAAATGGCTTAAAGACTTAAATATAAGACATGACACCATAAAACTCCCAGAAGAGAACATAGGCAAAACATTCTCTGACATAAATAGTACCAATGTTTTCTTAGGTCAGTTTTCCAAGGCAATAGAAATAAAGCAAAAACAAATGAATGGGACCTAATCAAACTTACAAGCTTTTGCACAGCAAAGGAAACCATAAACAAAACAAAAAGACAACCTATGGACTGGGAGAAAATATTTGCAAAAGATGCGACAGACAAGGGCTTAATTTCCAAAATATACAAACAGCTCATACAACTCAGTAACAAAAAAACCCCCAAACAACCCAATCAAAAAATGGGCAGAAGACCTAAATAGACATTTCTCCAAAGAAGACATACAGATGGCCAATAGGCACATAAAAAGTTGCTCAACATCACTAATTATTAGAGACATGCAAATCAAAACTACAATAAGGTACCACCTCATACCAGTCAGAATAGCCATCATTAAAAAGTCTACAAATAACAAATGCTGGAGAGGGTGTAGAGAAGAGGCACCCTCCTACACTGTTGGTGGGAATGTAAATTGGTGCGGCCACTGTGGAAAACAGTATGACAGTTCCTCAAAAAACTAAAAATAGAGTCGCCATATGATCCAGCAATCCCACTCCTGGGCACATATCCAGACTCTAATTCAAAAAGATACATACACCCCTATGTTCATAGCAGCACTATTTACAATAGCCAAGACATGAAAACAACCTAAATGTTCATTGACCGATGAATGGATAAAGAAGATGTGGTATCTATATACAATGGAATATTACTCGGCCATAAAAAAGAATGAAACAATGCCATTTGCAGCAACGTGGATGGACCTAGAGATTATCCTACTAAGTGAAGTAAGACAGAGAAAGACAAAATACCATACGATATCACTTATGTGTAGAATCTAAAAGACAACACAAATGAACGTATCTTTGAGGCAGAAACCAACTCACAGACATAGAGAACAGACTTGTGGTTGCCAAGGCGGGTAGGGAGGGAAGAAATGGGAGTTTGGTATTAGCAGATGCAGGCTATTATATATAAGATAGATAAACAACAAGGTCCTACTGTATAGTACAGGGAACTATATACAATATTCCATGATAAACCATAATGGAAAAGAATATGAAAAAGAATTTACGTATAACTGAATCACTTTGCTGTAGAGAAGAAACTAACACATTGTAAATCAACTATACTTCAATAAATTTTTTTAAACAAGAATTTATAAAGTGGGAAAAGAAGAATTTGAATTCTTGTTCATGTTATGCTTGAATAACGTAAGGAAGAGTCCAGCAAAACTACCCAGTGTAACAGAGGGGTAGGTTAGACATTTTCTGGTGAACTTGTCAGATCTAATTCCTTTTGTTCTTTCCTCTTCCCTTCGTATTCTGGCCCAGCTTTTCTGGACCCTTACTGCCTCTGAGAGTGCTGGGGGGGTGAGTCACCACCCAAAGAAGGCACCTGCAGAAGCTGCACCATGAAAGGTCAACATTGGTGAATAGGAAAAGGACTGGGCACTTGGGGCTACTTGGCAGCTGACCTTGGCCCTTGGCAAGCCTCCCTGGTGGGTTTGGCATGTTGTCGAAGCGGGCAGGTCATCCTGAATCCTCTCCACCCTGCACCCTCCTCCTATGCTCAGGGCCAGTGTGAAGGTCACATGTTTCTCTTTTGAATCATTTCAGTGTTTAGGCTGCCCAAGTCCAAGCTAACTGGGGACACTGTTACGAACTGGAATCAGATCCCCATCTTGATGTGAAAGGCAGAGGGATTCCATTTGGCTGTATGTGGGGGATGGTTAAATCTGCAAAGGAGCCAAGGTTAATATCAACAGCAGTAAGTCATATGGATGATACATACCCTTAATGTGATGTGATAAGGATGACACTTTACTTCTATGGTTTTCCTCTCAAAAACTCACAAACCTGTCTAGTCATGAAAAGAACGTCAGACAAGTTCCAAAAGAGGGGTATTCTACAAAACACCTGATCAGCACTCCTCAACACTGCCAAGATCATCAAAAACTAGCAAAGCCTGAGAAATTGTCACTGCCGAGAGGGACCTAAAGAGACAGGATGACTAAATGTTGTGTGGTGTCCTGGATGGGATCCTGACCAGAAAAGGACGTTAGGTAAAAACTAAGGAAATCTGAATAAAGTGTCAATATTGGTTTATTAATTGTGACAAATGTACCATACTAGAGTAAGATGTTAAAAACAGGGGCAAGTGGGTGTGTGTATATAGAAACTCTCTGTATTATCTTCACGATTTTTCTGTAAATCTGAGACTATTCTAAAATTAAAGGTTTATTTTTAAAACTTCGTGTAGGAAAGGTCTGCAGGGCAACACCTTAGCCTGTTAACCATGGAAAGGAGTGCTGAACCCCTACTGTGTGCAGGGTTAGGGCCTGGAGAGACTGGGGTAGATGAAACGGGCATGATTCGCCCCACAGAGTCTACAGTCCACCAGGGAAGGACTTTGTGCACTTCCATACAATTGGAATTTCTCTCAACAGATGTGACCTACTTTCATAACCTGATTTGTTATGAATTAAAAAAATACAACAGGATGCTGAATAAAAGTAATAAGTAGTAGGCTCTCTTTACAAAGGTTAACCTGGATTTCCTAGGCCACATCAACTCCTCAACTTCTTGGACTATGATTTTTAAACCTTTTTTTGGTGAGATTAGAGATCCATCAGTTCAGGATAGTGTTTCCCAAACTTACTTAACTTTAACCATGGAATACATTAAAAATGACAGTGTATTGACAGAACACTAGCAGGCGTGTATTTGCTACAACGAAAGCTGGTTTGAAAGAAGACAGGGGTAAAGGGTCTCACAGATGAATTTCCTTCAGAAAAAAAATTAAAGCAAAACATCTTTTTACTTTACCTGTTCTTATAAAACTTTTAAAGTAGTTTGCACGTATTTCATGTCTTTTGTATATTTGTTTTAAAATTTTTGTATATTTTGTGTCTTTCAGATTATTTGTGTTTTAAATATTTTTGTGTCTTTTAAAAATCCGGGCTTCCCTGGTGGCGCAGTGGTTGAGAGTCCGCCTGCCGATGCAGGGGACACGGGTTCGTGCCCCGGTCCGGGAAGATTCCACAGGCCGCGGAGCGGCTGGGCCCATGAGCCATGGCCGCTGAGGCTGCGCGTCCGGAGCCTGTGCTCCTCAACGGGAGAGGCCATAACAGTGAGAGGCCCGTGTACCGCAAAAAACAAACAAACAAACAAAAAACCAAGATGTCGCCATTTCATTGAAATATGGGAATAGGATAGAATGAATGCCAGGGTATTGGTTAAGTGAGAAAATGATAACTGGTGGGTGGCAACAAAGGAGGACACAGTAAAATGATCAGAAGCATAAACAAAGGAAAAGGATGTCTGAACCAACACTGCTCTGGGGCCATTTCATGTATGGGAGATAGTTTAATAATCTCACCTCCTGTATTGATGGCATGGATGTTCAAGGTGATGATGCATCCCCATCAACAAGGAACTGAGTAAGTTTCTTGTGGCGTGTTTAAGATGGCAAGGAAATAGGCAAGACATTTTAGGGGGAAAAATTCATCCAAAATGACTGGATCTTCTTTTTAAGCTTTAGGGCTTTGTGGGGAGTAAACTTGATCATCCAAATTGCATCTCACATCACATCCTCCTCCAGATGAGGGGCAAATGAGGTGGTGGTGCTGGGGAGGGGGTTTGGTTCAGCACATCAGTGAATTCAGACTCGTTTGGGGTTCGAGGCTTATCAAGTTCTTGCTTCAGCCCCAGTGCTCTGTGCTCTGTGGGCCTTCCCTATGCGTGTGTGGCTTCCTGGTTCAGGCAAATGAAGCCTGCCCAGTAATGGGGGCTTTGTGCAGGAATGGAGAGAAACCTTCCTGTTTTGTGCCTTTTACACAGAGCGTTATCATAATATCAGACTCTCAGATGAGGGGATGTGATTCCAAGTGGAGTGTTATGCTGACCAGGACTTATTTATATTTCCTTACTCAGCAGCTGATGGCATTTTTAGCCGATACGTTTCTGAATTCCACTGTTGACATTTTGGTTCTTAGCCCCTCTGAGGAATCTCTACTGAACCATTTCTTAAATATTTTTCAACTATTATCCAATTAGTATCCCTCATAGTTTAAGAAGATTTGAATAAAGATCCATCTTAACCTATTTTTCTTTGTTACTTAGTTATCTTACCACATTTGTTATTTCATATTGACATGGTATCCCATAAAACAGCAAACCTTTAAACCCTTAATCATTTTTCCAACATGGCCCACATATCGAAGCTATGAATAATGAAGACTAGCTTTCACCAAGTCCTTACAATGTACAAGGGATCAAGTTTGTTTTTTGTTTTTGTTTTTTTGCAGTACATGGGCCTCTCACTGTTGTGGCCTCTCCGGTGGCGGAGCACAGGCTCTGGACGCGCAGGCTCAGCGGCCATGGCTCACGGGCCCAGCCGCTCTGCGGCATGTGGGGTCCTCCCGGACCAGGGCGTGAACCCGTGTCCCCTGCATCGGCAGGCGGACTCTCAACCACTGCGCCACCAGGGAACCCCCAAGGGATCAAGTTTTATACGACTTAATTTTCTCAACAATCCTATGTGACAGACACCTTTATGATCATCCTGTTACAGGTGAGAAAACTGAGCCTTGAAGAGATTAATTAACTTGCTCAAATCACAGCAAACAAAGCCCATGGGCCAAATCTAGTCCTCACCAGTGGAGACTGCTAGAGCCAGCTAGCACTGCATCCCCATCTGTTCCTCTCCCCCATCTACTCCCAGAGCCTGCCTCCCTGGCTGGTGGTCATACCTTGCTGCTCTGGGGTCTGCTGATTACCACCTATATACTGGGGACTCTACTGCTGGTAACTGCTGGGCAACAAACAGTAGAATTTCAGTTCAGAAGGCAGTGGCTCAGCAAGTTGTCTCATATCCAGTGTGGCGCCCCCAGGGGACACAGCCAGGCTCTCTGGGAGGCAGGGATGGGGGCAGAGTGAAACTGACAGGGCAGCAGCCCTACACTCCTTGCCCAAGGCCAGCAGCTCTCCTTCCCTAGAATGTCTCTGTTGAATGGGCAAACGGGCATAAAGCTGCTCACCACTGAGATGGCTCAACCCAGGCAAACCAGGAGGGGTGGGACAGGAATTTGCTCTCTTGTTATATAAGTACCTACATAATATACTCAATTTTGCTTCTTTGCCCCCAAAGCTTAAATATTTACTATCTGGCCCTTTACAAACAAGTGTGCCTATCCCTGCTTTAAATCATATCAAGGAAGTTCTGCCATTTCACCTTATTGATTGTGGGCAACATTTTGGTCCAGGTTTCAGTCAACTAACAAAGAAAACTGTTAAAGCTATTTCTAGCCCCTTGAGCTAACGTTGAATCTAGAATCTCTATATACTGAGCCCCTATCAATAAATTCAACCAGATCCAATTGGCAAAATCATGCAGTTCTGTTGGTGTTTATCACCCCTCCCCATGGATCATAATTTCACCTTCTGGGGCTTTGTTTTTTTTTTGGTACGTGGGCCTCTCACTGCTGTGGCCTCTCCCGTTGTGGAGCACAGGCTCCGGATGCGCAGGCTCAGTGGCCATGGCTCACGGGCCCAGCCGCTCCGCGGCACGTGGGATCTTCCCAGACCGGGGCACGAACCCGTGTCCCCTGCATCGGCAGGTGGACTCTCAACCACTGCGCCACCAGGGAAGCCCCCTTCTGGGGCTTTGGAGACCTGAGTTTAGTTATAGATCTAAGATGGAATGGTGATGGGGGTCGGTCTTTTGGAGGCTCACTACAAGATCTTCAGGCAAGAGGAGAGTAACCTCTCAGATGGTGAAAAGGCTTCTTCTATGGCAAAGAAGGCTCTGCAGAATGTGAGGTTCAAGGTCCCCAGCTTCACTGGAATCTGCTCATATACCCCCATCCCAGTTCTCAGGGCCCCATTCCATCCCAATCAATGTCTAACTTTAACAAAAGAGGTACCACACTATTGGGGATTCAATTTGTGCTGTAATTCAGCCATCCACAGGATTAGACCTTGGTTTTAGTTTCCTGGCTATAGGAGATTAGGACTTCTTTAAAGGCAGTCATTGGAGCTTCCAGGTTCTTTAATGTGGACCTTGGAGCTGGGAATTTGAAGTCCAAGCTCATTATTTTCTTTTCCTATGTTCTCCAACCCAATTAGAAGAATTATACTCCTTATTTCATTAAAAATACTCTATGGCATCAAATACTACATCACCCAGAGCCTTGCCTTCTATAGACACCTTTTTTTTAATTTAATTTTTTTAAATTGAAGTATAGCTGATTTATGCCTTCTATGGATACTTGATTGCAGGTATCTAAAGGTAATAATTTTACATGACTGTCCTGCCACTGCAGGCCATGGAATATCAGTGCCCAGGGTGACTGAGGTGCCCAGGGTGACCAGGCCTTCCCCCTGTTTACTCTCCTTCCCCAGAACACCCTGAGTTCCTGCTCTAGACTTTGACGAAGTAGTTGAGTCTAAATTCTACCAAATATTGGGTTCTGGGAATATCATTCTTCGTGGGAACATTTTTAAGCCCAAAGCGTTATAGGTGGCGCTGGAATAATCTCCTGTGTCTTATTAACTTCTAAGGTCCATCCTTGGGAGAGACATCTGAGTCTGGAGTGACTAAAGGCCCCAACTTTATCCAGGCATCAAAGACTTCTTTGAATGACCCTGAGCAGAATCTAAAAGTGAGGAGGGATCTATCTGAACTTTGGTTTCATTTCAGGATTTTGGACTTTAATTCACAAGGGCATAACGATTTGGTTTTAGACTCTAATTCCTTTAGAATTTAACTTAATTTTGGACTTAGGTTCACTGGACCGAATTAAGTGAATTAATTTTTAAGAGAATTATTTTTACCCAAGAAATTGATAATGCCAGGAATGTTCAGTTCAAATTTGGGCCCTCTCTATTTTTTGGCATGTAATTATTGCAGCATCCTTTCGTGATTATTTAATCTCATTGCAGAAACAAGGACAGACAGTATTAGACAGCATGGCTGGACATAATTTTAGAGGGGAAATGGAATAAAGAGTGAATTGGCAAGCCGTGGGTACAACTTGACTTTGGAGCATGTAGCAGATTATATTTTATAAAAATGACCCCACAGTGAAGTAAGCCAAATACAAAAGGACAAATATTGTATGATTCCACTTATACGAGGTACTGAGAATAGTTAAATTTACAGAATAGAGGTTACCAGGGGCTGAAGGAGGAGGGCATGGAGAGTTTTTGTTCAATGTGTGCAGAGTTTCAATTTGGAAAAGATGAAAAAGTTCTGAATATGGATGGTAGTTATGGTTCCACAACAACGTGAATGTACTTAACGCTGCTAACTTGAAAGTGGTCAAAAAGATAAATTTTATGTTATGTATATTTAACCACAATAAAGAAAAAAAAAAAAGGGAAAGAAAATGGTCCCGTAACACTATTTCCAGTCCCACGTGCTCTTTCAGAACCTCGCTATTCTCCCATTAAGAGGTGGAGTTTATACGTGCCATGCCCTTGAACTTTTTGGGTTCCGCCTCGTGACTGCTCTTTTGACTGCCCTGGCCAGAGGACAGCAGAAGTGATGCTCTGCAACTGCCAAGACTCAGTCATAAAAGAGGTGACAGCCTCCGCCCAGTTCTCTGTGTATGTCAACCTGCACCTTTGGGGCCCTAAGCGTTGCCGAAGCCACCCTGCAGGAGAGGCCACGAAGTGAGTCACACAGAGAGGGAGAGAGAGATGCCCAAGAAGCCCCAGCTGTGTGAGTCTTCCCAGGGCAGATGCCAGACACGTGAGTGAGGAAGGCTTTGAGATGACTCTGGCCCCAACTATTGCCTGAGAGGGACCCCAAATGAGCACTGCCTGCCAAGCCTCATCAACTCAGAACTGTGGGAGAGAATAGTACTCGATTGTTGGGTTCCGACACTAAATTTGGAATGGTTTAACAGGCAGCAACAGATGACTGGAATATGGTTGACTTAACGTATTCATCTGACCCATCCCAGAGCATTTGGGGGTAAAATGTACACTGCCTGTCAGCAGTCCTGGGAGGATGCTCAGAGGACCGTGAAGTATCAGAGGTGGGGCATCTAGCTAGTTTGCTGTTTCTTCTTTCCTGCATAAGAAGGGGGTTGTCGGGCTTCCCTGGTGGTGCAGTGGTTGAGAGTCCGCCTGCCGATGCAGGGGACACGGGTTCGTGCCCCGGTCCGGGAGGATCCCACATGCCGCGGAGCGGCTGGGTCCGTGAGCCCGCTGAGCCTGCACGTCCAGAGCCTGTGCTCCACAATGGGAGAGGCCACAACAGTGAGAGGCCCACGTACCGCAAAAAAAAAAAAAAAAAGAAGGGGGTTGTCACATCCCTAGTTGATGGCAGACTTGATACAGAAACCCAAAGCATTGGGAGAACAGAGAGCCAGATCTTATTATGGGGGCTTGCAAGTTTCCTGTGCAAGCATCTACCTAGAGCCACGCTCCCGGCCTTTCTTCCTCCCACAGTCTTCCTCTCACAAGTGACATCTGGTAGGTGGCTCTGAGAGAAAGCGCTGGGTGTGCTGGCCCCTGCCCTTCCTCTTTTCGGAGACGACCGTGTTCTGGCCGACATCTCTGCGGTGCAGTGTAAAGCATTCACCCAGCGGGGCCCCAGACTGGGGAATACGTCTAATTCAGAGGTTAAGCCTTCGTAAACCCACTTGGCCAAAGACCTTAGCCATGTTATCTTAGTGGCTTTATGGATAATAAGAGTGATATTTTCATTTTCATCTGCCAGACTCCTGTGTGTGCATCTCAAATAGTTTAAAACTCAAGTCTAATAGGGAGAAAAGAGGGATATTATTTCTTTGACTTCCTAAAACCCTAATGATCCCTATCTACATGTCAAAGTTTTCTCCATCCTGTAAGGGCCAGACCAAATGCCATCCCTACAACCCCTCTCCCTGAAAGTAGACATGAGCTGACCTTGCTCCAGCCTCTTGCTGTCCTTCCTTGTCTCCCTTTCAGTTACTTGTCAGATTTGGCTTTAGAGTTAGCTGTGTACTTATTATACCTCACTACATAGCATAGGTTGTTCTCAACATTAATGGTTGGGTTTTAAAATACCGAAACTCTTTTTACATGCTAACTGACACTCCCAAACTGAGGGTTATATGCCAAATTCAGACCCTCCTGCATCAGCTGATAAAAGCAAACATTTCCAGCTATCACACGGCAGAGTTACTTCCCAGCCAATTGTTCTGTTCTGCAGTTTCATCATTTTTGTCAGCATGGCAGTTTGGGGACAATTACTTAAATATTTTATTATATTTGCAGTGTTTATTTTATAAAACTAATATAAAGAGTGGGAAAATGAAAATGTTCATCCTGCTGATGAAAAAATAAAGAGCTCAAATTTGATTCAGTTAAGGCAAAGATGGAGATTGTTAGGTATACTGAATGCTAGGAAGAGTTAACCTTGCTGTAGATATTTGTTTTATTTCTGGTAGTTGACTTTTGTGTTAAACTATGAAGGAAAAGAGAAAAAATGAAAAAAAAAAGTTTAACATGGTGTACTAGTCTACGTTCTCCAGAGAAACAGAACCGATGGGATGTATGCATATACATAAAGAGAGATTTATTTTAATGAATGGCTCATGAGATTATGGAGACTGGCAAATCCAAAATCTGCCATTCAGATGTGAAGGCCATCTGCTGACAAGATTTCTTCTTGCTCAAGGAAGTTCAATCATTTTTTCTATTCAGGTCTTCAACTGATTGGATGAGGCCCACCTATATTAGGAAGAGCAATCTGCTTTACTTAACATCCACAGATTTCAATATTAATCTCATCCAAAAATACCCTCACAGAAATATCCAGAATAATGTTGACCACATATCTGGGCACATGGCCCAGCCAAGTTGACACATAACATTAACCATCACACATGGTGGGTATATATCCTCAAAATTATGTTTGAAAGACAAGGGATATTATACTTCTCAAACCTCTGAGAATATTTAAATATTATTTTTGTATATTATTTTGAAATTCCTGGAAATATACACATTTTGTATATTTTAGCATAGTTTTAAGGAGAAGAAAATTAAGGAACTGCCTATAAACTCTTCGTTATATAAAATGGGGATCATTTGGGTGTAGATCTAGGTGTAAAACTGTTTGTGATGTTTAGCAAAAGGCTATTAAATCAAAGTGATCGTTAATGAATTTTATCAACAACAAAATTTTTATAATGAGCACTGGGTTAACCGGAACCTTCAAGTAACCACAATTTTTTTTTTCTAAACTCTAAAATTACGGGAAAAAGCGAGTCACCTGACAATAAACTCAATTAGGAATATAACTAAAACAAATGAACCCCAAAGCCAACTCACAGTGCTGGTGTATGTCACCACCTCAGCCTGTGCTCCTCAACTGCGATGATCCACACTTACATCATAAGGACCCTGATTAAAAAAAGGCAAGAAGTTCTGGAGCCGTATGGCGGAGATGATTGTAGAACAGTGTGAATGCACTTAAGGCTATAGAACTGTACACTTAAAAATGGCTAAAATGATAAATTTTATCTTATGTATATTTGACCACAATTAAAAAAAAAAAGAATATGGTGAGTCTCTGACTTTCTTGGCTTGGTATGTATTATTCCTGTTGGTTAGTTAAGACTCCTTGGTTGTAAGCTATAGAACCAGTAACAGCTAGCTTGAGGAAAAAAAGGAGAATGGCAAGGATGCAGGGGGTGTATCTCAGAACCCAAGGGCAGGAATACTAAGAGATCTCGGAGGACTAGAGTCAGGAACTGGAAGGCCATTGGGACTCTTCCTTGTCTCTGCTTTTCTCCATGATTCTACTTCATCCTCATTCTCACAATAACCTGGTTTCTCTGTCTCTCTGGCTCACAGGATGGAATATGCTCACTGCCTTCCTCTCTCCATGACTCCCAAGTTTACTTGACCTGTTACACTCCTGTGTTGAGAATAACTTGCAGTCTCTCACTCCTAATTCCCTGTTCCCAAGAAAGGGAAGCTGACTGGCACATCCTAGGTCAGGTGACCTCCCCTGGTCCAACCAGCCCTGGTCAAGGGGTGATGTAAACATGGCCGGTTCGGGCTTCCCTGGTGGCGCAGTGGTTGAGAGTCCGCCTGCCGATGCAGGGGACATGGGTTTGTGCCCCGGTGCGGGAAGATCCCACATGCCGCGGAGCGGTTGGGCCCGTGAGCCATGGCCGTTGAGCCTGCGCGTCCGGAGCCTGTGCTCCGCAACGGGAAAGGCCACAACAGTGAGAGGCCCGCGTACCGCAAAAAAAAAAAAAAAAAACATGGCCGGTTCTGAGAGAGTAGCTGCTGAGCATATACCTCAAACAGCGTCTTAACATTTGGGAATATCCATCCCACTAAACCAGCTAATGCTCTTCCCTCAAGCTCTTGGCACACAGTTACATTCAGTTTAGTGAACATAGAAGAATCTACAGTGGTATGAATTACATGGTTGGGAGATGTGTCAGGGTCACTTCCTCCTCTACAGCCAAATCCTCCATCTTGGGAGAGCCTGTCACCTCACTCACCATGGCCAAAGACATGGATGGTCTTGGAATGTTTTGTTTCCATCCCAGTCTTCTGTCAAGCTCCAGCCCTGAGGGAGCACGGCAGATGCTCCGTGTTTGACCCTCATGTTCTAAGTTATTGGTCCACAGCCCTGACCGCTTGCCCTACTTTCTCTGAATCTTACAGACCACACATGGCACTGACAGACTTTCCTGTGGTAAAGGGCATCCTTTCCATTTTGCCTGTTCCCAGGGTGTGTCCCTCTTTGTTCCCGGCCAAGGAGAGAGTCTCTTCGCCTCCTCTGAGGGGTTTGTTCTCTCAGTCTCTGCAGGCTCCTTCCCTGTGGCCCTTCCCGCAATGCCTCTGAGTTGCCAGGAAGTTACAGGGTCACATTTATCTATGGTCAAGTCTAATAGGTGTATGTATGGATACCAAGGGGAAAAGGGAAGGTGGGGTGGGAGGAATTGGGAGATTGGGATTGACACATATACATTCTTGATACTATGTATAAAATAGATAACTAATGAGAACATACTGTATAGCACAGGGAACTCTACTTAATGCACTGTGGTGACCTGAATGGGAAGGAAATCCAAAAAAAGGGGGATATATGTGTATGTATAGCTGATTCACTTTGCTGTACAGTAGAAACTAACACAACATTGTAAAGCAACTATACTCCAATAAAAATTAATTAAAAAAAACAAACAATACTGTATTGCATATTTGAAAGTTGCTAAGAGAGTAGACCTTAAAAGTTCTCACCACAAACATATACAAATGTCACTATGTGAGGTGACAGATGTGCTAACTAACCTTACTGTGGTAATAATTTTGCCATACATATGTATATTAAATCATTACATTGTGTACCTTAAACTTACAGAATGTTATATCTCAATAAAGCTGGGAGAAAAAAAAGTCTCATAGGTATAAATTTTCTTCACAACACTCCAGTGTGAAAGCATCATACTTCTTTTTTTAAAAAATCCAATTAATCCATCCAGCTGTGAGACCTGCCTGCCAACTGATGAGAAGTCCAATGTAGCCATTACTGGAGCTGGCCCCCGTCTCCATGGGACCAGATGGAGATCCTGGAGCTTATGTGATGCCAAGAAGCTGTGAGGACCCTGATCCTTGGTCCAGGGGAAGGGTCGGCAGTACAGTTACCCACTTCACTGCAGGACGCAGCTGCCAAGCTGGTCCCACCCTTGCTAACCTGAGTGGGCTCAGAGAAACTCTTTAGGACTTAACGGGGCTCACAAGGAACCCCCTGCAGGTCTCAAGGCCCTCAGGGCTTTGGAGAGGGTGTATGCAGGTCTCAGTGCTGTGGCACCCCTTCTTGCCCCCTGGTCCTCCATCTCCAGAGCACTTGTCTCTCCTCTGTTCAGGTCAAATCCACCCTGTAAGCTTTGTAGCCTCACCTCACCCCCCTGTGACCCGAACCTGAGTTTTAGAAAACAAAGGCCTATTAATTGTTTCACAAGGCAAGAGAAGCTTCTAGTTTCAGGATGTAGGCATAGGGGTGTGGGCAGGCAGAAACGTGGGTACGATTTATTCTTCGATGAGTCTTGGAAACTGGACACTATTGATTTCTTCATCAAGAGAAGCTGCCAAGAAACGTGCCACTCATTTGCACAGCCCCTCACAGTTTTCCCACCCTAGAAAGCAGAGAAAGACGTCCACCCAGATCACAGACCAGTGACTGGGAATGAGGAGACCCCCTCACAGAGTACCTCACCTGCAGCGATCACCTGACAGCAGCAGTGTCAGGGTAAGGACCCCCTCACCACACAGCTTCCTATACGAAGTGGTGAGCATGGGAGTTATTTTTGGACAAAGTGTCCTAAGTATGCAGTGCATTCTTTATAATCATTGTCTATGATGGTTAAGTATTAAATCATAGTTAGTACTTGTTTCAACTCATAATAAATGAGAGGTGTTACATGGTGCATACAACCTTCCCCAGGACGCAAAAGACTTGAGCTTTCAAAATTTCTATTCCAACTCCTCTAAACTGTAAGCCCACAAAAGTCAGCATCTCCAGTCTTAATCACCTCTGTCCTCCCACACTCAGACACCACTACAGGACTCTGTAATGACTCAGTGAATTGACTTCTTTCATTTAAGTACCCAAGTGAAGATAAAAGATAAAACCCTTGCCCACCATTTCCCTGTGGACCTGTGGGGAGGATGCACCTGTGATGTTTGTGTCTGAAATGAGGACGGGGGACACACTGCCAGGGGAATTCCATGAACAAGTGGTTGGGGAGTGTCTGTAATCCTTCCAGGGAGTAAAGAGTTAGCTCCTGAAATGAGCCCACTGGACACGGGCAGGTCCAGAATTGAGGCCAGTATCCATCTATCCAATGGAGATGATTTCCACAAAGAGGGAGACCCATCGTTTCTCTCCACCCTGAGATATTCCATCACCATCTGAACTCTCACTCTCCTAGTGTTTGCTATAAAGACTTGGCAACATTTTTACTCAAAATTCACTATCTGAATCAAAAATCATCCCATTATAGAAAAGAATCTGAAAAAGAACATACATAACTGAATGATGAAAAACAGACACTCGCTACCCTAAAATCTCCAGCATATTTTTAGGAACAGAATACATTCAGATAATCCACGATGCCTGTGCTGCCAACTTGCAGCTTCCTGGGGAATTTGTTGGGAGCTACCTTCTTGCCCAGCAGGCCCACATTTGGGACTGGACACTTTCTGCTGGGTGATCTGGGCTGGGAGAGAACAGCAGCCTGAAAGGGACTCCACAGCCCTGCAAGGAAAAGATTGAAAAGCCACTGCACTCTGCTGCAAGGCTAAGAAGGCCTTTCATTGCTAATGAAAACAATTTGGAGAACTTGGCCAGGAGCCTGGAGCTGGAGGAACCAGAGCCATGGGTAAGTTATTAAGTGCCCTATAAAAGCCCCACTGGGCAATTCAGAGTCCCTGGCTCAGCTATTGGATGAATCCATGGGGCCTGAGGAGGCATCAGTGCCCCAGCCTGGATGCAGGTTGGTGTCATTGGGGTCAACACCAGGCCAGGGAAAAGGAGAGAAAGAAAAGAAAGTTGAGAGAAAGCCATTTTCAGCTTTAGGCTGTCAAATGGGGTTTCAAACATTTTGGAGAAATGGAGCAGGGTAGAGAGCATTTATTTTGCTCAAGGAGTCAGGAATCCTCACCTCTCTTACCCAAGTGTCATTTTCCAGAAGTCATCACCTACTTCTTGAGTCACGTCTGGAAACTAAGGTTTCTTCTTGGTATTAGTTAGAAGATGTGCACTTTCAAGCTTTCGCAACCCGTGAGAGGAGCTAGATAGAGGTTCTGGGAAATGACATGGGGGCCTTTCCACCTCTGTGTTTCCTTAAAGGCTGTAGTATTCATGCTGACGTTCCTTTCTCCTATTTATTAGGGCTTAGTCTTTCCACTTGAAAAATGGGACTAGGAAGACCTGTCCTATCCACTGGCAGGAGGGTGTTGTGGGAATCAATTCAGTCTGAAGGATGAATGAATGACTTGAATATTGATACAGAGTGGGAGTCTGTGTTGTGAGATTCTTTGCATGATTAGCTCCCTGAAGGTAGGGGTTTGTCTGATCCTTCACTGATATCCCCAGCTCTTAGAACAATGGCTGACACAGCAGGCACTCAAAAGAATGTATTGAACAAATGAATGGGAAAAAAGAAAAAACATGGAACTATAGAGTTTAACAACTGGAGGGATCCCTAGGGTCAACCTCAAATCTTGGTTTATAAGCCCCAGCAAGGTTTATGCTTCTCTTCAAACTACTGTAGCCTCAAGGGTGGAAAAGTCAAGCAGGCCTCCATGATGGAGATTGATCAAGTCTCACATTCAGGTTCTCTTTCTGCTTTGCTGTGACATGAAACTCATTTTGAAAAACAAAACAAAACAAAACAAAAATTAAGCCCTAATTATTAGCTCTTTTTTTGGCACAGGAAAAAAAAATTCCAATCCAGCTCTGAGCATAACATGTCTGGTCATATTCACTCTTAAGTTAAAAAACAACAACAACAATAAAATCCCCCAACTTTCTTGGCATTCCATGTCCTTATCCCAGGTTCATGGAGCAGTAAGAAGACACATAACATTTGTGAACATCTTCTTGGTCACAGCGAAAGCCAGCTTGGCCTCCCAAATGTTTCTCCAACATCTGGGACTCACAGGCAGGTCAGCTCTTGGCTAGAACAATCTGGGTGACAACTGTCCATCAGAAAAAGCTGCAGAAGTCTTAAGGTCCCTTTATCACACGGCTCGCCACAGTCCTCCCCCCTGATAATGAGAGACCCTCCCCATGTCCCAGCCCAAGGACACCTACTAGAAAGACCCTGCTCATTAACTGACCTTGGACACCCTGCAGACCACAGGGCCTGTTGGGAGATGGTGTGGGTGACGAAACTGGCAGGCTGTGGGCTAATGGCCAGGGAAGTTGCACATCTCCCTCTGCATCTCCCTCTGCAACCTCTGACTGCCCTTCCCCACGCTCAATAGCACGAGGGTCTGTTCGTGTGGCACCCCTGGCTGCTCCATCCTTCCGCTGGCTCTTCCCTCAGCACTGGAGCCCTTGTGTATGTTGTGTGAGCAGAAGCAAAGATGCAGAAAGATGGTTGTCACCTGTCAACAGTCGTTACCTTGGGCAGTGCTGTAGGCGGGGTGGGGCAGATGGAGATGATTAAACTTTTCTTTTAGCCATGCCTGTGTGGCTCGACTTGTTACAACCAGCATCTATTACACATACAATTTTTTAAATCCAGTAAAATTAGAAAGCAAGTTGCAAAAGGATACCTGTCGTATGATATCATCTATATAAAATCCCAAACTACAAAAACTATGTACTGTTTATAGAGCTATACCTAGGTAGTAAAAACCCAAAACCTGCCCAAACACTTCAACTGGATCTGTGACATCTTGTTTCCTTAAAACAAAAACAAAAACAGAAACCTCAAAACAAATATAGAAGGTTAATGTTCATTGGAGTGGGGGATGGGTACTTGGGTGACTGTTACAGTATTCTTCATAATTTTCCATAAGTTTGAAATACTTCAAAGGCTAAAAATTTTTTTTTTTTTGCGGTACACGGGCCTCTCACTGTTGTGGCCTCTCCCATTGCGGAGCACAGGCTCCAGACGCGCAGGCTCAGCGGCCATGGCTCATGGGCCCAGCTGCTCCGCGGCATGTGGGATCTTCCCGGACCGGGGCACGAACCCGTGTCCCCTGCATCGGCAGGCGGACTCTCAACCACTGCGCCACCAGGGAAGCCCCAAAGGCTAAAATTTTAACTACAATAAAGGGGAAAAAAAAGGACTGAGTTTACTTTATTTGTAACTTATCATCTTAGCAAGTCGCTATGCATCCTCCAGATATAAGAAAGAGGGGAAGGAAAGAGGAAGAAAGGATCACAACAAGTCTGAGAGAGCTAGATTGCTCTTCTGATTTTCCTTATTCTTTGTCTTAGTCAGTTTGAGCTGCTGTAACAAAATACTATAGACTGGGGGGCATAAACAACAAATATTTATTTCTCACAATTCTGGAGGTTGGTAAGTCCAAAATCAAGGTGCCAGAATAATCTATGTCTGGTAAGGGTCCTCCTCCTCGTTTTCAGATGGCCACCAACCTACTCTAAGCTCTTCTTATAAGGGCACTAATCCCACCATGGGGGCTCCAACCTCACGATCCCATCTAAACCTAATTACTTCCCCAAAGGCCCACCTCTGATACCATCATATTGAGGATTAGGGCTTCAACATATGACTTTTGGGGGGGACACAAACATTCAGTTTATATTATTCTTCTACAGTGTTTTATTTGGCAACAAACAAAGGAGAGAGCCAAAATTAATGTCCTCTGGCTAAATGGCTGGCTGGCTGGCTGGCTGGCTGGCTGGATGGATGGATGGATGGTGGAATCTTGCCTTCATCATGAAGGCTCACAGAGGCCATCCCCCAAGGCTGTGGAACTGCTCACTGCTCACCTCTGGTTCTAATACAATGCATTCATGAAACTGAGCCCCTTATGCTTTTGCCTGTCAGACCACAAGAACCTACCTGTGCTAATAAGTAGTTGGAAGACAAAGAGCACTTGCTACCAATTACCCTCCTTGTGCGGTGGGGAGGGGGAGGGGTGAATATTCCTTGTCCTTCCCCCGTCCTGAGTGGAGACCTGTAGCTGTGGCTGTAGGGACCCAAGGGGATGGTGGCTCCCCTGCTCTCAGAGGATAGGAAATAATAATGAACTGTGTGGCCATTCCAAATGCACTACATCGATTTTTTTCCTGCGTAACAAACAAAAAAAGTCCCTGAGAAATAGCTGGTAGGGCAGGTGTTCTACATCCCCTTTTCTGGGGTGGGGGGGGAGGCGTGTAACTTGGATACAGGGAGTTGAGGGCCTGGCTGGGGTCACAGTTAAGAGCGTGCCCCCTGGCTCAGAGAGCAGAGTACTAGAAGCCAGCCTGGAGGGGAAGTGCCCAGCCTACCAGGGCAGCCAACGTTTACTGAGCAGTTCCTATGTTGCAGGTGCCGTGCACATCAGCTGGTGTTTAATTCCTGCAGCAGCTTTGAGTTAGGCGGGAGGTGGCTGGGAGGTCAGCTGTGCACATTACGAACGACCCTGCTGAGGGAGGTGGAGACTGGGCTGCAGAGGACCAGACTCCACACTAAGGATCCATCCACTGGGTGAGCCGGAGCTACCTGGGGCTTTTAATAGAGCAGTGGCTTAACCCAACTTGATTTTTGGAGAAGTCTCTCTGGCTTCGGGGTGGAGAGTGGATTGGAGGGGGCAGGAGTGGAGGCCAAAAGGCATCTGTGAGGTCGCTGCTGTGGCTGGGAATGAGCAAAGGTGGGGAAGACTAGAGCTGGGACCTTGGCAAAAGGGGATGGCTCCCAGGTCTGGAGTGGGAAGCAGCGTGGAGAATCACTGGGGAAGAGAGCCGGGTAGGAGGCAGCAGCCAGACAAGGAGGAAGAAACCACTGACAGGGAGGGGGTCTTGCGTAGGCTCGGCCACCAACTTTTCTTGGGACTTTGGGCGAGTCACAGCACCCCTTTGGGACTCAGTTTCCGCTTCTGTAAAATGACGGGGCTGGATGCAGCCTCTCCCACTGCAATGCCTCTGGGTCCTGGTGCCCTGCGCCGTTGGGAGTGCCAGAGAAACTGCCAGGGTGGCAGGGAGTGGTGGGCACCCAGGAGCCAGTTGGCATCCCGGCAAGTAGAATGGCAATGCTAAGGCAAACGGCAAGCAAACACTGCCAGGCTCGCCCGTGATGGCCAGGACACTGAAGTCACCGCAGCAGGGTTCCAGCCGGGCATGGGCTGGGCCATGAGCTGCATCCTCTCTTTACATAACCATCTTCACAACAGCTTGTTCTCTCAGTCAGGTGGTGCCAGGCCTCTGATCGAATGGCTTTTGCAGTTCCTCACTGTCAAGTTTGAGGTTGGGCTAGGGAGCAGGAAAGAGCAAACAGCAAAGTGGCCTTGAAATCAACCCAGCCCTCTGGCTCAGTCTCCTTGTGTGCCAGGGGAGGGGTGGATTTTCTAAAGGTCCTTCCTGACCCTGCAGTTCTAGGAGCCTCTGGTTAGGACCCCGCCTTGGAAATCACTCCGAGCTGGGGGGGGCTCCCTGCCTCTGAGCTGAGTGCCTTGATGTGTTTTTCCGGGCGCTGCCAGAAATGGGAGAGGCTGCCAGGACTGACGGCTAAACACTCCACTTGACAATACACATTTTACATATTTCCAGCTGTATAGCCATGATAAGTGTCTTAAATTCTCTGTGCCTCAGTTTCCTTGGGCCTGCAGAGATAAACGTGGTGGGGCCCATTATGGCCCTCTACAATGGGGATGGTAATGCTACCTACTTTGCTCTTAGGAATATTACGTGAGAAAATACTAGTAAACCTTTAGCACAGACCTAGGCACACTGAAGTTTGCAGTTACTGATAGCTATGACCATAATTACAGCTTCGCCGTCAGTACTTATGGAGTGCCTGACACCACGCCAGGCTCAGGGGACACAGTGCTAACCTATTAGCCTGGCACGCAGGGCCCCTGCCCTCAGAGTTACTGTCTGGAGGGGAGGTGGACAAGTTAACCCGTATGCATTAACTAGTACAGGTGCACTCTGCTAGGGATGCAGGGGGTGCTGCGGGAGCACATACGAGAGGCTGAACCCCCAGCACTTACTATGGTCTTTTCACTGTTTAGCTCCACCCAGTGGAGAAACAGATACGTGTCACCCAAGGGTGGGGGGTGAGACAATGGGTTTTAGTCTTAGAAGCATGAGGCTGGGAAATTAGTGTTCCCATGATCAAAGGTGGTGGTCTGGGCCAGGGTAGTGGTGTTGGAGTTGGAGAGAGGAGGACAGGGAGAAGGGACAGGACCTAGTAACTGAGTGGACAGTGGGGACAGGGTATGTGTGTGCTGGTTCTGTGTGTTCACAGGAAGGTCAAGGATGAGGCCCAGGTTTTTGACTGGCAGGGGAATGGTGAGGCCATTCAGTTCCACTTCCAATCCTCTTCCAGCCCATAAAGTACTGTAGTGATTAATTTCATGTGTCAACTTGATGGTGCTCAGATGGGCCATGGTGTGCCTAGATGTTTAATCAAACATTATTCTGGGTGTGTCTGTGAGGGTGTTTTTGGCTGAGATCGACATTTGAACCAGTTGACTGAGTAAATCAGATTGCCCTCCTAATATGGGTGGGCCTTGCCCAATCAGATGAAGACCTGAATAGAACAAAAAGGCTGACCTTCCCACGAGTAAGAGGGAACTCCTCCTGCCTGACTGATTGAGCTGAGATGGGGATCTTTTCCTGCCTTTGGACTCCAGCTGAAACATCAGCTCTTCTTGGGTCTCCAGCCTGCTGACTTTCAGACTAGAACTTACACCATCAGCTCTCCTGAGTCTCCAACTTGCTGACTGCAACTCTTGGGACTTCTCACTCTCCAAAACTGTGTGAGCCAATTCCTTGTAATAAATTTCTTTCTATGTATACATACGCATCCTACTGGTTCTGTTTCTCTGGAGAACACTGACATTTGTCAAATCTAGAAAAAGGGCCCTCTAGGCAGCTGCAGCCATTGACAAGGTGAAGAAGGCCTGTGAGCGGAACAGATGGACCCCATTTCCCTCACTCCCTCCTGGCTGGGAGCATGGCACAACCTGCACAGACACACACAATGTTCTGGACACCACTGACTGAAACAGAGGACAAGAGAGGCCAGTTGATGTGATGAGTTTTAAACATGTTGGTTTCGAAGTGTCTGAAGGTAATGGTGAGACTGAGAGGCTTTTTTGGTTTCTTTTTTTCCTTTTTTTAAATTGGGGTGCAATTCACATAACATGAAATTAACCATTTTAATTTATTTTTTATTTTTATTTTTTTTTCCTTTTTAGCGGTACGCGGGCCTCTCACCGCTGTGGCCTCTCCCGCTGCGGAGCACAGGCTCCAGACGCGCAGGCGCAGCGGCCATGGCTCGCGGGCCCAGCCGCTCCGCGGCATGTGGGATCCTCCCGGACCGGGGCACGAACCCGTGTCCCCCGCATCGGCAGGCGGACTCCCAACCACTGCGCCACCAGAGAAGCCCAAAATTAACCATTTTAAAGTGTACAATTCAGTGGCATTGAGTACATTCAGAATGTTACGCAATCAGTGATGTGACAGACAGGGCTTACTTTCCAAAACATAAAAGCAGGTCATACAGCTCAATAACAAAACAAACAAACCAAAAAACAACCCAATCAAAAAACGTGCAGAAGACCTAAATAAACATTTCTCCAAAGAAGACATACGGATGGCCAATAGGCACATGAAAAGATGCTCAACATCATTAATGAAAATCAAATGCAAATCAAAAGTACAATGAGGTATCACCTCACACCTGTCAGAATGGCCATCGTTAAAAAGTCTACAGAGCTCCCCTGGTGGCGCAGTGGTTAAGAATCCGCCTGCCAATGCAGGGGACACGGGTTCAAGCCCTGGTGCGGGAAGATCCCACATGCTGCAGAGCAACTAAGCCCGTGTGCCACAACTACTGAGCCCACGCACCACAACTACTGAAGCCCATGCACCTAGAGCCCATGCTCCACAATAAGAGAAGCCGCTGCAATAAGGAGCCCACACACCGCAACGAAGAGTAGCCTCCGCTCTCTGCACCTAGAGAAAAGCCCCCATGCAGCAATGAAGACCCAATGCAGCCAAAAATTAAAAAAAGATAAATAATAAACTATTTACTAGAAAGTATGTTTAAGAATAAATAAAATGCTGTTATGGAGACAAGATGAAAACAAATTCCAACCCATTCAATAAAATTGCTGTATACTTTAAAAAAAAAAAAAGTCCACAAATAATGACTTCCCTGGTGGCGCAGTGGTTAAGAATCCGCCTGCCAATGCAGGGAACACGGGTTCAAGCCCTGGTCCGGGAAGATCCCACATACCACGGAGCAACTAAGCCCGTATGCCACAACTACTGAGTCTGTGCTCTAGAGCCCACGAGCCACAACTACTGAGCCCACATACCACAACTACTGAAGCCCGCATGCCTAGAGCCCGTACTCCACACAAAAGAAGCCACCACGATGAGAAGCACACGCACCGCAACGAAGAGTAGCCCCCGGTCACCGCAAGTAGAGAAAGCCCACGTGAAGCAACGAAGACCCAACATAGCCAAAAAATAGATAAATAAATAAATTTATTTTTTAAAATGTCTACAAATAATAAATGCTGGAGAGGGTGTGGAGAAAAGGGAACCCTCCTACACTATTGGTGGGAATGTAAATTGATGCAGCCACTGTGGAAAACAGTTTGGAAGTTCCTTATAAAACTAAAAATAGAGTTACCATATGATCCAGCAATCCCACTCCTGGGTGTATATCCAAAGAAAACCCTAATTTGAAAAGATACATGCACTCCAATGTTCACAGTAGTACTATTTACAATAGCCAAGACACGGAAGCAAGCTAAATGTCCATCGATAGATGAATGGATAAAGAAAATGTGGGATAGATATACAATGGAATACTACTCAGCCATAAAAATAATAACATAATGCCATTTGTAGCAACATGGGTGGACCTAGAGATTATCATACTAAATGAAGTAAGTCAGACAAAGACAAATACCATATGATATCACTTATATGTGGAATCTAAAATATGATACAAATGGACTTATTTACAAAACCAACAGACTCAAAGACATAGAAAACGAATTTTTGGTTACCAAAGGGTTAAGGGGGGTATGGGATAAACTAGGAGCTTGGGATTAACAGGTACTACTATATATAAAATAAACAATAAGGACCTACTGTATAGCACAGGGAACTATATTCAATATCTTGTAATAACCTATAATGAAAAAGAATATATATATATGTGTAAAACTGAATCACTTTGCTGTACACCAGAAACTAACGTAACATTGTAAATCAACTATATTAAAAAAAAAAAAAAATGTTGTGCAACCATCACCTCTACCTAGTTCCAAACATTTTCATCACCCACAGAAGTAGTCACTTCCTATTCCCCCCTCTCTTCAGCCCCTGGCATCCATTAATCCACTTTCTGTTTCTATAGATATACCTGTTTTGAATATTTCATGTAAATGGAATCATAGTTTGTGACCTTTTGTGTCTGGTTTCTTTTGTTTAACATCCCTTTGCTTGTTTCTTTTGAAGGCTGAGGAGATGATGGAAAGGGGCCAGCAGAGGTGGGAGATGTTGATAACACAGGAGAGAAAGAGGATACAGCCAATAGAAAGCGACGCTGGAGAATGCACTGGAGGGGGTGGGATGAGAGGAGCCCAGCAGGGACTGCCTTCTGCACCAGTGGGGGGACACCTCTGTCATGGAGGGAAGGAGAAGGGCGTGGGGAAGATGCACACATGGTCATAACTATAGGTCTGGCAGCAGTGGAGGGGATTTCCATCTGATGGTTTCTATCTTCTCTGTGAGAGAAGAGGTTGGCCACCTGCTGAGAGGCAGAGAAGTTGGAAGGTTTGAAGAGAATGAGGATGATTTGAAAATATTTGCTATGGGGAAAGGGGAAGATCTTTCTTGGGAAAAAGAAGGACGTTTCCAGGCGATGTTGAGGGACCTGGTGAGGTTGGGGTCAGTGAATTCATAGTGACATTAATCTGTAGTGTTATCTAATTTTATCTACAGATCTCAGCAACCTGGACATGACTGGTGTCTACATGTAACACTTGGAGCTATGGCAGCTATCCTGTAACCATGAGGACACAAGTTTAAGAGCTAAGCCAATACACTGAGGATGGCAGAGCAAAGGCTGGTTGTATCCTCCAGTGTACTCTGCATACAGTAATTGGGATGATTCTGTCCATAAGTCAGATCTTATTGTTTCTCTCCTTAAAGTCCTTTAATGACTTTCTCCTTCTCCAAGAAAAATTCCAAGTTTTTACCTTAGTCTGTAAAGCCCCACATGATCTGGCCCCCTGCTACCTCTCTTGACTTCATCCTTCCACTCGCTCCCACTCCCCCTCCATGCCACCCTCTGGCATCCTTGCGGATCCTTGACTCTTTCCAGCACATTCCAGCCTCAGAGCCTTTGCCCTGGCTGTTCTGCTTTGCCTGGGATGCTCTCAGCCCAGATGCCTGGCTTGTTCCCTCATTTCCTTCAGTCCTGTTTAGATGCCACCTCATCAGAAAGGCATTCTCTGGCCACCCTCTTTCTAAATGCACCTTCATCGCTCCATTCTCTTTTCTTGCTTTATTGTTCTTTGGAGCCCATGTTGGCACCTCACACTTCACAGACTTATTTGTTCACTTGTTTATTCACACACACACACGAATGTGAGCTTCCTGGGAGCAGGCCCCTGTTCAATCCCCCAGCACCTAGAACAGCGCTCGGCACCTAGTAGTTGTTCAACAAATCTTTACTGAATGAATGAATTAATGAAAAGAAAAGGCCAAGGTCCTTGATGATTATTATTGAGCCACTGCACTGACCCTGGAGCCACCCAGGCCCACACTTCTCATCACACGAGAGAGTTGCCAACTGCCAGGATGTTGGGGAAAGTGGCCAAGGCTGAGGCAGAAGGGACAAGGCACTGGGCACCGGGGTAAAACTTGCCCACTTCACCATGACCTGGCCTGGCTGGCCAGTCCCAGCCCCCATAGAGAAACTGAAACCAGAAATCTAGCTCTTAACCTTGGCACCTCACCTATACAATGATCCGCATACTTGGTTTCAGTAAGAGAGAAGTCTCACACTTCTTCAACCAGGACAAACCCCTGTCCCCGGGCACACCAGTTAGGTTCAGTTGCAAATACAGGAACATGGAAAATAGTGGCCTACACAAATTAAGGGTTTGAATTTCCTACCATCACAAGTCTAGGCTAGAGAGAGGTATGCAGGTCAGGGCGGGTACAGCAACCCTCATGTTCTCAGTGACCCTGTGCTCCGCAACAAGAGAGGCCGCGATAGTGAGAGGCCCGTACACCGCGATGAAGAGTGGCCCCCGCTTGCCACAACTAGAGAAAGCCCTCGCACAGAAATGAAGACCCAACACAGCAAAAAAAAAAAATAATTAATTAATAATTTTTAAAAATCCAGATCTTTGTCCTTCCCCTCGTCCCCAACCAGTTTTCCAGTTGATGCTGATGACAGGGAACATACTTTGAGAACTGCTGGCACCCCAGTGCATAGCACTGTGAAATACGCAGAGAGTGGTAAGTTCACGCTGAACGCTGACTGGCTTAGTCACAGAGTGGTCGCCATGGATTTTCCGGGACAACCTCACTGTGGCTAATGTGTCAGCTGGTTTGGCTTTGCGTTACCTGCCATCCTTCCATTTCCAACAGCCCATCTGCCTTCCCCTGCAGCCCACCCAAGAAACTGCCTTCAGAGCCTCCTGGCCAAGCCTGAGTGTGTTTGCAAAGACTTTTAGGTGAGGAGACACTGAATCCAACTCGCAGGTGCCTGGAGAGGTCAGGATGGGCTGCTCCCTGCAGACCTTCCTGAGCGGCTCCAAGCTGCCCTTTTGACAGGCGGGTTCTTCTGGAGAAGTGCCATTTCCCCTGTCATTCACATCTGCAGAATTCATCGCTACACTTCACTGTCAGCTTCTAGTGACACGGGCCACGTGAATACCTAAACGTCCTGCAGCTAGAAAAGCCTCCCACACAGATGTGCCCACCTCTGCTTTTGATGATGAGGATTTTTATTTTTAATTGAGAAAAAAAAATCACATACCATGCAATTCACCCTTTTAAAATACGGTCTAGTAGCTTTCAGTATATTCACAGAGTTCTACGGCCATCACCACTAATTCACAGAACATTTTCATCATCCCGTAAAGAAATCCCATTTACTGTCCCCGCCCCCAACTCCTCCCCCCACTCACCCCCATAGAGACCTTCTGTCTCTAGGGACCTGCCTATTCTGGACATTTCTTTTAAATGAAATCATACAATATGTACTCTTTTGTGCCTGGCTTCTTTCACTTAGCATAATGTTTTCAAGTTTATACAAGTTGTAACATGTATCGGCACTTCATTCTTTTTTTATGGCCAAATAGTAATCCATTGTATGGATATACGGCATTTAGTTTATCCATTCATCAGGTGATGGACATATCAATTTTTTTCTACTTCTTGGCTATTACGACTAATTCTGCCATGAGCATACCTAGGAGTGGAATTGCCGGTTCTCAGAGTAACTCTGTGTTTAACTTATTGAGAAACTGCCTGACTGCCAAAATTACTGCACTATTTTACATTCGCATAGCAATGTGTGAGGGCTCCAATTTCTCCACATCCTTGCCACCACTTGTTAGTACCTGTCTTTTTGATTACGGACATTCTAGTAGGTGTGAAACCAAGGCCAGATTAAAGTCTCCATTTTTACACAGAAAAACCTAGGCCTGCAAATAAACAGGTCTGTGAACCAGCCACCGACCAGTGAATTGGAATACAAGAACATTATTCATGATTTTATCACCACCAAGTGATGGTGTCCCACGTAGCGGACGTGGACTAGCTTGGTTCTTCTTTTCCATGGAAACAGTCATCCATTGAGTTGCATGGTGTTCCTTCCTTAACATGATGTTTTCAGATGAAAAAGCTCTTGTCTCCTGCAGCGACCCAGAGGTAGGTCTCTTTGATCGGTTTTGCATTGTGTGCTTCCTGTCACACCAGGGTTGAACAAAGACCCAGAAAGCCAGGCTGGGACAAGAGGCTGCCTGAGTCACAGCCCACGTACAGCCCCTCCAGAGGCCAGGCTCCCTTGCAATCTCCAGCCGGCTCTCCTGGTTGACCAGGCTTCTCTGTGAAAAGTTAGTAGAGCACACACAGCCCTGGACAGCATTTGGAGACTAAAGGAAAATACGCACAGCGATAGAAATAAAACCTGGCAATAACTGTATGTGGATCTATGTTTCTTAAACTTAAAAAAAAACTATGTCTTCTTTAGAGCAACATAAAAACCTCAAGGCCACTCCCCACCCATGATTCTGATACATTGAGAAGCACCTCTTGTCTATGTTTCCCCTTTTCCAAGAATATTTTGTTTTCTGTACTTCTGTTATAAAGATACATTTTCCAAATATAAAATTATGCTATAAACTTGAATGTTCCTTTAAAAACACCCATGTTTTTGCACGCATTGGAAGTATTCCCCCCAGGGATAGGAACCCTGAGAACCTTGGAGTTCCAGCATAGACTCTGACAAATGCGTGATTTGGCATATTGATTCAGGGTGAAAATTTGGAGCCCAACAAACATAGGTTCAAATCCAAGTGCTGCCATTCAATAAATGTGTGGTCTTGGGCAACTTCCATAACCTTTCCAGATCTTTCTGTTTTTTCTTCATCTATAAAATGGGAACACCAAGTACAGTACTACCTATTCCACATGGGTCACCAGGAGAAGCTAGATCAGATAACGCATACAGAACACTTAGCACCCGGCACATAAGGCACACTCAAGCAAACGGGAGCCACATCAAAACTTGTTGCCCAACGTAGAATATAACCAGTGACCACATGGAACTGAGAATTTTCACAGTGTACTATTTTCACATCTTTCTCTGCTTCCTCTTTAAAAAAAAAGGCCTCACACCCACTTGTTTTTCTAGAAGAGGACGACTGTGGGCCAAAAAGAGGTTAAGAAGTTTTGCAGGAGCTCTTCATGGAAACAAAGCCAGGCCAATAAAATACTATGTCAGCTGAGTCACAGAACATTGGAATGACAGATCTACAGGACTGGAAGGGACCTCAGAGATCTGTCACTCTCACCTGACTGATGAAGACACTGAGACCCAGAGAGGTGAAGATCCCACCTCCTCAGTCCCAGGGCTAGCAGTGCAGTCTGGGTGAACAGCCCCTCCCAGAGTTGTGCGGTACGCGACCACCACCTGTGCAGCCACGTGGCCCTGCACATCCTCCCGGGCACAGTGATGGAATAAGGTGGTCCAGTCAGAGGGCATCTCAGGACTTCTGGGAATGTTGGCACAATGACTCCCACTCTTTTCCCACTCCCTGGAATAATGAAGCCCAAGAAGCTGCTGGTACTGTCTTACAGCCACAAGGGGAGAGCCTGCCCGAGGTCATCTGGAGGTCAGAGATGAAAGAAGAGAAGATGGCTTGGTTCAGTCCCTACAATCCAACCATGCCTGAATGTAGATCTACCTCACAGACTGCTTTCTGCTCAATGGTTTAAGCCAGTTAGTGTCAGTTGTTCTGCCACTTGCTAACTTGCTATGATTAATAGAGGGGTTCAAAGTGCTGTAAAGATCTAAGGAGGAAGATTTCAGATCACAAAAGCCTTCCTGAGCCACGTTACATCAAAGAAGGATCTGAAAGGAAGAATGGGATGTGGACATGCTGTGAAGGGAGAGTCAATTCAGGGAAGGAAAAGACCTTGAACAGATGCCTGAGATAGGCAAGCCTGTGGTGGGGAGCGTTCGGGGGAATTAGATTAAGTCAATTTGGCTAGAACGCTGGATACCTGAAGGGAGTAATGGGAATTAGATTGAAGATGTACGTTCATACCAGTCTGAAGTTTGTTCTTTTGTGTGCAGATAATTAGGAGCAGAGCAATCAGGGTTGGGTTTCAGAAAGAATTCAGTAAAGGAGAGAGAGGAGAACGAAACGAGAGAACTGTTTGGGAGGCTATTTGTAATTGTCGATGCAAGAGAGTCCATGGCTTCTAGGGTGCCCATAGTCCCAATTTGCCCGGAACTAAGGGATTTCCCAGGATGTGGGACTTTTGGTGCTGAAACTGGGACAGAGTTGGGCAAACTGGGATGCTTAATCACCCTAAACCATAAAGGAAAATGTTGATAGATTTCATTGAGTGAAAATAACATAGGACTGAAAAGATAGGAAACAGTCTACATACATCAAAATTTCAGTATTTTTCTCCAGAAGAAAATTAAAATAAATGAAAATCCCTTTTGAGACTTCCTGATTCCTATCATCCAACCTCCCTGTACCCTGGATACCACCAGCACCAGGAACCTCATCATCTCTGAATTCCCAAATTTCAACAACCTACTTTAACCAAAGCCATTCATATTTTCAGCACTCTCTTGTCCTTTCAGAGCCCTCCAGAACCTTCATTGCTCCCCTTTCTCCTTTCTGTCTTCACCCCCTTCTTTATCTAGCCAAGACTACTTCATCAACCAACTCAGTCAATATTATACCTTTTGGTCCTCTGCCCTTGGCAAAACTTTGGACTCTGGGTCAGTTCCACCATCTATCCCCTTCTACATAAAGATTGTAGATAAACCTTGGATGCAAGCTCAATGCTGCCCACCAATGCTTCTTTCCCTTCCTCTTTCCCACTTCCCCACTCAACTCTTCAAGCCCTGCCCTACCACTGATGTGGCTGTGTGACCTTGGGCCAGTTGTGAGGGTTAAACACATTTATATGTGGAAAAACACTTAGCACAGTGCTTGGCAGGTGATAAGTACCCTGTAAGTGTTAGCTTTTACTCACACAAGGATTTCAACTGCACACTTAGAAGGGTTGAATCAGTGTCTCAAGCAGTGTAGGTCACACCACTGGGGTGTTTGATAAATCAATCACACGGGGCATGAAATCACTGTGCAAAATTTTACTTTTGCAAAGATTTAACCAGACATTTCATCAAGGAAGATAGAAATAAGCTCATGAGAGGCTGCTCAACATCATTAGTCATTAGGGAAATGAAAATTAAAACTACAGTGATCTCCACTACGCACGTATTAGAATGTCTAACATTTTAGAAACCAATCTTACCAAGGACTGGCAAAGATGTGGAGGAATTAGAACTCTTACATGCTGCTGGTGGGAATGTAAAATGTTTGAGAAAACAGCTTTACAGTTTTTTTCATTTTGTGGCAATGTCTTAAAATATTAAATATACACCTACCATAAGACCTAGCCATTCCCCTCCTAGGTATTTAGCCAAGAGAAAAGAAAGCATATGTCCACACAAGATGTGTACACAGATGATCATAGCAACCTTAACTGTAATAGCCCAAAGCTGGAAAGAACCCAAGTGTCTCTGGACAGGGACATGGATGGAGAAACAAATTGGGTACATCCATGCTATGGATATAACCCTCAGCAATAAAAAAGAATAAACTATTGATACGACAACATGGATAATTTGCAAAATTATTATGCTGAGTGAAAGAAGCCAGAAGAAAAAGGAGGACATACTGCATGATTCCGTTTGTATAAAGTTCTAGAAAATAAAAACTAATCTATAATGACAGAAGGCAAGTCAGTGGTTGCTTGGTAAATAAGGAGGGAGGTGAAGAGGGACAGAAGTGAGTAATGACAAATGGGCTTGAGAAAACTTATGAGGGTGATGGATGTGTTATCCTGATTGTGTTGGTGGTTTCATGGGTGTATAAATATGTCAAAACTTATCAAATTGCACACTTTAAATATATGTAGCTTATTGTGTGAATTATACCTTAACAAAGCCATTTAAAAATTACTTTTGCAGGTGAAGAGTCTCAGCTTTTAGGAACACCAGTTGCAAAACAGGGAACCTGGGGCTTCCCTGGTGGCGCAGTGGTTGAGAGTCCGCCTGCCGATGCAGGGGACACGGGTTCGTGCCCCGGTCCAGGAAGATCCCACATGCCACGGAGCGGCTGGGCCCGTGAGCCATGGCCGCTGGGCCTGCGCATCCGGAGCCTGTGCTCCGCAACGGGAGAGGCCACAGCAGTGAGAGGCCAGCGTACCACACACACACACAAAAAAAGGGGACCTGGCTGACTTAGATGTGAAATGAGTGCCACCTTATTGCTTAAACACCCCAAACTACTGAAATAAAGAGACTGGACAAAAATCCGTAAGAATAAGAATGTACAATTACTGTTTGGAAAATATTTCTTATAAGTTATTTTATAATTGCATCCAGACTAAACCCTTAAGATACATATTTTCCAGTGCTAAAATATTTGCCCTTTGAACAGTCCCGGATGGATTATTAATATTTCCAAACAATAATTATACATTAGTTTAACAATAGGATTAAGAGAAATACATCTCTAAAAGAAAAAAAATGAAACAAGCAAATGTTCACAAAAGCAATTTGCATTAATTTAGTAAAATTAAGATTAGGATAGTCTATGACTCCTTGAATGGAAGCCATTTCCTGGGGTTTCTGCCCACACTTAAATCTTTGAGTCTGAGGCAAACTCCTCCTTTGATTTAATTCAGCCTTTCACAAAGAGCAGCAGCTGCTAACGAGCTCCTGGCCACCTGAGACAAAGATGTAAGTAGATGGCTTACAAAGATGTAAGTAGATGGCTGCTAAGAGGTTGTTTTTCCCCAAAGGGGAAAGTGTGCCAAACCTGAGTAGGAGAGGGCGGCCAGGAGGAGGAGAGGATGCTCACCACAGAGCAAAACAACGATAAGGGAAAGTGCCAGGCCTGAGTGTCCTACAGAGCCCCTGGAGACTGGCACCAATGTTTCCTATAGAAGGAGAGTGAGGGGCAGAGAGCGCAGTCACCAGCCAGCCCTGTAGCGTCGGGTGAGCCACCTGGCCTTTCCATGCCTCGGTTTCCTTGCCTGTCAAATGGGGACGCTGGCACCCATCTCACAGGCTTGCTGAGATGCTCAAAATTGCCAAGAACTCTGAAAGTTTTTAAAAAGCATTTTACAAATTAGCACCATCTGGGTACCGATCAAAACCAGAGAGAACTTGGAGAAATTAAGTCTATATCAAGCTTCTCCATCTTTTTCAACAATATCCCAGCAACCAAGAAGGCTGAACTTGCATTCTGCCTGTAGCATTATGAAGAGAAATAGGTATTTGTCTTGTTTCCCAATCATACAAACTCCTGCCCCTCTAGAGACCTCAGTCCACTCCTCTGGTCCCACCCCCATGATGTGTTTAAGTAGATTCTGAGACTGTACTCAAGGACTGAATTGTGGTTGGTGTTAAGGTCTGTCTGGAAACTGGCAGTCTGTAAGTTACCCCTCCTCTCTTTCCTCCCCAGAGCCAAAGTCACAGGGCCTACCTCTGACCCCCCGCTAACCGCAGCCCTCAGGCCGTCCTGCCCCATCTCTAGCATCTGCCTGTACCAGCATCTGGTATTTTGTTAAGTTAGCAAGCAAATCCCTACCCAGTCTCATTTCTGAGTCTCAGTCATCAGAACTTGCCCGGGAGCTCCAGACTCTTAGGATGGGGACTTTGCAACACTTTGATTTCCAGACACTGTTCATTTCTCCTGTTCCGGTCGAGGGAGTGGAGTCTGGCCCTGAATCCTGGCCAAGCGCCCAGGCTGTTGTCCTCTGTGAGCAGGCGTGCCTGGTGAGCGGACGTGACGGTTGAGGACCTCGGGATAAAGCAGGTTTCTCAATCTCAGCACTGTTGACATTTGGGTTCAGATAATTCTTTGTTGGGGGTGGAGGGAGCCTTGTGCACTGCAGGATGTTTAGCAGCATCCCTGGCCTCTACCCACTAGATGCCACTAGATGCTCCCTTCTCTGGAATTGTGACAACCCCAAATGTCCTCAGACATTGCCCAAATTGTCCCTGATTAGGAACCACAGGAATAAAGCTTCTCTGACCTGCCTCCTGGAGCCCCTGTTACTCTGGGTTAGAGCACCCTATTGCCCCTTGAACATCTTCCACCTCCGGCCAGGGAGCACAGCTCCAGAGTCTGATTGGCTGGCCTTCCACCCTAAAGGACATTTGTTGAATTTTTGGCCACCCAGCCTCTGAACTCCCTTCCTGGGTGATCCTATCCAACATGAGGCGGAGGCAAAGATCACATTGTGGAATGCAAAGACCACTGCTCTGAGGTCATGGCCTCTCCCAGCTTCTCCTGTGGTGAGGACAGTGGCTGAGGCTTGCACCTATCCAGGTCTTCAGAGGATGAAAATGCCTTTTTGTTTCAACAATCCTTGTTAAAACCCTTCTTAAAAAAAAAAAAAAAAAAAAAAAAAAAACCCTTCTAGAACATAGGCAGCTTCCAACTCACAAACAAGGCTTGTAAGGGAGCCTCCAGAGCATAGGCTGCCATGGAAACTTCTGGAGGAGGCATGTGTGTTAGTTTCGTGTGGAGTTTGGAGGACCTATGGATCCAGAGAGAGAAGAAGGATGGGCCTGCTTTACAAGCCCTGACTCCAAAGAAAAACGATTCCTCTTTAGCCCAGTGCTTTCTAAGGAGTAATGGAATAAAGGAAGCACAATGGTGGTGGTGGGCAGGGGGATCAGTAGATTTTACTAAACAAAAATGAAGAATGGCTGAACATGAAACAGTGCTTTGAATAAAATGAAACTGTTCATAACCTGAGAAATAGTTGCAATAAATATAAGATGCAAAGGTTTGAAGTCTTAATGTATAAAGAATTATTCTAAGAAAAACATCAAAATCTCAGTGAAAATAAAGACACATAACACATCAGCTTATTTGCTGAGACAAACAAACAAAAATACAAATGACTGGTAAACCTAAGAAAAATGCCTAGGTACATGTTGGGCTGCACCCCGCGGGCCTCCAATCCTTGTAGCTCTCTAGCCTCGAGACTGAAGAAAAAGCCCAGTAACAGAGACATCAGTGATCTGTTGGACGGGGGATCTTAACACAAAGGGTCCTGGATCGACACCCCACCATGTGCAGCAGAAGGCGGGCAGGACATGGCAGCAATCTTCGCTACTTGGAGAAAAAGCTACCATTTATAGGGGGGATTGATGTCACGGGGGCTCACCAGTTACCAGGAGCTAATTAATCCCTCTAATCTGAGGATTGAATAGTCATGTGAGTGAAGCAGGGCCTGGTGGAGCAGGGGATGTTCAGAGAGCAAGAGAACGCCCATTTTTTTTGTTTGTTTTTTGCGGTACGCGGGCCTCTCACTGTTGTGGCCTCTCCCGTTGCGGAGCACAGGCTCCAGACGCGCAGGCTCAGCGGCCATGGCTCACGGGCCCAGCCGCTCCGCGGCACGTGGGATCCTCCCGGACCGGGCCACAAACCCGTGTCCCCTGCATCAGCAGGCGGACTCTCAACCACTGCGCCACCAGGGAAGCCCAGAACGCCCATTTTGAATGGCGTACCCAGAGGGGGACGACAACAGCATCTCGGTGTAAACCCAGCAATCAGACTCATTTTACAGTGAGGCCACCATTGTCACCCAGTCCACAATCAGATGCCCTTTGCTCAGACTACAGACAAGATGTAAGATGTGTAACAGGTACAACACAGTGAAGATCATGACCATTAAGAAAAATACAAGAAGTAACAGCATTCTGAGATCATACCACCCCTGCCTGTGGTTTACGTCCTGGCCAGCAGTACCATACCACCCTTCCACCCTCAGTCCCCACAGCCCATTCTGGATACTGGAGAGGCGGTATGATATAATGATGCTTTTCTCCAGTAGGGACCTGGGATTAATTACCTTAGTAGTCTTAGGTAGGCCTGGGTAGAAGACAGGTGAAATCTGTTAAGTCCCTTTCTAATCTTATTCCCCATGGGACAGCACCCATGGGCAACAGGATTAGAAACCGAAACCACCGGGAACTTACCTGCCAGTTCCAAGGCCATTTATAATACGTTCCCCTGGGAGTAGATCCTATGGCAAAGGCAAAAGTGAGTTACTGTCCTGACAGATAGTTGGCAATGGTCCTTTGGTGGTCAACAGTTGAACTCGGATGGTATTGACTAGTTGCCTTTGGGTTAACATGGTGTAGGCACTAGGACAGTTGCTCCTGGGATGTCCAGTTATAGTTCGTAGGGTTTGAGTTAGCCTCCTGTCCACATGTTGACAGAGAGTTTCTGTTTCCGTTGTTAAGTAGTCCATTCGTCCTTTCCATTAGCCTGGCAGCAGTGGGGTTGGAGGGTAGGTGGAAATGCCCGTGTAGGTCATTATTATCAGCCCATTCCTGAGCTTCACGGCCAGTAAAGCGGGTTCCTTGGTTGCTGTTGACGTCCATGGGGGTCCTGTATGTCTTGCACAGCTCTAGACCCTGAATAGTGTTTGTTTGTTTGTTTGTTTGTTTTAGCATTGCTGGACAACTTGGGTAGGCCTTTTGTAACGTCTTCCACCTGTTGTAACACACTGTAGACTGGACATAGCTGTTGTTCCACTATGTAGTTGCTCTGTCCCCTTCCATAGCTGGGACCAGAAGCCCAAAGTTACTTTATTATTTGGCCATTGCCACAGGCCCCAACCAAACCCTTCCAGATAACTGGCCATGTCCAATGCACAAGCCTGTCCCTGAGTTAATATACCTAAACCTTGTGTCTGTGATTGTTTAAGGGTGGTGAGTCAGGGGCACGCTTGTCTTCTGTAGATAATCCGGGTCCTTGCATTTGTCTGTGTTCACCAGCAATCTGCATGCAGTCCGACGAGCCACAAGCCTAGGGTTGCTACTTTGGAACTGGAGAGTCTCTGAGGTTAACAGAATATCATCGATATAATGGAGGAGGAAGACACCTCTCACAGTAGACAGCTGCCACAGGGCCCCACAGGCTAGTGGACAGCCACCTGGGGATCACCCCTACAACCTGCCATTCCCTGTCCTATTTCCCGACATCTCAGCACTCATGGGAGTTTCCTCAGCCTCCTGGCTCGTTCACCAGTTTTTGGGCTGCACCCTGCAGGCCTGCAAGCCTTGTAGTTGCCCAGCCTCAAGACTGAAGAAAGAGCCCAGGGACAGTGACAGAGACATTAATGATGTGTTGGACAAGGGGATCTTACACAAAGGGTCCTGGAGCGACACCCCCCCCCCCGTGCGCAGCAGACGGCAGACAGGACATGGCAGCAGTCTTTACCACTCAGGGGATAGGAGGCTTCCATCTACAGGGGGAATTGACATCAGGTGGGTTCATCACTTATCAGGGACTAATTAAGCCCTATCTCACTTTCCCCCTATCATATAGAAAATAAGAACAAATACCGCGCTAAGTATGGGCTGGGATGAGTCTGGCCTGGCAACTGTGCAGGAGGAGGGTGAATTGTGCCACTGCCTGGAGAGCGGCTTGAACGCATGCATTATGTGTGGCCAGAATAATGTTCCTGTTCTTTTCATCTGGAAATTCCTCTTCTAGAAAAGGAGGAATAACCAGCAATGCATTTCAACTTAGCACACTGGATTTGAGCACAGGGGCTGGAGCCAGACTAACTAGTTCAAATCCTGGCTCTGCTCTCTCTAGGCCTCAATTTCCCCATCTGTTTACACAGGGATTGTAAAATGTTTTAGGGCTGTTATCTAGACTAAATATTTGTTAATACTTGCAGAGTACTTACAACAGTGCCTGGCACGTAGTGAGCACTGGGTAAGTACTAGCTATACATGTGGTGTTATCTATGATAGCAACATACACACACAAAGGAAATAAATTAAATATCCCATATTAGGAAAACAAATAAACCATGGTACACTTATACACTAGCATTTTATGAAGGCATTGAAATATCAATAGTATTTTAAAAGAGTATTTCAAGATATGGTGATGATGAAAATAAGTAAGCCTCCCCCATAATGAAAAGAACTTTATGTCGGATATTAGAGAAGTTAAAAAATTTGAATGAACATCATGATCTCCACCCCATCCTTTTCTTTTTTTTGCGGTACACGGGCCTCTCACTGCTGTGGCCTCTCCCGTTGCGGAGCACAGGCTCCGGACGCGCAGGCTCAGCAGCCATGGCTCACGGGCGCAGCCGCTCCGCGGCATGTGGGATCTTCCCGGACCGGGACACAAACCCGTGTCCGCTGCATCAGCAGGCGGACTCTCAACCACTGCGCCACCAGAGAAGCCCCCATCCTTTTTTTAATAGACTTTATTTTTAGAGCACTTTTAGGTTTACAGCAAAATTGAACAGAAAGTACAGAGATTTCCCATATACTCCCCACCCCCATTCATGCATGGCCTCCTCCACTATCAGCATCCCCCACCAGAGCAGTACATTTGTTACAAACGATGAACTTACACTGACACATCATTACTGCCCAAAGTCCATAGTTGACACCATCACTCTTGGTGTTGTACAACCTATGGTTCTTTACAAATGTATGATGACCTGTAGCCACCATTACAGGATCACACAGAGTAGTTCTGCCACCCTAAAAACCCTCTGTGCCCCTCCTGTTCATCCCTCTCTTCCCCCAGGATCAGGCAACCATTGATCCTATCACTGTCTCCTTACTTTTCCAAGAATGTCATATCGTTGGAATCTTACACTAAGCAGCGTTTTCCAACTGGCTTCTTTTACTTAATAATATGCATTTAAGATTCCTCCATGTCTCCTCGTGGCTTGATAGCTCAATTTTTTTTTAAGCCAGATAATATTCCACTGACTGGATACACCACAATTTATTTTATCCATTCACCTCCTGAAGGACATCTTGGTTGCTTCCAAGTCTGGGCAATTATGAATAAAGCTGCCATAAATATCTGTGTGCACTTTTTGTGTAAACCTAAGTTGTCAACTTATTTGGATAAATACCAAGGAACACAATCACTGGATCAAATGGGAAGAGTATGTTTAGTTTTGTAAGAAACCTCTGAACTGTCTTCCAAAGTGGCTGTACCACTTTGCATTCCCAACAGCAAGGAATGAGAGTTCCCGCTGCTCTACATCCTCACAAATATTTGGTGTTGTCAGTGCTCTGGACTCTGATAGGTGTATAGTAGTATCTTGTTGTTTTAATTTGCAATTCTCCCATGATCATGACCCCTTTTAAAATTAACTTTATAATGTATCTCAACTCTTTCAGATGTTTGCTTTACCTTGTTTACTGAGATTCTCCTTGCTTTATATAGAATCTCTCTTCAAGAGTATATTTTACCTTGTTTACTATTATTCCACCTGCTTTCAAAATATCTACTTGTCTTTCAAACGTCAAATAAAAGTTTGTTTACTTCTAAGTACAAGACTTCCCTCCTCTGCAAATCCCAGCACCATTTCTGGAGGGGTGTCTGTTGAGGGTCTTGTGGGGGGGGACCCTTTATGTAAACGAGGACTCAAAATGCTGGGTAAAAACTGAGAAAAAGTAGTTAGCACTTTTAGGTTGCTGGCTCTTCCATTCACTTCTGCCTGCAGAATCTAGTAAACTGAAAAAGTCACATTTCAAACTATTCTGAGATTATGGTCTTATTTCCGTACAAATTAGAAAATGACAAGTGAAAACAGCACAGAGAGGTAAGTGACTTGTTGGAAGGCCACACACCTGGTTGGCGATGAGTTCCCAGCTGGGCCACCTGCCTTGCCTCAATCTATTTGTTCTGAGCCCTGATACCTGGGGTTCAGAGATAAACACAAGACAGATCTCAGGGATCTGGGTTTCTTTCCAAAACATCCTGCCCTACCAGGCCCTCAATGAGCTGTCAGAACTATCAAACAGTTCAGCTACAACAAGAGTTAAATGGTGTGCTAGGCTGGAAGAATTGACCTGGTTTAAATATTGGCAGGAAGGGCGACAGGGGCTCAGCTAAGGTTGTCTTCCTTTTGTTGACCGCTGACCTAGCAAACGAACAGTGCTGGGCTGTAAAAGTCCTGAGAGCAGCGGGTAGGGTTTTGCTCCCCACTTGCCCAGAGCAGGGATGATCAATATTTGTTAGCTGTTTGAAGGAAGGTAAAATTAGGCACAGGTGTCTTGGCCATGCCTCTTAGCCATTATCTGTGGAGCTGTTAAATAACCCAGTGAAAGGGGCTGAGGCTTTTTTTTGCTGCTTCATTTTTTTGCTCTCTTTCTTGGTAAAGTGTCTGTTCCATTTTTGCACATTTTTTGGATTGTCTTTTGTTATAGTTGAGTTGCATTACTATTTTTAAGAGCTTTATTGATACTAATTGACATACAATATACTGCATGTATTTAAAATGCATACTTTGATAAATTTGTCATAAGCATACACCCATGAAACCACTGCCACAACCAAGATAATGGACATATCCATCATCCCCCAAAGTTTTCTCATGGCACTTGATAATCCTTTTTCCATTCCTCTTCCTGCCAACACCCACTCCCCAGGCAACCAGTGATCTGTTTTACGAGTTAGTTTGCATTTTACAAAATTTTATATAAATGGAATCGTACAGTATGCACTTTTTAAAATCTGGCTTCTTTCACTTAGCATAATTGTTCTGCGATTCATCCACGTATGTATCAATAGTTCATTCCTGTTTTATTGCTGAGAGTATTATTTCATTAAATTGGATACACCTCAATTTGCTTATACATTCACCTGCTGATGGACATTTTTAATGGTTACCAAAAAAGCTGCGATGAACATTCATGTACAAGTCTTTGGGCATATGTTTTCATTTATCCTGGGTAAATATAATACAATAAATACCCAGGAGTGGAATGACTAGGTCATACAGTAAGTGTATGTTTAACATTTTAAGAAACTACTAAATTGTTTTCAAAATACTTGCATCATTTCACATTACTCTCTTAATAAAAGTTTTTTAAAAATGGTTTTACTGGTATTCACTGATCACTGTGTATAAACTTTCCTCAGTCACAGAATTTAGGGTGAGAGTTGAGAGAGAGCTAAGTTCTTTCTCATAATAAAAGGAAAGAATTGGATGGGTGGTGTAGGGTAGGGCCTCCAGATGGAGCTAGGAATTTGGGCCCTGATGGCAGAAACACAGAAGATTAAAAGACCCAGTGACTGTGTAGCCACAGTCACTTGGGAAGAACACAAATGTCTCCTGTGGGATTTTATGGCTGTGTGAGTTGTAAGCTGTGCTATAAAAAGACCTCTTCAATCATCTGCCATGAAATCTCCAGTGAACTCTGTACTGCTCACCACTGCTCTTGAGTAAGTGAATTCTGTGGGCCAGTGTTTTCCAAACTGCAGATGAACACCTATTCCATGACTATCATTTTTCTCTAAAAGATTCACTTTCACCAATTCATTTCATCTTTGTCTCAATCTTAAACTGATAAAAGTTTTTTAAACTACTTAAATTAAAAACATGAATCCCTGAACTCCCGACTCACCTCATGGGCCACCAGGGGGACTCACTGCACACTCTGTGAAAGGCTGTCTTGGGGTACCAGGGAGGTTAAAAAACCCTTCCCTCTACCCTCTTCGGTTCGATACATTGGTCATTTGAATCAAACTGATTAAAGAGAGATTAAAAGGAGAAAAGATTATTTTGAATACATATGAGGGCCTTACAGAAAAAAAGTGAAAACCCCAAAGAAGTGGTTAGAACTGAGGACTTATATACCATTTTAACAAAGAGTAATAAATTGTGGAGAAGTGAGTAGACAAAGGAAGGAATAGGGGTTGGACTTCTGGGGCATAAGTTGTGGGAAGGTAAATATATGGGGGAAACTAATGGATTATAATGGATAATAGGGTTATTTAGTAAGGTTTGTTATGTTCAAGTTGGTGCTTTCTCTGCTGAAGAATCTTCTCCTCTCTGGTGATTGAGTCCTTCTCCCTTTTCTGGTATTTCTGGAAGATTTATGTTACCTTAACAAAGGGAAAGTTATGCCCTGCTTTTAGACAGACAGCTAATTGTCTTCAGTTAAAAACAATCCTTGCCAAAGTGGCATATTTTGGGGTGGCATATTCTGATTCCCTTCAAGGGAAACTTGAACAAGGCTCAGAGCCCAGTGGCTGCATGAGGGGTGTCAGCAGCAAGAGATAAGAGGACAACTACTTACTTACGTACACTTCTACTTATGTGTGTTCTATTATGAGTATGTTACCGAATGCAAGTTCGTGTGCCCGATGCACAGTGAGTCCAAACAAACCAAAACGTCTGTGTTTGGAGCAGAGTGAGGTTTATCTGAAATTCATCAGAAACCTGCACTTGTCAGAAAGTCCCTCCTATGACTCTTCCTGACGGTGAAGCACTTTTGCAAAAGCATCAGAGTACGACGATAACTGTCTATAAACAACCGAAAGACTTTAAAAGACATGGTTAAACACCTGCTTACAATGTAATCGATAAAGAAACGAACTATGACTGTTAGCATTTTATCAGGACATACCAGGTGCTTAGAAACTCCATATCATTTTTAGAACAATCTGTATTAATATCATTTATCCATAGAGTATAACCTGAGAAGGCTTATCATTCATTTGGCAATGCTTTCCGTGTAATTTAACATACCAAACAATCCTAGTTAACTTAATCTCTCTCTCTCAGACGCCTCAAGGTTCCTCTGAAGCATCTCAAAGTTAGTTCAGGTCAAAAGAAATTCAGTTAGAATTTGATATTTGGGAAGTTTGTCAAAACTATCAAAGAGGTTTCAAAACACTTGGTCAAGTAAGATCACAGGTCACTGTGAAACAGTACTTAAATTCACTTAACCAAAGCGGCAAAAGATTTCAAAAGCAAACACAGATCACTTAAAGGCAAAGAACCTCACACAATCTGTTATTGAAAGAAGCATTCCAAGAAAAGTTTGCTCTCTTAACAAAGTTCTCTCTCTAGTCTTGCACCAGCCTACTTTTAATAACAAAATTCATTTACCTAATTAAATTTAATCCAATCTTGGCTAATCCTGACCATGTACAAAACTCTTTTCTTAAGGTGCCTTTTCCACAAACTTCCCATCACTTTCTGTATCCACATTATATGTCCCCCTCCCCCGCTTTTTCTTTTTTTAACCATCTAGAAACAACCAGGTCTAGGACAAAATTACTTTCTTTTCCCTTAACAAAATGCAGTTCCATTCCTCACACTCTGTTTTACTGAAAACACACATCTTACTTTCCTAACATATTGAAATGTTTCTCTTGTTTTAGTAGATTTAATCACATATAATTTTAACCCTTAGAAACCTTAATCTCCAGCAAAAAACCAAGGAGCAAGTAATTGTGAGCTGTCAAACCAGCATTTCCTGATTAGAAAACTTATGCTTTAGTCTCCCTCTCCTAAGAAGGCAAAGGTAGGTAAACTTACCAGCCAGCAATTAATGTTCCAATATTTTATCCTATCTGAAATGACCCAGATAGTCGATGAATTCTCACCATTCAACTTAATTTAGTTTCAAGTTATCAAGTTACTTTCCTTGCTGACAAATTCACAACAGCTAAAATAAGGTCTTATTTGACCTCTAGTAAACCTAGGTACAACAGAAGTACTATACTTAACATTATGACACTAAAGACATGTCAATATTAGTCAAACCAACAAGCTTAAGCTAGCTTCGATACCAGGTGTTGATTCAGCACTGAATATCTCCCAGATCACTTGAACCTAAAATTCATTCTGACAAGTTTCTTTTTTATTTCTGAGAATTTATATAAGCACTTAATTTCTTTTAAGCCAATTAAACAGAACTCATCCACGAACCAATCTTGGCAATGCCATTTTGGGGCCAGAGACACCTCATATTTATAAGGTACATACATATATCTATTTAGACACAAGAGATCTTACAATTTTTCTCTGATCACTCATACTTAATTATTCATGGACAAACAGCAAACCAACGCAACGCAGAGTTGCAGGTCTCTCAGGATCACAATCCCCTGGCTCCAGAAAGGGAAATTCCCAACCAGTCCTCTGCCATAGAAAAAGCCAATGCAATAGGGAAGGATACCCTTGCGTTGCCAGAGACCAGAGATGTCTCAACCAGCCAACACAAGTACTGATACACACACATAGACAAACAACAAATATGGTCCCACAAACAAAAGATAACACAAGGTTTAGCCCCCAAATTCCACTTCGACTCCGAGATGGAGGCTTCCAGAGTGTCCTGGCTCCTGAAAGAGAATGGGCCCAGAGTGGCTTGCAATGAGCCCTGGGTGGCTCACTCCCTGAAAGTGAAGTGAGCCCTAGATGGAGCAAGTAGAATTTTCCCATCCCGCACAAGCCAGGATGATACACACAAAAACACAAACAACAAATAAGGTATGGTCGCACAGAAAATCAGAGGAGGTGTAGTCTAAAAATTCCACTTCCACTCCCAGACAGAGGCCTCCAGATTGGCCCAGCTCTTGAAAGAGAATGACCCCAGAGTGGCTAGCCCAGAGTGGCTCACTTCCCACAAGAGTGAGCCCAGAAGGAGTGGAGAGAATTCCCAGCTTGCGTGCATACTGGAGCTACTCACCCCCAAGCGACAACGAAAGTGAACTGTAGCTTAGGACGTTCCTTGGCTCCAAACAGACTTGGGCTGAGGTGGCCAGCGCCTGCCACGGAGAGTCTCTCTGAGTTCCCCAGAGCAAAATGAGCTCCGGCAGCTGCTGGGGATTCTGGGAAAGGGCTGCTCCTGGCCAGGGTCGACTTGCCACAGGCATGAACTCCTGGGCTGGCTCACCAAAACTGTTACCGAATGCAGGTTTGTATGCCCACCACACGGCGAGGCCAAACAAACTGAAACGTTGAAATTTGGAGCAGAGAAAGGTTTACTGCAGGGCCAAGCAAGGAGAATGGGTGGCTCATGCTAAAAACCGTGAACTCCCTGATGGTTTTCAGGGAGAAGTTTTTATAGACAAAATTTGGGATGAGGGTTGGCAGGGTGTGTGACTTTCTTCTGATTGGTTGGTGGTGAGGTAACAGGGTAATGCTCAGCCTGAAGTTGCCATCCTCCACCTCAGTGGAGGCCTTAGTTCCTACAGAAGAGCTCAAAGGTATTGTTATGTGTATCCCTTCAGGAGGAACTAGGATCCTGCCCCAGGGTTGCACTATTGTTTCTTGACTGCTCCTTTGTTTCTGCATCCCTCCCATTCCCTGATTAGCAACTGTTTGAATCTGCCCTTTGGAACTCAGGGAAGGTCCAGGAGGCTGAATGAAGCCTATTTCCTACACACAAGAAATGCGGGACATGGAAAGGCTTTTGTGTCCAGGAGGGCCCCATAGGGACCTGCTCAGTTTTCAGGATGTGGCCTCCTAGTGGGCACAAGCCCATGACGTTGGACCTTTGGCTTTCCAGCCCATCAAACCTTGGTGCTGAGCTTGGTACATCACGCGTGCTCTATACACCCTTTTCCAATAAATAGCAGAGCTCACAACTCGTAACCAGGCAGTAAGTGGTCAGTGCCACGTCTGCAGAAGCCCTGGTGCTGGAGGAACTCAGAGGAGGGACCCAGGCTTTTTTCCTATGACTCCTTCTCGTGACATGCACTCTGGTCAGCCCGTATCAACCACTGGAGGGGCCCATACGATTTGTCTGCACTTTCTCTGTGATATCCAACACTCCCACCAAATCCAGGCCCCTGCCATTTCCACCTATTTCTGGGAGGGGGGGGGGGGAGTGACTCTGCTTCGAACTGGTGGCACCAGGCAAGGAGCATGGTCTCTGCAGGTTTTGTGCTCAAAGTGGGGCTAAGTTTGCTTTGAGCGTCTTAATCACCCTTCTTGGGCCAACAAGGATTATGAGTTATGGCAAAGGAGAGAAGAGGCCTATCACCTGCGAAGAAACTCTGGCTCCCAGCTAGCCTTCCAGACCATGTTTCGACTAGCAAGTACCTGCCACGGCCTGAGCGTACTTTGAAAGGTTACTGAGACAGCTGAGGCCTCATCGCGGGAAGGGGTGAGGGCAATGAAGAAGGCAATGGGGGGGTGGGGGGTGGCGATTTGGACTAATTTCCTTTGGAGTCACGTCTTTCTCTAGAACTGGGCTTATATAATTTGTTGCTTGAGAGCTTTTCAAGAGTTTAGAGTCGTGGTTCTCAAAGGGCAGTCTCTGGGTCAGCAGTCTCTGCGCCAGCAGTCTCTGCGCCACCTGGGAACTTGTTTGAAATGCAAATTATCAGGCCACCCCAGACCTCTGGAGGTGGAAGCCAGCCCTCTGCGTTTTAAGAAGCCCTCTGGGCGATTGTGACGTAGGCTGAAGTTTGAGAAACTGTAGAAAGTGACTCCTTAAAAACATTCCCCACCAGCCCACTCCTGATCACCTCGACTCTCTCTCACACACACACGCACGCACGAACGCACTTGACTGGGAAAGAGCCAGAGCGTGCATCTGTGAGATGTGGAGCCCGGGTCGCTCCGAAGCTGACTTAAAGAATCGCAAGGCGTACCTCCCCCAGCTTGCCAACAGGAGCCCTTTGCTTCCGCCACGACTTTCACACAGTCCGTATTCAACTCGCTGTGCCGACCTTCCCTTTGCATTCCAGCTGGGCACAAAGCTGAGGCCTGTTTTCCCATTGTCTGTCAGATGAATGCTTGGATTGGTGTCCGGCTGCCCGCTCGTGCTTGGTAATCCGAAACAGAGACCTGGAAGTCTCGGGGCCAATTCAGGCTTCCTGCCGGGGAGCCAGCTGGAAGCCTGCTGGAGAAGAAAGGACGTTGGTGTCACAGCGCCACCCTGTGGCGGGGAGGGAAAGAGCCACTCTGCACGGCGGTCTGCTTTGGGCTTGGAGTCTGCAGAGACCTTAAACCTCATCAAATCCAAACATAACAAAACGCTCATTTAAAGAGCATTTACTGTGTGTTAAGCACGGTAATCATTGCCTCAGAGTTTCCTACTCGGTAGATAAGGTCACACAGCTGCTAAAAGTGAGCCAGGCTATGGGCCCCCAAAAGTCTATAGAGAGGTGACACAACTAAGTACCAATCTGTCCTTTCATGCTCTTCCAAGTTCCAGTGGGGAATGCTCTTTATAGCCCTGCTTCTCAAACCCACAAGTGCAGGCAGCACCTGGGGATCTTGTTACAATGCAGATCCTGATTCAGCAGATCTGGGTAGGCACCCAAGATCCTGCATTTCTAAGGGCTCCCAAGTGATGCTGATGTTGGATCATGGACCACATGACCCAGAGCAGTGCTGTCCGGTAGAACACGGAAGGGTCTAACCCCACGCTGTCCAACACATTGGCCACTAGCCACCTGTGGCCATCGAGCACTTGAAATATGGCTACTGCAACTGAGAAACGAAAATTTTCATTAATTTCAACTACTTTAAAAGTAAATAGCCCCTCTGTGGCTAGTGTATCCCATACTGGACAGAACAGGGTCCCTCATGAGGGGGGGCTTAGGCTAGCTTGTTATAGAAGAGCCAAAATTCCATGGCAGGTTAAAGCGGGATTGTTGATTAACAGATTTTTAGAGCCATGGGAGATAATAGACTCCAACCTTGAAGATGTGGTATATATATACAATGGAATATTATTCAATCAAAAAAAGTGAAATAATGCCATGCACAGCAACATGGATGGACCTAGAGATTATCATACTAAGTAAAGTAAGCCAGACAAAGACAAAGATCGTATGCTATCGCTTATATGTGGAACCTAAAAAAATGGCACAAATGAACTTATTTATAAAACAGGAACAGATTCACAGACAGAGAAAACAAACTTATGGTTACCAAAAGAGAAAGGGGGGGAGGCATAAATTAGGACTTTGGTATTAAAATATACATAACCACTATATATAAAATAGATAACCAACAAGGACTTACTGTATAGTACAGGGAACTATACTCAATATCTTGTAATAACCTAAAAGGGGAAAGATTCTGACAAAGAATATATATACTCTTCTTCAACATGGCTGTTGCCAGGAGGCCACAGGTGGGCCTCTCGATAGGGCTGCTCATGACAACATTGCCCCCAAGAGCAAATGATGAGAGAGCAAGAGAGAGGGCCCAGGATGGAAGCTGCAGCCTTTCATAACCTCAAAATGATGTGCTGTACCATCAATCCTGCTGCATTCTGTTGACCACAGAGTAACCCTGTTGCATTGTGGGAAAGGACTGCACAGGTGTGAGCACCCAGTGGTGGGGGCCACTGGGGGTCATTTTGGAGGCTGCTCATCACAAATATGAAAAAGAAGATAAAACTCACCTGAACCCTCACTCTCCATAAATGATCACTGTAGCACTGAGAGGTAATTCCTGTATGTCACACGTATATTTGTATGTGTGTGTATGGCAGATTTTTTTTCTGACTCTTAACTCATATATTAGTCTCTGTATTTTTCCTCCATTTCCCTTTCAGCTGGAAATCCAGGCTTTGTTTAACCTCCTTCTTGCATGGAAGATATGCACTCAATTTTTATTATTCTACTGGATACCCTAAATTTCAAACATGCTTATTTGATGCAACAAAGTATAAAGTGAATCAATGTCTTTATCCTCCTCCTTAACAATTCAATGATATTAAAACATTAAATCAGATCATTACGCTCCCATTTTATAATTACTGTTGTCTAGTGTTTTAGTCCTATCTCATTTTTACATATCCTAAATTAGTTTATAAATTATTATTATTGTTTTTAGATTTACCCCCTGGTTTACCTGTTTCTTTACTCACCAATGCTTCTTTCATCCCAAAGCAAGATGAAGTCTTGGCACCTGAAGGTTTCTTTCTTTCTTCCTTTCTTTTTTTTTTCTTGAAAGCTCAGCATTTCTAGGAGTTTGTAACAGGAGAATTTTCAAATCATCTAATTCCCATGTTGCTGGTAATCCCTTTATTCAAGTATTGTAGCAGGGCTAGTATACTTCCTCCTTTTGAAAAACTTAAACCCATTGAAGAGATTATGCGTCTGAAGGGGGCAGGCTGGAGAGAGGTCTTGAGGCAGTAGGGAGTTAGGGATGAAGGGAAAAAGGAAAGGCAGGTATTTGAGGAGGGAGGTGGCAAGACCTCAGAGGTGATACTTCAGAGGGTGGGTCTGAGGAAGCCAGTCTCCAGGATTTCCAAGATTCCTGCACCCAGGCCAGGCACTAAAGCCCACAGGGACCGAGTGGACAGGGGAGGGGGAGGGCTGCAGTGGGATCTGTGCGTATAAATGGTCAAAAATCACAGAAGCATACTGGTGTTTTGCTGCTGTGGACCACGGATCCCAGCACAACTGTGGTGATGGGGACACCTGAGAATCACTGAAGGCAAATTCACATCAGGACAAGTGAGGGTTAGGAGGCAGAATTAAATTGAGTAAAAGGAAATAAAGGACTTAAATATTTCTTGCTCATATAGTTTGCAGGCTGAGATTCATACGTGCTACACACACACACACACACACACACACACACATTTAAACTGTAGTCTAGTTGTACTTTTGTATCCTGCTTTTTCACCTAGCTTATATTACGGACATGATGCAATGTGATTATCTACACTCCCCAACCATGTCCACAAAGTTTCCATGGAGAGAGCCATACATCAGGGGATGCCCTGCTTCACTGGCTGTGAGGGCAAAGTGCAAGGTCACATTCCTTTCACTCTTCAAAGACCCAGTGCCCCAGAGAATCTATCAGGAGAAGCCCTCTCTTCGATCCCCAGGAGTCCTTGGCCCTATTATAACCTACTATAACCCCAGTCCCTCAACCCCGTGCGTCTCAGCCCAGCAGGAGAGGCCTGTTCTGGTGACTCTCACCTGGAGGCTGGGACACCTTCTCCTCCCCGGCTAGTAGGTGGCTGCTTCTTGGCTGCCACAAGATGTCACCAGTGACTTGGCAGGTGGATGCATTTCCTGTCCTTAAGGATGGCAGCGATCCAGGCTATTTCCTCAACCCTGAAATGAAGCTATTAGTTACTGTTACAGGTTTTCTGTGAATTCAATGAAAAAAAAAAAAGGTTAAAAGTATTGTGATGATCACTAAGGCCCATGTTCTCATGCTCCCCCTTCTGGAAATGTGGTGGAATTGCACTTCCTTACCCTCTCAATGAGGCCTCTCTGAGTTTGGGGAGCCAAAGAAAAGTGGGTGAAAGTGACCCATGTCACTTTGACCCTATGAGGCAATCCATAACTTGTCACATTTTCCTTCTTCCTGTCACTGCTGCTGTCACCATTCCACATGGTGGCTACTCTATCAGCTGTGGTCCCTGAATGAGGCCCACGGAAGAGAGGCCCCAGCCACCTCGAGAGAGGCAGGTGGAATGAATATAAAATAAATCTTTGTTGTTCTGAGCACTGAGATCTGGACATCATTTGTTACCACAGCATAACCTAACCTACCCTAACTGGTTAAATTTTTTTTAAAGGATGAACCTACTCAAGGTTACAGAGGCTTAATATTAAAGCAGAAGAGAGGAGAGGATGCAGACTATTTTAGGGTTCTTCCCCATTCCTCACTCATTGACAGGGGGTTACAGCTGCCTTGAGACGGAACAGCTTCAATGCCTGGACATTGCGTAGAACACTCTCCTTTCCACCCCTGGGTGAGTCCAGCTAATTATTTTGAGGACATCTCTGCCAGGCCTCCATCTTGCCTGTGAAATCTATGGCCCTGGTGGAGATCTGGATTCCCATTCTGCCCTTGGGTTTTACGAGGGTCTTGACAGCCTGGGCACCACGCCCGTGGCCTTGGTGGTGTTGACCTGCATCTTCTTTTGATCCTTCTTGCTGTGCTTCTTGGCAAAGTGCATGTTTCTGAGGAACTTGGGTCTATCCCCTTAAGCGATTCAGATCTTTTTGATCAGGGTTTCTTGATGCCATTTCTGTGCCATATGGGGAAGGGTTGTACATGGTGTGGTTCTTGGCCTCAGCCATGTCTGCAAGGAAGCCGAAGGCTCCTGAAGCACCTTGAATCAGAGGAGAAATGTAACTTCTTTTTTAAATTAGGAGGAAAAATGTGAACTTTTAAGTTGGACAAAATATTTTCATATATAATATTAAAATGATCACTTTTGGGGACTTCCCTGGTGGTCCAGAGGGTAAGACTCCGTACTCCCAATGCAGGGAGTCTGGGTTCCATCCCTGGTCAGGGAACTAGATCCCGCATGAAACTAAGAGCCCACGTGCTGCAACTAAAAAAAAAAAAAAAAAAATGATCCCGCATGCCACAACTAAGACAGGGCACAGCCAAAGTAAATAAATAAATATTTTAAAATAAATTAATTAATTAAATGATCACCTTTATACCAACCCAGTAACCTCCTTCTTCTATAGTAATGGAACCTCTGCGCAGGCTCAGCGGCCATGGCTCACAGGTCCAGCCACTCCGCAGCATGTGGGACCTTCCCAGACCAGGGTTTGAACCCATGTCCCCTACATCGGCAGGCGGATTCTTAGCCACCGCACCACCAGGGAAGCCCCAAGCCTACTTTCTAATAATACAGGGGGAAGAAGGTTCTTCACTTTTTTGTGTGTAATGAATTATGAATGCGTTCCAAGGTCAATCGGAAGAAACCAGGAGAAGGAGAGGTTGAAAGCAAAGAGTGATCCAGGACGATGGTTAAGTGCAAGGGCACTGAGAATGCAGGACAAAAGGGGGTGCAGAGCCCAGGTGGAGGGGCCTGGCCCTGATGGTGGGAGGGACACCACTCCACTCGGATTAAGGGGAATGGCAGATGAGGGGATCTGCAAGCAGGAGACTTGAGATTTGGGAGCAGGAAGTTGAGGCAGTCCCTTCCTTTTCTCAGGGAAGCAGGAGGGGAGAGAGAAGTAAGAAAGTCAAGCCGGGGGGCTCCCCTGGTGGCGCAGTGGTTGAGAGTCCGCCTGCCGATGCAGGGGACACGGGTTCGTGCCCCGGTCCGGGAGGATCCCACATGCCACGGAGCGGCTGGGCCCCTGAGCCGTGGCTGCTGAGCCTGCGCGTCCGGAGCCTGTGCCCCGCAACGGGAAAGGCCACAGCAGTGAGAGGCCCACGTACCGCAAAAAAAAAAAAAGAAAGAAAGTCAAGCCGGGAGAGTTTATGTAAGTGTTCAGGGGTGGGAGAGTGGGCCCTGCATCCTCCCCATCACTGTCGTGTTGCATTGTCTAAAAGCACAAGAACTAAAAACCAGACACAATTTAACTCTGTCAAGTACCACACAAGGCCATCCCTCAATAGGACTGGAGAAGAAGTTTTTTCTTTGATTCGATCATTAAAAACAAGAATATAGAACAGGTTGGTGGCCTATCCAAAAGTTTCAAGCCAAAATGTATTCATTGTCTGTAGTTATCAAATTAAAATAGATCCTTGTGATAAAAATATCAGGATAACTGAGACACAAATAAAACACACAAGTGTGGCCATTTCAGCTGTGAATCAGGCATGGCCAGACACCACGTTAAGCTTCTCACATGGCTTAGCTCTCGATTCTGTGTAACAGGTATTTTCATCCTTGTTTTATAGATGAGAAAACTGAAGCCAGGAAAGATTAAATAACTGCCCTAAACCATACAGCTACCAAAAGAGGAGGCCAGAATTTGAACCAAGATGGATCTGACTCCAAAACTCCGCTCTTAACCACTGCCCACTGCCTTCTCTTATCCCAGGAGGAGTGTGCCAGGACCTGTCAGTCCCAAAGTCTTGCTGGCCTTCTAGAAAGCTATGGAGTATTTATGGAAACAGAACTTCTGGAGGTCGGCCTGATATCTCAGAGTGGCCAGTTGAGAAATCAGGTTAGACATACCCTCTACTCCCTCACCAGCCCAGCAATTGTGCTACAGTAAAAGTCATCTAGCTGGTCGGCAGCCTCGCACTTTCTTCTAGTGGATGTCATACCTGGTGGCCAAATGAACATCAATAAGTCACAGCTTTTGTCATGTCACTCTGCTACTCCCCACTGACCCACAGGATAAAGTCCAGACTCCTTGACCTGGCACTCAGGGATCCCCCCCACTTCCCCAATAATCTAGGCAGGCTACTGCAGTTAGGGACAAATTCAGCTGTATGTGATAGAAAACCCAAAATAACGATGATGTAAACAAGAAAGAAGTTTCTCCCTAGTACCTAAATGAAAGTTGACAGATTGGCGGTCCAGGGATAGTACAGCAGCTCCACAGTTATAGGGGTTACAGTTTCATCACTACATCATTTCTAAAGTGTGGCCCTTGTAGTCGTTGTCTCAGATAATGCTAGAGGACCAGTCATCACATATATCTCCCAGACATCAAGATGGAGGAAGGGAGGAAGAAGGGTTAAGGAGGAACTTGTTCTATTTTAAGAAGTTTTCCCAGAAGTTTCTACAAAACATTTCTACTTACATTTCCTTGGCCCACACCAAGTCACATGAAAACACATAGCTGAAAGGGAGACTGGGGCAAGTAAGCATTGTTGCAGGAAGTCTTTAACTAACGAATAGGGTAGAACAGATATAGGGGTTGACCATAGCAGCCTCTGGCATTTCTAGAGCCGCCCCATCACTAGGTGCTTCCTTGGGAACCCTCTCCAGCTGTCTGGTCCATTCCTGTCTCCTAAATATGAACCATGAAGGGACTCCCTACCCCGGTTCCCTGGGAGCATCCCTATCCCTATTTCTGTGCTCAGGTCAAGACTTGATCTCTTTCTTAAGCCTTTCCTGGCCACCCTGACTTCCAGTGACCTTCCTTCTTCCTTCTACAGGATCTCTTGGGAAAGGAAGCAGAGCAGTGGAAAGTGCCTAGACTTCAGAGTCTTGTCATGGCTCGTCTCCCACCCCCTGTGTGATCCTGGGCAGTTTATTTATCTTCCATGAGTCTCAACTGTCTCTTCTTAACTTCAACAACCTGGAATAGGGTGCATAGTGAGGTAAGGTCTGACTTAATTTTTAAGTCACTGACTCCTCTGTACAGTTAGGAGAGAGTCATGTTGGAGCAGGGCTTTTTTTTTTATGAGAGGAGCTGCTATTTGCCCCTTTTAGTTAAAATTTTTTTTTGGCAAACAGAGCCTCCCCTGCCCTGGGTGTAAGATCTTTGTCTTTGACAATTAAAAGGAATAACAGGACTTTTTGCTTGATTTAGCAAGGCAACCCTTCGCTAAGACCCCTTGTTAGGCAGAGTTCTGAAAAGGGAGGGACGCATTTGCAAAACCATCTCAGAGTCTTAAAGGAAGGAAGGAACGAAGACCCCTTTACCCCAAGCTCTCTGAGATTTAAACTTACAAAAGCTCGTTAGGATGTCATTGACCAAAGTCTGATAGCAGGAAAGGACACCCGGGGCCACAAAAGGGGAAGTTTGAGGGAGGTTATGGGGATTCTGGGATGGTGACCTTCATACAAATACATAATGGCAATCCAGAGGCAGCCACCCAGGCACAGGGTCAGGCTTTGGGAATACATATGTGTACTTTTTTTTTCCTTTGGCTGCACTGTGCAGCATGGGGGATCTTAATTCCCAGACCAGGGATTGAGCCCACCCCCTGTGCATTGGAAGCACAGAGTCTTAACCACTGGACCACCAGGGAAGTCCCACATATGTGTACTAATAAAATGTATTGCCACCTTAAAAGCTGGAATGTGGTACTACGGTGGCTGGCAAGGGACCTGTACGGGCAAGGGCATCGCCAAAATCTAGAGCAAGTGCTGTGCTGACCTACGCAAAACCAGTCTTCAACAGCGACACCTTGTGGCGGAAATCGAAACAACAGCGCTGGTGAGCTGGTTTGGCTCATAGTACTGACCTCTTCCGACTAAAAATATAGGATTCTTGGAAAGTTGAAAGGGATGGCTCAATAGGTAGATGATTAGATTTTCCACTAATAAAAGTAGATGGGAGTTATTAATGGTAAAAATAAGAAATGTGACTATATTTGTACCCCAAAGGAGACATACATCATACTTGTGTAGAGTGTCACCCCTGGGTCTGTCCGCAGAACAGGTAACAGAACTTGGAGAGAAGGGTTTCAGCTGGCTGTCTCTCCTGGGCTGCCTGCCTTGTTGTGTGCTGTCTCCCAGAACTTCTTCAGTTCTCCACTTACAGCCTGGCTTCTGGACCTTGTGATCCCAGCAGTGACAGGGCAGGGAGCATAGGACGGCCCCAGAAGGAGGAATCAGCCCCAGAAGCAGTCACTAAGTCTCCAACTAATGGAATCCTTTTCAGGGTAATGAAATTGCAGTTAATGCAACTTGTGGCTAGTTCCTCTCAAACTGTGGCTTGGTCCGTTTGTGGCTTCTTGTCATACTCCTGGCAGGAAAGGCCGCTTCTCTGTAATCAGATTGTAGAGCCATGGGGCCTCTTCTAAAACAGGAAGCAAGCTCTTTTTAGAGCGTTCATTTTATTTGTTGTACATTTTAGCAGATTAAGCACTTAGGGTTGGGATTTTTAAAATATTTATTCTTTGGGCCAAAGGAGCATTTTAATAAAGCTAAGTTCTTTGTATAAAGCTTCTCCAAACGCTGACTTATTAATTCCTAAAGAAGCAGCACGTGGTCCTGGATTACTGGCAGCCCCTCCTTCTACAGGAGAAGACCAGGGAGAGTGCCAACAACAGCAAAGGGGCCCCGAACGGTGACCCTTGCACTGAACTGGCCCACCAGATGTGTTTTGTTCGGGACATTTCACGTGAAAATCCAGATTTATTACTCCTTTTGGACAAATGGGCTTGAATTCTCAGAAGGCAACAAAGAGCAGCTGCAGCCTTCCGAGGGGCGCGGTGGGTGTCCTGTTCTGCCAAAGCTGCCGACGCCCCGACTGTCTTACGCTTGCCCATGTGCACGAACCTGCCTGGCTGCCGTGGGGATTTGCATTTGCTCCCCCTTGGCTGGCGTGAGCTCTACTCGAGCTTCTGAGCTTCTCTTGTACTGCTCAGCAGACAGCGAGAGCCTGGAAGACAGGAGGCGTGTCCACTTCTTTTCCTGCTCTATCACTAGCGCTGAGCATGGATTCTCAGTAAATGTTGGATAAAAGAATAAAGGAGTAAATGGGCAGATATCCCCTGTGTGCCCACTGTGTGCCAGGTATGGAGCTAGGCACCAAAGGGCCACAAAGGTGTTATAAGCCATGATATCAAGGAGTTTAGAGCATAAAGCGATAACAAGATTGTGTAGTGGGTGTGTGTGTGTGTCTGGTATTTTAAACAAACACAGTGCATAAGCAATCAGAAGGACAACTTTGCCAGCCCCTGATGGAAACTCCAGCAGGGCTCTGGACTGTCTCCCCACTCTAGGGAATGGCAGTGTTACAGCCCCTAGCCCCTTTAAGGCCCACCACAGTCACCTGTGGGTAGAATGTTCATCCTATATAATCAAAACTCTGAACTTGATGTGGCCTTACCTTTTCTTCCATCTCCCCGGCGACCTGAGAAGGGAGGTGGGGTAGCTTTTCTCCTCCCCACCCCCTTTCCCACCAGCAGGCCAACAGGGTCCCTGCCCACAGGGAGAAAGGGCAGAATCCAAGATGGTAACCTTGTCTCCAGACCCCAGGGTCCTCTGAATGGCAGGTGGGTTAAGGTAACTCTTGAGCTCGTGGGCACTCTGGGGGTTCCTCAAAGATCCCCCAAACTGGGGGCTTACCCACAGTTCCCAGGACTCTGTCACTGCAGAACATGGAATCTGGAGGTTCCTACTTCCTTTTGGCTGCCCCCCTACCATCCTGACCATATTGGATGGGATTTAAGATGTTCCCACAGTGGCTTCCTTGGACACTTTTCTTGGTCTACAAGGAAAGCAACACTCCCCTTGCTGTGCCCTGGGTGGAGGGCAGTTCCTTCCCTCTCTCTCCCTGGCCCCAGGCTGCTTCAGCTCTCTCAGGCAGGCATGAATCTGGCCCTGGTCCATAGAGGCCCCCAGCTGCAAAGATCCCACATTAAGCTCTCAAGCAACCACTGAAGCCCAATCTCTCTGGGCTTGAGGGGAAAGAAGTGACACTCCCATTTGTTCTCACCTTTCTCTCTCCAGGTTTACAGCACAGCCCGCTCCTAAGAAATTCTAAAAAAATCCTATCAACCATTTTATGACCAAGGAAAGTCTAAAGGTCTTGAAACCTAAATTCTGCATTTAATGATCTCTTAAACTCACTTTAGGGTCTGATATCTCTTTAACAAAATTGTAAAAACCAAAGAAGAAAGAGTTCCATTTAACATCCCATTCTCAAAAATAACAGGTGCCCTTAGAAGGCTCAGACAAACACTCCTATGAGAGTCTAAAGGAGCAGAAGATTCCTTCCACATAGGGACAGAACCAAGAAAGACTGCCTGGAGGAAGCAGACATTGAACTGGGCCTTGGATAAACAGAGGTCAGGGAGGAGAGTAGCCCAGGGGAAGAAACGAGCATAGGGAAGGGCCATCAATGGTGTCCTAAGGGATATGTTCATTGCCAGGAACAGATGCTCAAATTACTTCAGAAAAAAGGGGTAAGTGTTAAATGTTCCCATGAATACCTTCAGAAAAGTGGTTCTCCGAGTGTTGTCCCTGGACCAGCAAGCAGCATCAGCGTCAGACAGAACATGTAAGAAATGCAGATTCTCAGGCAGCACTCAGAGCCTCTGAATCAGAAAAGAAACTCAGGGGTCAGTTAGCATTCTTTGTTTTAACACACCTTCCAGGTGATTCTCATCCACAGGGAAGTTTGGAAACCTCTGCCCTGGAGAATCTCTGGAAGGATATGCAAAGAACTAATAAGAGGGGTTATTTCTAGGGAAAATAACGGGGTGCTGGAGCCCAGAGGTAGAGGGTGGGGGAGATTTTGTAATTGGGTCCCTTGTGCATGTAAGTCTATTCAAATAACCCAAGAAACATGAGACTCCCGGCCCTCCCATCTCCTTCCCTCCCCCCATAGCTGTCCTAGCACCCCGCTCCTCACACTGCCTCTCCCCCAGGCAACTTGGCTTGCTTTTCTCCTCTCCCCATTCTTCTCTTGTTTGGTCTTTATTACTATGTCTTCTAACCCTCATCAGGAGAGTTGAGGGAAGGAGTAGAGAAACCAGGCTAGCACTTACAGAATTCTCCTTGAGGAGTTGGAGGGGCAGGAAGTCTATGCACCCCAGCATGCTAATAATGTCTGTTGGGTTCCCCACTACTAAGGAATTAAGAGAAAGCCTGTCTCCATCCTCTTTCCAGTAGTCAAACAGGCATTGTTTTCTTCTTCTGTTGTGCTTTTGTTTCTGTTCCACTCTCATCCTGACTCAGCCCTCAGAAGCCTGAGCTCTCAGCCTAATTCCAGCCACACAGAAACTATGGAGAGGGTTGCTCAGCGTCTGGAAGATGTTTTGCAGCTGAAACACGTCGACCAAGAAACACAGACGGCTGCGAATTAGAAGACAGCTTCTGTGGAATTAGGAATTGCAATTCAGGAGATACCGGTTCAGGTTAAACTGAAAGAGTGTTCCAGGGAAGAGGAAGAGTCAGGGGCTTATAAAGGTAAAAGCCATGAGGTTGTTGAGTTGTAAGAACTAGGATTGACCCTGACGCAAGAAAGGAAATATTTGTCCTTAAGGGATAGGTTGTCATGGGTTATTTTAGGGTGAGGGTCTGATAAGTATCTTGAGTTTCTGGAACATGGGGCAGATGTTCTGGATGCCTACGTTAAGACAATAAATGGTCAGAGCTCAGATTCCATCCAGGCCGAGGCGTGTGTAAATTATACTTCTTCCACGGTCTCTCAGCTCCATTTTAGAGAACGCTCTTAGCGACGCTGACTCTACGTTGACTTTCATCTCACAAACAGGAGCAAGAAGAACCTTCTAACAGGTCACCCACACCCCAAAGACAGTCACATGGAAGTGGACAATGTTGCAAGAATATGTATCCAGGGAAGTAGGGCGAATGCCCATGGTGCCCAAACATCCCTGCTGATCCAGTGAGTGGCCCCTGGCTTGTGGTGTGGGACTGAGTTTACAGATACCACCTCCACCCCAGGAACTCAGTACCTTCGAGGCAGTGATAAGCTAGTAAGTTAACTTTTAAAAAAGTCCTGATTAATGGTGTTTGCCAATTCCCGTTGTGTAAATACTCACGCCTCAGCCAATTTCAAGTTACCAGTGTGAAGCGCTGGGAAGAGATCCACACAACAGAGGGCAGAGTTAGCGGGCTTCCCAGAGGGAGTGGCTGAACCACATGTACCCCTGGGGGCACAGAACTCCACTGCTGGACAGGACTGACGTGTATGGTGCCTAGTGCGTGTCCCCTAGGAAGAGGCCAACATCTCTGTGTTACCTTCCAGTGTTGCAGATAGCACACAGCAAGCCTTAAGAGTCTTTGACTAACATTGTTGAAATGTTATATTCATTAGGACAGCTGATTTTATTGATTTTTTTCTGAGATCTATTTAAAAAAAAAGCATTAGTTATGGTTTTTCCCTTCTCCAGGATTAGTCATGCAGTGAAGGATCAGAAGAGGTGTCACTCGTTACACATGTCCTAATATGAGTCGAGTGGGTACATTGTTATTAACAACACTCTTAACCATCAGTGTTGATAACAGGACTGCTCCCTGCCAGGCCCGGTGGTAAGTGTTTCACTCACGGTGTCCCAAGCAGGTTCTCTCAACAGCTTCTCCCCATGGGAAGTAGGTATCTGTATTTCACCAGCAATTGTAACCTGTGTCATAATTTTATGCTTGCCTAAAAAAGAAAAAAAAAAAACAAGAGTTTCTTAGTACTTACAAGTTTTATTTTGTACTTACTGAAAGAGCGAGCTCTTTGAGATTTATTTAAAGATATTTGCCATACATGACTCCTGTGCATAGATAAAAAGCAAAATACAAGTGAAATAAATTGGCTATGGTATTTCCAAACTTCCTCACACTTGGGGTCCACTCTTCCCATCACGCTTTGACTCAGAGTCATGGTGGCCTGTGTTTCTCCCCACATTGTTGTCCTGGGTGCCAAGAGCTTGGTGACACAGCGTCATTAAACGGAGGCTCCACTACTGTCTCTGGGGTTTTCTCCCCGGCAGCTGACAGCTGGTCAGCGAGTTTTGATGTCCAGGCAGTGACAACAAGGTCCCGACTTCAGCCTGCATGACATACACGTTAAGACACATCCTGGGCTTCCCTGGTGGGGCAGTGGTTAAGAATCCGCCTGCCAAAGCAGGGGACACGGGTTCGAGCCCTGGTCCGGGAAGATCCCACATGCTGTGGAGCAACTAAGCCCGTGCGCCGCAACTACTGAAGCCCATGTGTCACAACTACCGAAGCCTGTGTGCCTAGAGCCCGTGCTCCGCAACAAGAGACGCCACCGCAATGAGAAGCCCACGCACCGCAACGAAGAGTAGCCCCCGCTCACCGCAGCTAGAGAAAGCCCGGGGAAAGCAAAGAAGACCCAACGCAGCCAAAAATAAATAAATAAATAAATTTATTTTAAAAAAAAAACAAAAAACTAACGGACGATAACAAGTTTTGGTGAGGATGTGGGAAAATTGAAAACCTCACACATTGCTTCTGGGAATATAAAATAGTTGCTGCCGCTGTGAAGAATAGCCTGGCAGCTCCTAAAAGGTTAAGCAAAGATCTACCATATGACCCAGCGATTCCACTACCTGAAAGAACTGAAAACATAGATTCACACAAAACCTTGTACGTGAACGTTCATAGCGGCATGATTAATTACGGTTAAAAAATGGAAACAACCCAAATGTTCATCAGCGGATGAATGGATAAACCAAAGTGGTATATCCAGACAACAGAGTATGATTTAGCCACAAAAAGGAATGAAGTCCTGATACGTACTGTAACACAGATGAACCTGGAAGATATTCTAGGTAAAAGAAGCCTGTCACAAAAGGCCACATACTGTACGATTCCCTTTATATGAAATGTTCAGAATAGGCAAATCTATAGAGGCAGAACGCAGGTGAGTGGTTTCCAGGGGCTGGGTCGGGGGATGCGTGGGTGGGAATGGGAACCGATCGCTCACAGGCACGGGGTTTCTCTTGGGGATGATAAAAATGTCCTGGAATTAGATAGTGGTGATGGTTGTACAACGTTATGAATGTACTAAAAATCACTCATTTATACACTTCAAAGTGGTAATTTTATGTTATGAGAATTATATCTCAATAAAAAATCATTTTAATAAAAGAACTGATTTACTTCTCCATCTACACTCCTGTGGGATAATAAAAATGTAACTGGTTGCCCATCAAATGGAAAACACTGATGTGGACAAGACCCCTCGGGCCGGGGCGGTACAGAGTCTGAGCTTTTAAAATTCACACTCTGTGTGATCTCCAAGGACCTTATGAAAGTGGTGTTTGTTTCTATTTCCTTACCTCCAGTCACTTGCCCTATTTTGATAATGCTCTAAATTACAGGACCCAGAACTGGTCTTTAATTACAGAGTGCTTCAATAGGGCTTTGCTGGCAAATACCATAGAATTAAAGGAGCCACTAATGAAATACAGCATCGTTTTATCTGTGCTCCGGTGGCAGCTTTTAAAACGCAATTAGTCCCATGCAAGGTATTTATTTAGGATTTTATCTCATTTATTCATTCCATCTCCAAAGGAGTGTTGTGCTTACAGCTGTTTTTCACTCCTTCACATGACTATTTTCTCACTTTCAATCCACTCCTTTCTTCCCTCTTAGACTCCAGGGAACCAGAATGTCAGTGGCCTAAGGGGCTGATTAAGGGAAGCCAACATCTTAAAGATTTTCACCCATTCCGCCCCCTGCTCTTCCCTGGCACGGAGGGAGGGGAATCAAGGTAGAACACTTGGTGGGCGCCCAAACATCACCTCCAGGAAAGCAGCACATCTCCTGGGAGAGGCATGACAAGGCCTGTCCAGCCTGGTCCCTCCCCTGCATCCCAGCTCCAGGCACACTTGTCATGCCAACTACTCCCCACTCTCAGAGGGGACCAGGCACTTCCTCACATCTCAGTTATGCCTCAAATGCCCACGATAGTGTCATATCCTCTGTAAAGCCCTCTTGACTCACCCTCCCACCCTAATCACTCAGCCTACCTTCCCACCCCAGACAGAATCCATTCCTTCTGGGTCCCATAGTCCATATCCAGTAATTCCCGTTTTGGTCCCCTGATAGGCTGTCAGCAGTGTGTGTGTCTTCCCCTCCATGGTGGGACCCTTGAGGGCAGAGGAACGATTTCATCTTTGTATGCCCCAGTGCCACAGGTCACTTCATGCTGCAGACAGGAAATGCCCAACAAATATTTGCTCTATGAAATCATTACAGTCTTTCCCGTGCACAGCAGCCCTCAATCAGTGTCTCTTAAACCTCTCATCCTCCTGAAGACACTGGGTTGATTTGGCTATGGCCTGCGGCTAGGCTGCTTTGGAACAAGCAGGGTTTGACCAGTTGCACAAGTGCCCGCAGTGCTAGGTGCAGTGGACATCACAGAGACCAGGACAACATGGTCCGGCTTGCAAGGAGTTCGTAATCCAGCCGTGGGAGACAAGTATCCATACTGAGAATGACAACAGGGGAAAGGTGGCTATTTAGAACTCACCTGCCTTGTAAGGCGAGCAGACTGTGCCCGATGGGGGCCCTTGGTTCTTCCCAGCTCCCTGAAGAAGCCAGTTGTGCAAGTTGGGGGGAAGGAGCTGGGAAAGCTGAATTTTTTCCACCATGAAGAGAGAAAAAATGGAGCTCCCCAAGGAACCCATGAGGGAGGGGATCAAGTACAGAGTTGGGAGGAGGAAAAGGAAAGCGATGAGACAAAGTGGCGGAAGACTGCAGCGTGAGCCCGCCTCACCGGGACTGTCTACGTGAGGGGCTGTAGAAACCAACGAAGGACTGAGCTTCACACCAGCCATGACTTGGCAGAACAACTAAACCGCTCTTAGGGGTGGGAGCCCGTGAGGCAGAAATGTCCATGAGAAATGAAAACCTCTTCCCTGCTTCCCCAAATTTGTAGAAATGGGGCGGGGGCTTTGGATAGCCATTGACGTTGGAATCCATGTGTCTGTGTGTGTTTGGTGTTTCGGGGGGATCAACGTGATTTCATATAGAAAACTTCTTTAAAATTTCCCAGATCTGCTCCCCTCTCTCCTCCTCCATAACCCATCACCAGAACTGGTCCAGTAGCACCTCCAACTGCAACCACCCCAGCTCCCCACTAACCCATTTCCACCTTGCAGCTAGAGCTCAGGGCAACCATGTGATGCAGATCTGATCATGCCACCCTCTTCCTGGACTCTCCCTGCTTATACCTTGTAATGACTTTCCACTCTTCTTGGGGTAAATTTGGTCCTGAGGGTCAGAAAGCCCTACCAAATCAGGCTGAAAATACAAGGCAATTTATTGGCTCCCTAACAGGTAACTGGAGTAGAGTAAGCTTCAGGCACTGCACGATCAGGACACTAGTACCATATTCTGCTATTCTCTTAGCTCGGCCTTCCTCCCTAGGTGTCAGCTTTATCCACAGCCCAGCTTCCTTTCAAACAGCATCAAGTGGAACACCCCCAGGGGAAAAAAAAAAAAAAAGAACATCTTGCCCAGCCATGAAATAAAATTCTTTCCCTTCAGCCTGAGTGAGCCAACTGAGACCATGTACTCATTCCCAACCAAAAAAATTCCTAGTGATATGCCTCTCCACTGAATCCTTTCCTTCCCTGCTCCTGGTGGGAAATGGGTCCTTTTGTATAAAAACAGATTGAGGGCTTCCCTGGTGGCGCAGTGGTTGAGGGTCCGCCTGCTGATGCAGAGGACACGGGTTCGTGCCCCGGTCCAGGAAGATCTCACATGCCGCGGAGCGGCTGGGCCCGTAAGCCATGGCCGCTGAGCCTGTGCGTCTGAAGCCTGTGCTCCACAACGGGCAAGGCCACAACAGTGAGAGGCCCGCGTACCGCAAAATAAAACAAAACAAAAAACAAAAAAAACCCCACATTGATATGATGCTAAAATATACAATTGGCATTAAACCTAGAAAGTTTTACTTTAATGATGCTCAACTATGAAAAAAATGAAAGAACTAACTATGAACCTTAAAGTTCTCCACTGCCCTTGATGAAGGATCTGAGACGGCAAGTCCCCAGGACCTTGAGCTCAAGGTAGTGAGGAGTAAGGGCAGAGGGCTAGAGCCTGGAGAAGGGAAGACAGCAGGGGACCAGGGGCTGCTGGCCTCATAAGAGATGGATTTTGAATGGATGGGATAGAAGAGATAAGAAAATGTTGCTGTAGCATCTTCTGCACCCTGGGTGGGATCTCATTCGGTTTAGTTTTTTTCTTTCTGAAAATGAACTTAGCCAAAAAAAGAATTGAAATTAGGGACTCAAACAGCCGCCGAAGTTCAGAACAACATTATCCACGGTAGGCAAAAGGTAGAAACAAACCAAATTTCCACTGATGGATGAACGGATACACAGAATGTGTATATACATACAATGGAATATTATTCAGCCTTTAAAAGGAATGGAATTCTGACACATGGATGAACCTTAAAGATGTGCTAAGTGAAATAAGCCAGATACAAAAGAAAATACTGATTCCACTTACATAAGATTCCTAGAATAGCCAAATTCATAGAGACAGAAAGTAGAATAGTGGTTGCTAGGGGATGGGGGGACGGGTACAGAATGGGGAGTTACGTGTAGAGTTTCAGAATATGGGAGGATGAACAAATTGTGAAGACGGACGGTGGTGACAGTTGCACAACAATGTGAATGTATTTAATGCTACTGAGTTGTGCAGTTAAAAATTGGTTAAAATGGGGGCTTCCCTGGTGGCGCAGTGGTTGAGAGTCCGCCTGCCGATGCAGGGGACGCGGGTTCGTGCCCCGGTCCGGGAAGAACCCACATGCCACGGAGCGGCTGGGCCCATGAGCCATGGCCGCTGAGCCTGCGCGTCCGGAGCCTGTGCCCCGCAACGGGAGAGGCCACAACAGTGAGAGGCCCGCGTACCGCCAAAAAAAAAAAAAAAAAAAAAAAGTTGGTTAAAAGGGCAAATTTTATGTTATGTATATTTTACCACAGTTTAAAAAAAAGGACTTAGCTCACCTCTCCAGGCATTGGGGGCACAACAAAGGGGTGACAGGAGATTCTCAAAGAATGACTGTTGGTTGATTGGGCTATCTGGATAAAAGACACATTGATAGGGATACACTTTCCTTTTGGTTCCATGACGCCGGGCCTCCCACAGAGGAAGGCTTGAGGTAGCCCAGAGTGAGAATGGACGCCTCCCACCCCTGCACAGACGAAGCCCCAGCACACCCAGTCCCTCCGAATCAGGGCAGGCTCTTTTTGAGATTGGGTGTGTTTCCCCCTTCTGTTCTCTGCAGGGAAGAGGCTGCAGGGTGGCGGAGGGGAGGAGAGGTGGTAGGGGGAATTTCCTTCTGTCGGGCAGGAAAATAATGCAAGGAAACAGAGCTATCCCTACTCTTTGAATGGAAAAGGTCTCTTTCAGACCTCCTTTTAGAGAGTCCCCTCCTGCCGTCTTACCAGAGGGATGATGGAACAGCTGTCACCAGTTGGGTCTGACTCATTCGTTTATCATCTCTCCCCACCCCTCTCCCTAACCCCCTCCCTCCAAACCCACCCACCCCGAAAATGCCTGAGCGCAGTTGACTATTTTAAGAACTGAATTCCCTGTCGGCATGGCAACTTCGGCTGTACCTCTTGTCACTGCTGCCTGGATGGAAGAAAAGCCACCTTTCACCAGGATTCCTGCAGCCAACAGAAGAGATGGTTCACAGATCACACATGGCCACAGGGTGGACATCTAGTTTCTGTCGCATATTCTCCTTTGTGTGTTTGCTTGTTTTATAGCCCTTTAAGAATGTAAAAAAACATTCTTAGCTGACTGGCCATACAAAAACAGGCCCTGGGCCAGAAATGGCCCAAGGACCATAGTTTACCCAACCTTTGTTTAGGACAAGAGCAGCAGGTGTTCTCACTGCCTGGGTTTCTCATTGTGGAAGTTTTAAAGGTTGTGAAGGGTGAGGGGGCTGCTGGGGAAAAGATGGGAAGGCGTTGTGGAAGGACAGCGTGATTAATTGATTTTTAAAAATTTCCCCCTACTATCTATACTTTATTATACTTTAAAGGTTTATTTATATTCTTCTTGTGCTTCAAAGCTAAAATGTTAGGCTATGCCATTTTCAACATAGCCCTAATAAGGATTAAGGCTTACAATCTATGAGTTCCTTTTGTAGATAATGGTGTTTATTTCATAACCTCTTATCATTCTTCACAAAGACCAGATTTTCTTCAAAAATGTTGAAAGAACATTTTGAAAATTTTTTAGAAAAACGTTTTCTGTTTGAAAATTTTTTAGAAAAACATTTTTTTAATTTAAAATGAATTATTACACAAATAGGAATACTAAAATAAACTCCCATGTACCTGAAGGGCGTTTCTGTGTAAATTAAAGAAACAGTTTCTACTTTCTTAAAACATGGATTGAAAGGGGGAAATGATACCTTTGCAAATAGTATTTGTATGGAATCCAGTTCTAGGTCATATCTGAAAATGACTATTGGGGGGAGGGGTGGGAGAAACATCTGTGGGAATGAAAAGGGGATCATTCTTTGATGGTTACCATGGAAACCACTAGGTTAAGATGGTTGAGTTTGCTTATGGGGCAGTGAGGTTCCTGCTAACGGACTCTGGGTCAGAACTGTAGGAGAGCCCTTAGGCTGGTCCCCAAGGATACCTTGCTGTCTCTGAAGCTCTCTCCCAACCCCCAATACTGTTTGAGGGTACTCTCATTCTGAATTTCTAGGGTTTGATGAAAAGAAAGACACTGTAGTGTTTCGTTCCTCAATTTTAGAGCTTTGTTTTGTATTGAGTAAGCTAGGGTCAAAGTGTTCAACTGCATACCCACATCGAGGTGTTCTGGGATTTTATGGTAGACCACTCCTGCCCTGTTTATAATAGGAAGGCCCCTATGTCCCTGGAAAAGAGCCCTAGAAGGACTGGTGGGGGTCTTGTGGTATTGATGCCCACCTCAGAATGCGGAAAGTACGACCATGAGCCCCGGAAGAGCAAGGAATCCAACTTAAGCCAATGAGATTCAGAGGGTCCAGACGCATTTCCCCCCTCCTGAAAGAATTTGACCCCAACGTAGAATACCCCTCAGTCGGCAATATCCAGAGCTGCTTTAGACATCAGATAATTTGCTCTTAGGCATATCAGTAAGAAGTGGAACTTTGTCATCGGACTCCTTGAACTCGGATCCATTATCTCTACCATGGCGTACTCTGTCACCTAATGGCATCGCTGGTGGGGAAGGAATCCACAAGATGCCTAGCATCCATAAAGGGCAGGCACAGAGGCAGAAGCGGGCTGGAATTAGTCACCAAGGAATAAACGTGCGCAGAGTGACAAACAAGAGCCCGCGGAGGACCGACGTAGATCCTAAGCGTTGGGGCCACAGCGCATCGATCCCCAAACTTGAGGATCCCTAGGGCGCTCCTGCAGCTCCAGAAGGAAGAGGCTGCAGAGACGAGGCACGGCCACCAGGGGGCGCGCGGGCCCCGGGATCTCGGGAATCTGGGGCAGCGGCAGGGAAAGAAACTGGAAGGCTGGCGCAATACCCGCTTTCTCCCCAGGATGTAACTGGCAAACAGCAATGACAGGTATCTCCTGGGCAGCTGCTTGCCCGTCCGTATCTCCCACAAAATCAGAAGCCCCTCGAGGGCAGCGACTGTGTTTTCATTCCCTTGCTCCCCCGACTGCACATGAGTTCCCTTGTCCCCATTCTAGGTTTGCTGAGTGTTAAAGGAACACGTTCTTACCCTGGAAGGTGGGAAGGGGGCACCTGGAGGAGGGATGCTTTGAGGCAGCTGTTTGAGACATGTCAGATGGTCACCACGGTGAACTTCAACGGTTGGCGCGGAAGGCGAGCTTGTACACTTGAAAATTTGGGGGCGGAGCCTAGGGGACAGGCAAGAAATAAGACAGTCGTTCTCAAACTTCTTAATCTCAGGACCCCTATATACTCTTAACATTATTGAGGGCCTCAAAGAGTGTTCTATTTACCATATTAGAAATTAAACTGAAATTTAAAAAATATTTATTTACTTAAAATTACAATAATAAATCCACTACATTAACATATATATATATTTTTTTAAACCTATATTTTCCGAAACAAAAAAATTTAGTGAGAAGTGTGGCTCCATTTTACATTCCTGTAATTTAAAAAAATGTTTAGCTTAATAAAAGACAGATGGATTCTCTTATCTGCTTCTGGACTCACTATCGGACTGAGTTTTTGCAAAGCACATAGCTTCATACATTCACGAGCAAATGAGAGTGAAAAAGGCAAATAACATCTTATTATGAAAACAGTTTTCATCCTGCAGACTTCCTCCCCATTTTGATGTTAAATCGAATATAAATTACATACAGTGTAATTTTTGGATAAGAATTGAGAGGCTTTTTGTAAAAGGAAGTTTGCCTGAGGTGAAGGTTGAGGGCTGAAGGCCAGATTGCCTTCAAGTTCACCCACTGGAAAGATGTGGCCTCCGTGGCCAGTGGTAACAGAAAACAGAGCCTCAGCCGGCATAGACACACGTGTGTTGTGTGAGCGTCAGAACCCAGTTATAGCTGACTTTTCACTGTCTGCTGTTCTGAATTGCAGAGGGCAGAATGGTGGCCGGACTCCCTCTCTTGAGGCCAAAAGCATATGAGAAAGTTGTTTCTCCTTGGGGATGGGCTTGTTTTCCTAATTCAGATACTCTGCTAACTTTGAACCCGTTGGGGGGTTCTTATCAATTCAAAAATATTTCAAAACAATGGCCCCCCTCACCTCACCTGTTAGAACTGCTATCATCAAAAAGACAAGAGATAACAAGTGTTGGAAAGGATGTGGGAAAAAGGGAACCCTTGTGCACTGTGGGTGGGAATGTATTGAATAAATTGATAGAGCCACTATGGAAAACAGCATGGAGGTTCCTGAAAAAATTAACAATACAACTACCATATGATCCAGCAATCCCACTTCTGGGTATATATCTAAAGAAAGTGAAAACAGGATCCTGAAGAAATGCCTACACCGCCATGTTCATTGTAGCATTGTTCACAACAGCCAAGATATGGAAAGAACCTATGTGTTTGTCAACAGACAAATGAATAAAGAAGATGTGGCATATATACACACAATGGGATATTATGCAGCCATGAGAAAGAAGGAAATCCTATCGTTTGCAGCAAGATGGATGGACCTTGAGGGCATTATGCTAAGTGAAATAAGTCAGACAGAGAAAGACAAATACTGGATGTTATCACTTCTATATGTAGAATCTAAAAAAGCCAAATGCATAGAAACAAAGAGTAGAATGGTGGTTACCAGGGGCTGGGGTGGGAGGGTTGGGGGAAGATGGAGAGAGATTGATCAAAGGGGACAAACTTCCAGTTATAAGATGGATTAGTTCTGGGGAATCTAATATACAGCATGTTGATTATAGTTAATGATACCATATTGTATACTTGAAAGTTGCTAAGAGAGTAGATCTTAAATGTTCTCACCACAAAAAAGAAATACTAATTATGAGATGTGATGGAAGTATTAGCTAATGCTTTGATGGTTAATCATTTTGCAATATGTAAGTATCAAATCAACATGTCAAATACCTTAAACTTCCACGATGTTATACGTCAATTATATCTCAGTAAAGCTGGAGGGGGCAGTGTGGAATGCCACCACAATGGCCCCAACATCTTCATGCCCTAGGCCTGCCCTGCGGTCTGTGCAGAACGCCCCAGTCTCAATGAAGAGGCAATGTGGGGAGACTTCCAGAGTCAAGTAACAGATCAGGAAAGCTTCTTCCCAGTTAATTCCCTCCCGGGACACCTAACCTGAGTGATGATCACAGTCATCCTAGGAATGCCATAGGGCCCACCTCACATCCAGCAGGGGCGGAGGCTGGCTCTTAAAGCGCCAGGTGCATTCTTGAACCCCCAGGTTTGGGAGCCACTGGCCTCCTCTATCCCCATCTACCTATTCTACAAGGGCCCTCAGTCCTTAGGCACCTTGGGGTTGCTAGGGGCATATATTTAAAATTTGGAGTTCCCTGGCCCAATCCCTAGAGAGCCCAGTAGCTGGAGATTAGATAGACCTGCGATGGGCCTTAGAACAAGTTCTAAACAAGCAGCCCACTTCATGCTGCTATAAGTGGCCCAGGACCACCCTATGCCTCAAGGGTTTTTGCAGCCTGTGTGTTACAGTCTGAGTGTCACAAAGAGACTTGAGGGCCCAACTCAGAATCAGTGCAACCTTCGCCTTACGTCCCTTATCCTTTGAACAACCAGACCCCTTCCTGGGAACTGAAATTTAAAATCCAGGGTTTAAAAGTCTCATTTGATGAAGGTGACAGTCTTCCCCCACAATCCCAGAATGATGTGTTTCAAGAAGATCCTCGTCTTCTCAGACTCCAATCGGGCTGCAAGCCCTGCCCATTCACCTTCTCCACACTTTACTACCACCCTTCTACTACGGCATGAGTCAATGTGTTTGTGGATGCATACACATCCATCTTTCAAAAGAGCCAGGTTAGGGCTTTCCTGGTGGCGCAGTGGTTGAGAGTCCGCCTGCCGATACAGGGGACACGGGTTCGTGCCCCGGTCCGGGAAGATCCCACATGCCACGGAGTGGCTGGGCCCGTGAGCCATGGCCACTGAGCCTGCGCGTCTGGAGCTTGTGCTCCTCGACGGGAGAGGCCGCAAGAGTGAGAGGCCTGTGTACCACAAAAAAAAAAAAAAAAAAAAAAGAGCCACGTTAAAGGTGCAGCGGGCAGGAAAAAAAGGGGGGGCAGATTTATGAACTCAGTTTTCTTCATACCAGGAGCCCCACTCCCACCTTCTCCTCCAATTCGGTAGAGGATATTTCAGTTCCGTCATCACAGAAGGAGCTGCTGCTCCCTCTCTGCTCGCCCCCCTGCCCGGGCCACTGGTTAGAAGGGCCACCTGCCTGAGTGGCTCACGGATTTCCTAAGGGGACTCCTGGACTCTGGCTCCCTCAGGACAGTCCATGGCCCCGGATCCACTCTGCAGCCAGCCTCATCCTCATTCTCTGCCTTTTCCCCAGGTTTTCACATTTACTCTGCCTGGCACACATTGGTGAATATTAACTCATTTCATGAATCGCTTAAAGCGTCAAGTTGCAGCGAGTAGCTTCCCCCCCCCCCCATTGTGTCTAGGCACACACAAACACACACTTAGGAATGGAATTGGGTTTATGATGTCCTCTTTTTTTTTTTTGCGGTACGCGGGCCTCTCACTGTTGTGGCTTCTCCCATTGCGGAGCACAGACTCCGGACGCGCAGGCTCAGCGGCCATGGCTCACGGGCCCAGCCGCTCCGCGGCATGTGGGATCTTCCCGGACCGGGGCGCGAACCCGTGTCCCCTGCATCGGCAGGCGGACTCTCAACCACTGCGCCACCAGGGAAGCCCTGTGGTGTCCTCTTTTACCTCTGGGCAGCCTAATTCATTTTCTGCTGTGGTCGAACTCTGTGGAAACCCTCAGCGGAATCTGGGGCTCTTCACCATCAGCTTGGGAAGACTCGATCCTGGGGGAGACTTGATGGAAATGATGAACGTGCACAGATCAGGGCTAACTCCCAATTCTGGACACCAAGGCAGGTCCCATGCCAATTACACCTGAGTCCCTGGGTGGGCCTGGGCTTCCCCAGTGATTGCAACTGGCAGCCAGGTTGAGGAACGCCACCCAACCCAATTCTTGGGAACATCTTCCCTCCTGCCCTAGTGGCTTGGAAGTCATCCCCCCAAAAGATGGCTTCACCAAGGAAAAGAAAAACTTTCAGAAGTCCTTGAAGTGAAATTCCCACAGGAGTTCAGGACACCCCAAAAGATGCCACTTTGTTATTTTGAGCTGAGGGCAGTTAAAAACCAGCAAAGGTGGGGAGAGGCTTTCTCCAAACTCCCCTCATCTGCCTAAGACAGAGCCTCCGAAAGGAATTCAATTGTCATAAAATCTCCTCGCTGGGAGTTTCACCAATCAGGGAAGATTGTCACAGGAGAGGACACTAGGAGTCCACACAACACCCTGACAAACTTTGTCACAAACTATCATATCTCCCATCTATTCTTCAAAGGGCCCATTCATCTTGCCCCTAAATTGCCCTTTCCCTATAAAGACGGTATATAAGCTCTCAAATGTCATCACCTTTCTGGGTACTCACGTCTTTTCCTGTGATGTCCCTGTCCGTGTAACGTTAGAAATCCACAAATGTGTATACCTTTTCTCCTGTTAATCTGCCTGTTGTAAGTTTATTTCAGAGACCCAGCTATCGAACCTGGGGTGGGGGGGGGCGGGTAGAGGAAAAGTCTTTCCTCTCCTACATCCTCATCCATTCCTTCTTTTTTTCATCAGATACTTATTGAGCACCCACCATGCTAAGTTGTCTGCTAGGTATTAGAGATACTAAGTTGAAAACGGAACATGGGTCAGGCCTCAGGAGGTAGAGTGGAGGGACCAGACACTAAGCCAGCAGGGAGAGTTCAGCCTGCTCCCCAGGATCCTGGCCCATCGCAGAGGGAGGGAGGACGCTAGGAGTGACTAAGGATATTTCTGGGAAACAGGGCTCATCCATGGCAACTTCTCAGCACCTACGGGAGGGGCAACTTCAGGCACAACACGGTTCTGTGTCCTGGGAGCGCCAGCATCTTTTAAACACAGGCTCTTAACGTTATTCATATTAGGCCTTCTATGCTCTGTAGGAGGCGGTGCTGTTGCCTCCACTGTATAGATGAAGAAACTGAGACTCCGCGAGATGAATCAGCTTCTCTAAATCTTTCAGGAAGAAGAGCTGCAAGCACACCTCCAGTCTAACTTCAGAGCCCTTTTTGTAACAGCTCTAGAGAGACGGGCTTCACTGAAGGAGCTGGTAAAAACAGACAGGGCCATTTCCCTGGCATCTCAGTGCGGCCCTGGAAACACCAGGTGTCGTCAGCAGAGCTGCCAGCTTGGGGTGCCGGTGTCAGCAGTGTTGGGAGAGGGGTTTTGGGGCAGCTGTGGAAGGTGGCGCTGGTGGCCTCAGCAATCCTGGTGGGCGGGCAGCCAGCCGTCCCCCCACGGCACGATATCTGATATTTATTGAACATTTACGGTGTGCCAGACACTGCGTAAGTACTTAACGTGGATTAACGTTTTTAATATTTACAACAACTCCCACTTTTACGGATTAGGAAACCGAGGCCCCAAGAGGCAAGGTAACTTTCCCTGGTCAGCATCTGATAAGTGAGAAGCCAAGGTCCGAACCCAGGCACGCTGACGGCTGGGCTGGTGCGCTTCAGCGCTGTGCTCTGAACATCCTAGGGGCGGCTTAGGGATCTAATACCTTGACGTGTTTACTTATCAGTAGCATGCCCGAGGGATAGGAGGGCCAGTGTGTGGATCGCAAAAATGGCTACAAAAATGGCTACTTTGCAGCTCCTTCCACCAGGAGCTGAAGTCCGTTTCCCAACTCTTGAGTTTGGCCCGGCCTGGCGACTGGCTTTGACCAAGAGAGTGTGGCGGGAGCGAGGGCGGCCGGTTTCCAGCCCAGGCCTCAAGAAGCCTTGTGGCTCTGCTCTCCCCATCCTTGGAAGCCCGCTGCTACAGCAAGCAGCCTGGGGTCGACTGTCCTGCCTTATGAGAGGGACGTGGCCCGGTCGCCCTTTCACCCTAGCTGACAGCCTGCTGACCACGAGATACGTGGGCGAAGCGGCCCTAACCCATCCAACGACCTGCCGGCTCACCACGGACACACACACAGGCCCCGCAAAGCCAGGCTAGCTAGACGCTGCCCCACTGACACCCACAGAGTCAGGAGCCAATAAATACACGTTTCTTGTTTTAGGCCGCCGGGTGGTTTGTTGTGTAGCAATAAACACAGCAGAAAACACCTCAGAGAGAAGGAAGGTAGGAAGTTGGAGGAATTCCCACCAGACAGTATGAGTAAGTAGAAACCCTTCAGGCAGGGAAAAGAGATTCAGAGGAAAACAGTGAGGGCCGGGGGAGCACCTGCCTGTTTCCTCAGAAACCCAGCACGCTCACCCCTTCCAGCTTCCACCAGGTGGAGGAGAAGCCATTCTCTTCCGAAGAGAAACTCCAGAGAGAGAAGCTGAAGCAGGAGTTCTCTGCTCCTGTAGGGAGGGTGTCCACAGTCAGCCCAAGGTGGCTGCCTCTTGGCAGACACGCTGGCGCTGCATGTCGAGCAGACAGAGAGAACCCAAGAGAGTCCTGTGGACCTGGGATCCCGGGTGTCATGGAAGGGTTCCAGCTGCTCCACTGGAGGAGCCCCGATCCAGACAATGAGCTGTGTGAGCCTCAACTCAAGCAGCAGCTGTTAAGAATGAGAAGAAGCGGGGAAAGGGGAGAAACGTTAAGGAGGAACAAGAAAACTTGGGGCGCATTGAAATAGGGGGAAAGGTCAGTGGGAGTGGGGCAGCCTAAAATAACACTGCTGTTCAAAGTACAAAAGGATGCCCCAGGAGATAACAATAGGGGGAAAAAAGATTCGATGATACTTACTAAATGTCATCATCATATAAAATTTACATATTATGGTATAATCATGCCTTTTGGTGATGACATTGGTGATTTTTGGACATAGCCTGCCACCGGCCCTTGTTTTAAGGATTACCCCTCCTTGAGGCATTTGAATTTTAAAGAGAATCAAAGCCTTCGGGTAAGGGATGACGCTGTATTCACAGAATTTCAGGCAGCCATTGAGAGTAGAACAAGGGTTTTTCTTTTATGTTGGCCCCTTCCCGGGGCTCTTGGCCTGGGCACTAGTCCCGGAACCACAAATATCATTTCCCAGGACATTGGCGTCGCAACACCTTAAACTCCCTTCTTCCCAAGTTTTCCCAGTGTTTCTCAGACTTGGGGAAGCGACTCTCCCCGCTCCGGAGCCTAGGGGTGGGGGCGGCCGATCCCCCGCATGGCCGCCAGAGGGCGCTGCTCCGTCGCCGGGAGCGCCGCGGCCGCCTGGGCGTGTGGCCTGGGGTGGGCATTTTTGTGTTGTTTAAATGCCAGCATTGATTGCTCACTCCTTTCCCAAACATGTTTCTAATTTACCCGGTATCTCGTCTACGTGAAAGACTCAAGAACAACAACAAGCAAAGAATGCACACTTAACTTTAGTTACCGGGTGAGCAAAAGGGGTTTGACACCAAATGCAGTTTTGTTCCAGAAACCTCTGGGACTGGGGCAGAGCAGCCAGCAAGGGATCTCCAGAGGCTACTCACCGGTTAGGACAGAGGCACGTGGAAACAAACACACCGAACCTCGACCCTGGATAGGTTCTTGCTAGCACCCAACAAGCCGGCAGCTTTCCGCTCCAGAGGACGGGTTCGTTTCCGGCTAAGTTCAGGAGCTGGTGCCCGAAGAGGGTGCCGCGCGGGACCGCGGAGAAGCCACCCGCGGCCCTGGGCAGGCGGAGGGCTCCGGCTTCCCGCCTGGCCCTTGGTTGCGTGCGGCGTCCTGGGGAGCAGAGGCGCTCGGATGCGGATGAGGGGGAGGGACGGGGGTTGATCCGGGAGCTCGGGGCAGCAGTACCCGCACAGGGTGAAGGCGGGGAGGCAGGGGCAGGGGGACGAAGAGGGGAGCAGAGGGAGAGTCCTGTCTGATGGGGGTGGCGGGGACGGCCCCTCGGGCTTGGGTGAAAGCCTGACCGCCACAAACAGAAGTTATCAGCGAAGAGACCTAAGGATGCGTTTGGCTGCGGGGAGGTCTCTAGGAGACAAAGCTCCTAATCCCGGGGTGGGGGCTGGGATGGGAACCCGGGGCGGGGGGTGGGCTGTGGGGGGAGGAGTGTCTGATTGACAGCTGGGTTCTGTTTTTCGGACCAGAAAAAAAAAAAAAAAAAAAAATCCCCTGGCCCCTGGGGAGATTGCTCAGTCACTTTTCTCCTGCAGGAAGCTGCTTCTTGTTGGAGCCTCCTGGGATTGGCAGAGTTAAAATCCTTTAACCCAAGATGCCTTGGGCCTTTTGTTCAGCTCTGACAATGGAATTGGCTGGGAGAGGCTGGGAAGGCAAGGAGCTAGGTCTGGGGTGTATCCGTGGGGTGGGCGTCTGGTGAAGCTGTGTTCAGTCACAGGGTGAAAAAAAGCGATTTGGTCGCGTGTGTGTGTGGGTGTGTGTGTGTGTGTGTGTGTGCGCGCGCGTGCGTGTGCGCGCGCGCGTTGGGGGAAGGTGTAAGGAGGCCCAAGGCTCGGGCACCAGCTCATTAACACGTGTGTATGAGTACTTGCTGTGCAGCTCAGCAAACCTTTAATTACCCAGGGAGAACTTCCAAAACTGAGAACTCAATATTGGTCCCTAAAAGGTTGGATAATGGGTTTTTCTTGCATCTCAATACACAGGGACAGATCTCTGACTCCCCTGGGCTCCCAGATTCTTCTAGATGTTTTGTCTTCTAAAATTCTGTGCTCCCATGGGACAGCACTTAGTTAAGGACACTCAGAAATGTAAACCCTTCTATCATGTTAATCATCTTTAAATCTTTGCTTTGAACCTATCACATCCTTGAGTCATAATCGACAGCAGCAGCCACTCCAATTCAAAGGACTTGGAGCGACAGTCTGCAAGCCCTCTCACCATGCAGAATTTTCTCCTCCCATTCCCCATGTGCATCTTCCCCTGTAGCCAGCCTGGCCCCTCAGGGTCCCTTGGTATATCTTGAATTCTCCAGCCTCCCTATCTCTGGCCCTGCAGTTGCCTTCCTGGCCATCTAGCTGGTCACTTCCTTCTCCAGTTCTGGCCTCAGTCGGTCAACATGCATTCACTGAGAGCCCCCTATGTGCAAGGCATCTATCCCCTGGAATATATCAGAGACTGAGACAAATGCCTGCCCTTAAAAGATTTTTTTGCCTTAATGGGAAGGAATAAAGCCAGACAATTTCACATGTTGATAAGTAGCTAATCAATGTGATAGAGTTGTGGTGGGGTGGGGTTAGTGGGTGCTGCTTTATTTGGGTAGGAAAGGCCTCTTTGAGACCTTCTGGGCAGGAAGAATGCTCCAAGCAGAAGGGATAGCAAGTGCAAAAGCCCTGAGGCAGGAATGCACTCCGTTAAATTCAGGAGACACCATGAAGGCCATTGTCCCTGGAGCAATGTGAACAAGGAGATTTCAAGGGCTCTTGAGACATAGGCAAGGACTAGACCATCATGTCCTCACGGGTCAAAATAAGGAGTGTGAGTTTTATTTTGGTTGCAGTGGGAAACCTTTGGAGGATTTTATGCCAGGAGAGAAGAGATTCCACTTACCCTTTAGAAAGATCACTCTGGCTGTTTGGCAGAGCAAGGAGTAGGAGAGAGGAGAACAGTGAAGATGTGGTTGCAGATGTCCTGGCAAGAGGAGGTAAAGGCAGGGTTGCGGCTATGCAGATGGTCCTATGACAGAAGAGAAGAGTCAAGGATGACACCTCCATTTTTAGGATAACTGGGTGGACAGGATGCCCATGTTAATGGGGAAGGGTATATCAGCCGTTCCGTTTTGGCCATACCAAGACCTATCAGACATCAGGTGGATATGTGTAGACAGGTTTGAGGCAGGAGTTCAGGGGCATCGGTCCTTCAGATTTAAATTTGAGATCTAGCATATATATGGTATTCAAAGCCATGGGCCGTGGGACAATTCCACTTAGGGAAAAAGTAAAGCTAGAAGAGAGAGGGATGAGACTGAAGCCGCTCTAATATTTAGAGGTCTGGTAGAGGAAAAGTGAGCAGGCGAGGCTGAGACAAACAACCTGTGAAGTTGGAAGAAAACCAAAAGATGGTGATTCTAAGGAAACTAAGCAAAGGAAGTATTTCAGGAAGGAGGATGCATCAATTAGCTACTGCTAGGTAAAAAAACAACCATAAAAATCTCAATGGCATGTAACAGTAAATATTTATTTTACTCACACATCTGGGAGTCGACTGGAGGTCAGCTGGGTGAGGCTGACCTTGGCTGGCTCTGAGTCTTCTCTAGATACATGTCCCTCATCATCCTTGCACGGGTAGGCCAGTTAGGGCAGGTTATCCCCTGGTGATAACACTGGCACAAATAGGCAGGTGGAAATGCCTCCTAAGGCCTAGGCTTAGAACTGTACCATGTCACTCCTCCTACATTCCATTGGCCAAAATGAGTCACGTAGCCATGTCCAAAGTCAAGAAGCAAGAACATATACTCCACCTCTAGTGCAAAGAGGGACTGCAAACTCACATAGGATAAGAACACAGGGAGGAGTGACAAGAATTAGGACCAATAATTCAATCTACCACGGAGCGGTCCAACATGTTCGATGCCATTGGGAGACCAGATGAAATAGGGCCTGTAAACTGGCCACTAATCTAGTCGAGATGTCAGTCACTGGCATCCTCCTGAGAGCGATTACAAGGGAATGGTAAGGACAAAAGCCTAGCTGGAGTGGGTGGAGGTGAGACGAAGGTGAGGTGGGGAAGTGTGAGTATACAGACAACTCTCCCAGGACCATCTGCCCGGCAGAGGGGCAGAAAAATGGTGCAGGAGGAAACGGGCTAAGGCTAATATGTTTTTAGATTTAGGGATTTTAAGTCCTGTTTGACTTCAGTGGGAAGGATAAAGAGCCAGAAATTGATGGTGCCTGAAAGGAAGGGAATACTTGTGCTGGTGAAAGGGGAAGGGGCCCAGGGCACAGATGGAGGGATTGGCCACAGCTGGGTGGAGGGAATGCCAAGCTGCAGGCATTCTGGTGGCTTTGGTGGGAGGAAGAGCAGGCAGTTGGTCTGTTTATACCTATTTTCTCTATGAAGGATAGTCCCAGGCCAGGCTGAGAGTGAAAGAGGAAGGGGCATTGAAAATATGAGGAAGAGGAAAAAGTGTGAAATTGTTGCATGGTGGAGAGAAAAGGACTTTTCTAAGAAACAGTAGTGGGATTGTCCAGCAGTTCAAATGCCCATTGGAAATTTATGGTCATAAATTTGATGTGAGTCCATCCACAGTAGCTGGGTAATTTTCTTTCTTTCTTTTTTTTTAAATAAACTTACTTATTTATTTATGGCTGCGTTGGGTCTTCGTCGCTGCGCACAGGCCCTCTTCAGCTGCGGCGAGCGGGGGGTCACTCCTCACTGCAGCGCGCAGGCTTCTCATTGTGGTGACCTCTCCTGTTGCAGAGCATGGGCTCCAGACACGTGGTCTTCAGTAGTTGTGGTACGCAGGCTCCAGTAGTTGTGGTTCGCGGATTCCAGAGCGCAGGCTCAGCAGTTGTGGCCCACAGGCCCAGCTCCTCGGCAGCATGTGGGATCCTCCGGCTCCAGGGCTCGAACCCGTATCCCCTTGCATTGGCAGGCGGATTCTCAACCACTGCGCCACCAGGGAAGCCCTAGCTGGGGTAATTTTCTTCAGCGGTGTTCAACTAGTCGGTTGCGGGTGTGAAGTAACCAGTTTGATTTAACCACAGCTGGGTTTTCACCAGGTGAATACGATGGAGAGAAACTGGTGTAAGGAGTTAAGAGTGTTTGCAAGGGAGATTTCCCATGCCAGATCATGGAATCTCAGCTGGCTGATAAGTGAAGACCTGAGGGGAGACAAATAGTGAAAAAACAGTAGAGCGGTGGACTGGAGGTCTCAGGTGGGAGAGCCAGTAGACTGGAAGGACCAGAGTGAGTAAGCTGGTGGGCTGGCAGGTAGTGGGATCTTTGAATCTGAGATTTTAGAGATGGTGTAGATATTCATGGTTCCCAGGTCTAGGGTATGACCAGGAGACCAGGATGGGGCAAGAGATGTATTGCTAGGGCTAAGGTAGTCAAGCGACTTAGGGGCTAGGGTGTTGGGCGAGTCATCAGAACTGATGCTGAGGTCACCAAGAATGATGACAGTGGAGGAGAAAGAGCCCAGTGCTGAAATCATCAAGGGACAGAGGAAGTAACCAGAAGGATAATAAGGTGACACTAATGAGAAGTGGTGGGTAGCAAGCTCTGTTGCCATGTATTCCATAGGAGCTGGGTTTTTGAAGGAAGAATAAGAATCAGATTGGAAGCTTCAATGGTGAGTGAGGAGACATCTCCAGGCCCTGAAGCGTGGCCTGAGGAGTAAAGAGCCTCTGTTGGAGAGGGCTGTGGAGCAGCAGTCTAGTCAGGGGTCAGACAGCCTTCAGGAGGAAGGAAGTGAGGGTCCCAGCCTTGGAGGGGATGGAGAGTAGAGGCTGGGGAGGGCGTGGGAAGGCAGGGAGGGCTGGGGATGGGGCCGAGGCCAGTGGCCCTGAGGCATGATAGGATGGCTCTCCCTGGCCATTGGTGGCCCCCCGGGGAAGGTGTCGGGGCAGCCACAACTGGCCCCTTTGGGGAAGCTTCCCAGATTACCCTGGCCTGGAGGGGGACTTCCTTTTCCAGGAACCCCCATAACTTTGGTTACTCATGTTTCTCCGTTAGGCCATATCATCTACTTCCTGGTGTCTTCATCGTTCTTCTTCCGCGTGGATTTCTTATTTCCTGAATTAGAGGCAAGTTTGGGCAGAACCCCAGCTATGCCATTTTTGCACGCGCTCCAGGCCAGCACAGCACCTGATACATAATGGGCCTTCAGAAATGTTTGTTGCAGGAGTTGGATACAAATGCGGTAATGGTGTCCCTTTAAGGCCAAGAAAGGGGCCTGTCCCGGGGGTGGCGGGGAGGGTCCTTCTGCCCGAGGCCCCGCCCCCTCCCCCGCCCCCACCCCACCCCCACCAGGGTCAGCTGCAGCGGCCGCCCCTCCCCCCTCCCGCAGCCGCAGCCGCTGATCCGAGTAACCGGACGCCTGGGCCCGCTCCCCCTCCCGACCCAGGGCTCGGCGGCCAATGGCAGTGGCCCGAGCCTCCTCCGGGAGCCGCGGGGGCCCTCCCGGCGCCACCCGGCCAGGCTGGGGCACCCGGAGCGAAGGCCTGCCCGGCTGCGAGCCCGGCCTCCAGATCCCGCTCGCGGCCTGTGTTCTCCGTGCTCTGCCGTACGCCCGGCCCAGCCCAGACACACCCGATCTCTGCCCCGACCCGAGCCGGGAAGGTCAAGGCTGTGAAAGGGGATTGGGCCATCGGCGCAGAGCCGACACCCAGAGGGCCAAGCCGGGACCCATCCCCAGCCCGGGGAGTCTGGACACTCGGGTTCTTGGGCGTTTGACAGGCTGAGAGACCTTGGGCAGTAGTGGAATCTCTGAGCCTCAATTTCCTCATCTGTGGCTGAGGCTAGTCCCTGTCCACCTCTTAGTGGGGCGGTGTGAGGGCCTATCCAGGCGAAGGGTGTGCAAGTCCTTCTGTATTAGCCAGAGGACAGGCCGAACCCAAATCATTGGGACCTGTTGCCACCGGCCCTGCAGCGGATGAAGACTGCAGCCCCGCCTCCCCACCATCCGGGTCTCACCCACCATCCAGGGAATTCCTGGGTTCAAGGGAAGGGCCTGACACAACTTTCCTTAACACCCCAGTCTGGGCGTTTCCTGCAGCTCTTCACTCCCAAGGCAGAAGTTGGCTGGTGGAGTTTAGCAACCCCCAGGGAAGGGAGTGGGAAATAAATGCTGGGCTGGAAGGATGGAGCACAGGCACCTTTCCAACTACCTATTTTATCGCCTGTGCTTACTAGAGTGGAAGACGTATAAAGAGGAAGCTCTCACCAACAATGCCTTTTTCCTCCTCCAGTGATTACGACTACACACTCCTGCCTGTTACCTGCCACAGGCTACAAATACTCAAGTATTTATCTGTATACCTTTGCTCCTGGTACCTTAAAAAAAGCTAAGGAGAGCTCAGAAAATGCATTATAGTCTGAAAGCAAAGAAAGAGAGGAAGTCTTTGTCAAGGATGCATTATTTTAACATTCCCAGCTTTCCCACATCATGGCAGGGCGTGGGTCACCTATGGTGATGAGGACACAGCAGGGGTGCCCTGAATCTTTGCTTCCATGTCCAGTTCCTGAACAGGCTCCCAAGTAGGTTCTGGAACCTGCAGCCTTAGCTCACACCATTTCCCGCACTGGGCTGGCAACCCCCGGGGCACCTTGCCAGGGCACAGTGTCACGTGGCAAACTGCTCTCTCTTCCCTGGCACTTGGACTCCAGGGCCCTGCACCCCATCAGGCCCGCTGCCCCAGGCGAATCCAAAGGCAGGATGTGGTCAGGGAGTCTGAGAGGGGGGGTCCTTAAGTGGGGAGCGGTAGAGGCGCCCACCAGCCCAGGCCTGATGTTCCGCGGGCTTCTTGAATTCATTCGCCTCCAGACCTTTTCAGCCTTGCCAAGCCCTGTGTGAAAGGTCAGAACAGCTGGAAATTTCTAGCAGGAGAGTGCCAGGTGCTGAACATGTCCCGGTCTGACTTAGAAACAGTTAGGGGCCAGGGCTGTTTGGGGTTGGCATTCTTGCCTTTGCCAGGCAGGCAGGAACTGCTCTCTCTTGGAAGGCACTGCCACCCCCGAGCCTGGGCTGGAGCTGCAATAAACCCAGGACACCAGGCTGGGGACGGAAACCAGGAGCCTCCAACCTCCCAAGCCCCAGGAGGACACAAAGGGCCTCCTCTCCGGGCGAAGCAGAAGGGGACGGGCTGACCAGGGAGGGCCGGACCGTCACCCAGTCAAAGCCAGGCGGCTGCAAATGAAACACAGGCCTAGAAGGCTCCAACAGGCACTCTGTCTTTCCCAGAGCCAAGAAATCCTGGCTAGAAACTTGACTATGGAGTAAGGCAAGGCACCGGGAAATACTTGAAACCAGGCGAGACCCCTGGTAATGTTGGACTCCAGACAAACAAGGGCTGAGCCAAGTGCTTTTCCCCCACCTGGCCCAGACACAAAAGCTGAGCTGGCCAGCGAAGACCCAGGGGAGGTGGCAGAGGAGCAGGGGAGGGACCCAGCAGGAAGAGGAAACCTGGCAGCAGGGTCATTTTTACCCTGCTCAGACAGCAGAGCTCTCGCACAGCAAGTCTGCAGAGGGGAGAGTTCCCACTTGGCTTCACACAAGGCCAAGGTCACCCAGGCCTTCTGGAGGCTCTCACGAGGGGCTCTGGAAACTGCAACGCAACACGCGGCGACCAGGACCAGGCTGCAGGAGCCAGCTCCCGTTTGAAGGAGGGGAGTTGGTAGGGGCAGCTGCTGAGGAAGCCCAGCACCCCGCCCCCAGCCCCAGGCTGTGGCAGAACTGAGCTTCGCCCTCAGGACTAGCTCAATCCTTACATTGCAGGCTCAGCCTGCTTCATTTTATTTTATTTTGAAAATTTTATTTATTTATTGTTATTTTTAAGAATAGATTTATTTATTTGGCCGCACCGGGTCTTAGTTGCTGCACGTGGGATCTTCACTGCCCCATGTGGGATCTTTAGTTGTGGCATGCGGGCTCTTAGTTGCGGCATGCAGGATCTAGTTCCCCGACCAGAGATCGAACCCGGGCCCCCTGCATTGGGAGCACGGAGCCTTAACCACTGGAGCACCAGGGAAGTCCCAGCCTGCTTTATTTTAAATGCATCTACATAGTAGCGCATGTTATGGGTAAACTTCATAAACCTACTAAGGAATGTTCTTTTATTCACATTTCTCGTAATATGTGAAGGGAGGGTTACTTTTTAGAAATTCCAAAATTAAAGAGAAAAAGAGAAATCATCCTGTGTTGAGGATGGACTCGGGGTCTCAATTTTCTTTATCCTTTGCTGGATCTTGAAAAAAAAAAAAAGAATAAAAAGAAGTGGTCCACAGTACGAAATCTTCTTGGAAAAAAAAAAAAAGCTAGAACATGCTCTATAAAAAGAAATTCAGACAAAAAGTATAAAGAAAAGAGCAAAAAATCACCTATTAATCCCACCCCCCAGTGATAGCCCTGATATCATTTTTGCGTATTTTTCCCAGACTATTTTCTATGCATGCTGATACATATTTTTATATGAGGTACAATTATTAACATCAGAGTGTCTTCTCCTTCTTCCTCCCCATGCCCACTGCAGAAAATCCTGAATATGCCTATTTGGTTTCCCCTCACTTCTCTCTTCCAGAGACAGGAAGAATTATCACTTGCTGAGAAAAGCTAAATTGATCTACATAATAAAGGAATGCAGTGGGACAGACTGAGTTCCAGAGTAGGGAAAAGCCTTCTGGACTAGAGTTCAGTAGAGTGTTCAGATTGTAGCACATTCGAGGCTCTGGAGCAGCTACAGGGTGTAGAGAATTGGGCTTGGAGGATGGGGCTTCTGAGATGGGCTGATATGGTTATGACCTGGAGCCCTTTTAATGTTCTTCCAGAAATGTAATTAAATAATGGAATTTATTTTGTATTAATTTTGGCTATTAAGCTATGCATTAAGTCCATATAGAGACTGAAACTTATGGTCTCCCCTCTCATTTACAAGGGTTATGTTTTTTAAATATGGGGACACACTATATATATATATATATATTTTTTTTTTTTTTTTCCGGCAGTACACGGGCCTCTCACTGTTGTGGCCTCTCCCGTTGCGGAGCACAGGCTCCGGACGCGCAGGCTCAGCGGCCATGGCTCACGGGCCCAGCCGCTCCGCGGCATGTGGGATCTTCCCGGACCGGGGCACAAACCCGCGTCCCCTGCATCGGCAGGCGGACTCTCAACAACTGCGCCACCAGGGAAGCCCCCTATATGCTTTTTTTAAAAATTAAGTTTCGTAGTCAAGTCAATAAATGGAGATATTTGTTATCCTCTTAAACAGCTGTATGGCTGTCCTTCATTCATCTTCACCATAATTTATTTAACCCGTCCCCTGTTGATGATCATTTATGTTATTCCATGTTCACTGTTATCAACAATTACCCAGAGGCTATCCCTATGTGTATACATCTTGGCACTCTTGCTGAATTCTTCCTTAGGATGTATTCCTGAAAGTATAACTGCAGGGTCAAAAGAAAAGAACATTCAAATTTTATGAATGCACGGTGCCAAGTTGCTCTCTGTAAAGACTGAACAAATTAAAACAACCACTTACAGGGACGGATTCTGCTCTTGAGTGTAGTGCTGTTGGCAAGGGAAGTCCCAGTGGGCCAAGCAGCCAGAGATGCTCTGGGAAAGAGCTGAGCTGTGGCACAGGGTAGGGCGACAAAGAAGGGTCTTCCAGGGAACATGGTAAGAAAGCCAGTGAAGGCTCTATGGAAATTACTTTTGCAACCCAGCATCCCTTCCCTGGGGGAATCACCTTCCCCTCCACAGTACCCCTTTCAGCCTATGAGCTTTGGGTGGCGCTGACCTCCCACCTTCTCCGAGACCCCCATCCTGGGCTGGCCGCAGAGGTGACCATGACTGGAGCCAGATCAGTCAGAAGTCTCCATACCCTGATGGGGGTGATGGGTCCAAGCCAGGAAGAAGTCTTTCTTGCTCACTGAGCATGATGTGACACCAGAACTGGCAGTGACCCTCTCCTCCCATCCCATGCAGATCTGAGAGATGGAGACAAAACCTTGACAGCCTTGCAGAGCCGCAGGACCTAGCCATGTTTGAAGGCATGAGGCCCATCCCGGGCTTTTTGTGTACCACCAAAAGTCCTTTCTCCCCCTCAAAGTATCATGAGATTTTATTTTTTAAGCGTTGGCTTTTTTTTTTTTTTAAATAAGGTACATTTCACATAATATCAACCATTAACCATTTTAAAATGTGAAGTTCAGTGGCGTTGAGTACATTCAGAATGTTGTGAAACAGTTGCCTCTATCCAGTTCCAAAGACATTTTCATCACCACGAAAGGAAACCCCATACCCATCGAGCAATCCCTTCCTATTCCCTTTTCCCCTCGGGAAGTTTCATATAAGTGGAATCATACAACATGCAATGCTCTGCATCTAGTTTCTTTCACTTAGCATGCTGTTTTCAAGGTTTACCCATATTGTAGAGTGTTTAAGTACTTCATTCCTTTTTAAGCCCGAATACTATTCCACTGTCAGGAATATACCACATTTTGTTTGTCCATTCTGATGGACATTTGAGCTGTTTCTACATTTTGGCTATCATGATTAATGGTGCTGTGAACATTCAAGTGTTCCTATTTGTTTCGATGCCTGTTTTCAATTCTTTGGGGTATATACTTCGGGGTGGAATTGCTGGGTCACGTTGTAATTCTATGCCCATTCATTCTACATTCTTTTTCTAGTTTAAGCCCACATGAAGTGGGTTTCTGTCCTGGGCAGCCAAAGGAGTCCTGACTTACTCAGGCCTTGAAAGACGAACCAGCCTGGCCGAAGTGGAGAGCGGGGAGGAAAGTGTTCACCCTGGAAAGGGTGGGCAAGCAGCAGCAGAAACACGGAAACAGAGCGGGGAGGAAGTACATTCTCCGGTGGGAGTGCCACATGAGAAAGTCTTTTCTGGACACATAGCCAGGCCACACTGTCTGGAAGACCCACAGAGAAGAGGAATCTTAGAGCAGTTGCTTTGGCAACCCAGTCTGTGAGAGGAAATACCCTCCTTCCTCTTTTTCTTCCTCCCCCCACCCCTTCCTGCCAAGGCCTGTGCAGGATGCACCAACGGGGAGTAGTCTGGGTGGGAAAGAACACGTTTTCCTTTCTATTTTATTTATTTTTTGCGGTACGCGGGGCTCTCACTGTTGTGGCCTCTCCCGTTGCGGAGCACAGGCTCCGGATGCGCAGGCTCAGCGGCCACAGCTCACGGGCCCAGCCGCTCCGCGGCATGTGGGATCTTCCCGAACCGGGGCATGGACACGTGTCCCCTGCATCGGCAGGCGGACTCTCAACCACTGCGCCACCAGGGAAGCCCCACATTTTCCTTTTTAAATGAGAAAGGTTTGTTTCACTCTGGGCCTCCTACAGCTCAGCCAGGGATCGATTTCTCCATGGCGGTGGGCCACAGGTCGGCCCTCAGAACCACGTTTGAGAGGGCCAGCCACCTTCACACCTGCCCGCTCTGCCCGGCACTCCAGGCAGAGTGAAGCCCCTGATCCAGCGTAGAAAAGAAATATGGGAGGTCTCTGCTCCTTTTCCTCCATTCCTACCACCCACCCCTCTCGGCACCCCGATGTCATCAGTCCCTTTGGGGGGACCGAACCAGGACAGTGGAGCTCTGTGTTTCTGCTCACTCTCATTGAAGTCCAGTTGCTCACTCTAATCGAGATTCTCCTCAGAATCTGCATTCCCCCCTGTGGAATGGAATGCAGGTAGGAAGCAATTCTATTGACTTTCTTTGGTGTTGAACCCCTTCCGTGTGTGTCATGGTGGGCAAACTCCTGGGCAATGGAGGAAGAGGGGGGCTTTGGAAATATTAATAACCCAAGGCTCCTGACCCTGAGGTACATGCAGCTCAGTGGGGGAGATAGATGTGTACCCAGAGGAGACAGGGGGCAGCATAAATTAGAGCAGACGACATTACAACGGTAGGGAAATTTGGTTTTAGATGCCTCCTAGTGAATATGTATTTACTTAGTTGACTCTGTATTTTAAAAATTTAATCAAAAAAAAATTTAATCAAAGTAATACCTTCACATAGTTTAGGAGCTGAGACAGCAGCACCAAGTTGCCAGCTAGGTGAGGGAGCCGTCTTGGAAGTAGATCCTCCAGCCCCAGTCAGGCCTTCAGGTGACTGTATCCTCTGCTGATACTGTGACTAAAGCCTTTCTGTAAGAGACCCTGAACTGCATCTGCCAAGCTAAGGAGAATTTCTGACCCACAGATACTGTGTGAGGTAAGAAATGGTTATTGTTTGAAGCGGTTAAGTTTGGAGATAATTCATCACACGACAATGGAAAACTGATACATAATGGTTGCTATTATTATTTTCTTGGGCTAGAACAAGGATGCCTTGCTCGTAGGTTGTGTATCATGAAATGGGCTAAGGACTCTCCGGACAAGTTACACAGCTTCATTTGAAATGATGAGTCTCACACCATTCCGAAGTATCCTTCAGAAGCCAGTGGTCTGAGGGAGGCGATGCCTGGGCTGACAGATCCGGTTCACGGATGACCTCAAGTGCTCAGGTGACAAACATCCAAACGAGAGTTATGGGACTGTGGATCTAATGCAGTTCCCGCAGTTAGGAACTGACCGAGCACTTTCAGTAGAAAAAAACAGTCCCAGCTGCAGGTTCACTTGAGTCTGGCCCTTGTTTCCAGCGTGTGGAAGCTCGGCCCTTCCCATGAAAACATGGTAAAAACCTCTGCAGTATTTCCCAGCGAAATTGGCTTCCTTCCCTGCCACCAGGAGCTGGACAGAGCTGTGGGCACATAAGCAGCATTTCATCAGTTAATGTGAGCTCATGTCCCAGAAGTCCCCACCCCTCTCCCGTCTCGGTACCTGAGATTCTGGGAAATCTGCTTTATTTTCAGCCTCTAGGTTTCCTTGTCATTATGAGAACTGAGCTCCTCAGAAACAGGTGGCCACGGGGGAGCTGAAAAAAGAGGAAGATGAAGCCAGACCCACACAGCCTGGCAAGGAGATAGTTCTCAGCCTGAAAACTCCAGAAACCTTTGTCAAAAACCCACTGTTTGGGGGAATATGTTTGGTGGGGCTTCTCTCAGTGACCAAATGGTCAGCCCATTTGAACCCCCTTCCTTGAAAGAAATTTGCTATAAAACATTTCAAAGAGTGTTTTAAACACTTCTTAATTTTTTTTGCTGCTTATTCCTTTCTTTTCCGGTTTTGCTGCTTCGAGACAGACCTTAGATCCAGCAATCTCTCCCTCCCCATGGCTATAAGGAAAAGCCGTTGAGAAATGACCACTTTTCAATTTTTCCACGTCCCTAGAAAAAAGAACACAAAACTCAAGTTTGAACCAAGTGCTCATAAGTCTTTCCTCCTGCAGCAGAGACCCTGAGAAGGTAAAGGAGACAAATCCAGCGACTGGTTATTAAAAAGCCTTCGCTTAGCATCTGATGAAGGATGCCTTTCGGATTAACTGTTAAAATTGACTTCCAATTCCCAATGGAAATTGAACATGTCCAGGCACTTCCCAGAGGGTAAATGAAGAAACTAACACTTGAAAAAGTTAAGTCTGGGTTTCTTAGAAATAACCCCAGTTTGGGCTTCCCTGGTGGCACAGTGGTTGAGAGTCCGCCTGCCGATGCAGGGTACACGGGTTCGTGCCCCGGTCGGGGAAGATCCCACATGCCGTGGAGCGGCTGGTCCCATGAGCCATGGCTGCTGAGCCTGCGCGTCCGAAGCCTGTGCTCCGCAATGGGAGAGGCCACAACAGTGAGAGGCCCGCGTAAAAAAAAAAAAAATGCAGAAATAACCCCAGTTTGTGTGGATAAAGGGACTCTTCCACAGACCCCTTGGCCTCCACTCACGTCCTCCCCCAGTGAACAATATCATGCCATAGCTGAAGGGTAAATGGTGTGTGAATAAGATGTCTCTAGCAGCAACTTTAGACAAGGCTCGCAATGAAAGAAAAGCAAAAATGAAATCAAAGTAGGGCTTCCCTGGTGGTGCAGTGGTTGAGAGTCCGCCTGCCGATGCAGGGGACACGGGGTCGTGCCCCGGTCCGGGAAGATCCCACATGCCGCGGAGCGGCTGGGCCCGTGAGCCATGGCCGCGGAGCCTGTGCGTCCGGAGCCTGTGCTCTGCAACGGGAGAGGCCACAACAGTGAGAGGCCCGCGAACTGCAAAAAAAAAAAAAAAAAAAAGAAATCAAAGTAAAACACTGCCGGTGCTTCTCTTGCAATTTGCATCATATTACCCATAATGATTTGTAATTTTACATTTAAAGCTATTATCTTTTGGCAGACACCTTGACTTTAAATAAGTGTCTGTTACCCCAACGGGCTGCGACAAACTGTGCCTCGAATCCCACAGTAAGATCCAGAGTGAGGTTATCCACACGGGAGTACGGCCACCTGGGAAGGAACACCACCAGCCTGAGGCCATGCCTTGCTCCTTGGCCTGAGGCTGTCCCCTGCATTGGCACTTATCATGGTCACTGCTTTGGTGGCTGTCATCCTGCCAAAGGGCTTTAAGTTACCACCATCCATCTACTCCCACTTCTTTCTGCATAGAAAGAATTGGGTAGCTTGCCTTCTTGCCTCGGTTTCCCTAGGACTGTCTGATAAGTGCACTAAAGGATCATCTCTTGGTCCTTGACATCTAGGAACCTACATATGCTTAAAAACAGCAAGAGGTTCCCCAAGGAGCTGCTGGCAGAATGAGACGTTGGATGGATTCCAACTGGAGTGCCATTCCATAACTCCACACGCCTTTAAGTGACAGGAGACTGAGGAATGAGAGGGGGTTATCGCAGAATATTCTGATCTTCTTGTCAGAGGCTGAAAGCTCCTTGGAGCAAATGACTGCACAGAAATTCAATCAGAATTTCAGGCAGAAGCAAACTGAGGGGCTGGCTGGGGGCGATTTCTTCCCAGAACACATATTCTTCACATTGATAGGTACTGATATAGTTTAAAGAAATAGGACCATGACATAAAGTACACGGCCAGTGTCTGGCACACGGTAAACCTATCAGTTCGCTCTTTCTGTTTAACTAACCAGCCAAAACTTAGTGGCTTAAAACAGCAACTGTGGGCTTCCCTGGTGGCACAGTGGTTGAAAGTCCGCCTGCCGATGCAGGGGACACGGGTTCATGCCCCAGTCCGGCAGGATCCCACATGCCGCGGAGCGGCTGCGCCCGTGAGCCACGGCCGCTGAGCCTGCGCATCCGGAGCCTGTGCTCTGCAACGGGAGAGGCCACAATAGTGAGAGGCCCGCGTACCGCAAAAACAAAACAAAAAAACCACAAAAAACAAAACAAAAAAAACCCAGCAACTGTTACTTAGCTCACTGCTCTGCAGTTGGGCATATTAGGCTGGCTCACTCCTGCTCTGCTGTCTGCTGCCCCATCAGCTGGGGGCTGGCTGGTCTGCAGTGGCCTCCGCTGGGGCAGCTCCTGTGCGCCACGCGGCCTGTCATTCTCCGGCAGCCCAGCCCGGCCCGTTCACCTGAGTTCCCGAGAGAGAAGAAGCAGGCACCTTCTTTCGAGGCCTAGGCTCAGAACTGCACAAATAACACCCACTGCTTTCTTCTGGGCCAAACGAGTCACTGGGCAGCCCGAATTCAAGGAGTGGAGAACTAGCCCGTGGCTCTCTCTGGGAAGGGCTGCAAAGCCATCTTGCAGAGCAGTAAGCATAGGGAGTGGTGGAGCGTTGTCGCCATTTTTGTGATCTACCGCTACAGGTAGCAACAAAGTCTGTGAGTGTGTGTATAATTTTCAAGCATTTCCAAAAGGAACTACATTACTGTGTTAGTTGACAAGCTAGGGTGAAAAGATATATGGAAAAGCAAGACCATCAGACTGCTAAGGAGGTAAAGGGTGACACCTTTACCTTTACCTTTACTTGCTCCCTTGATAGCCAACTCCCTCCCAGGGCCCTCCTCTGATCCAGCCCCTCTCCCCTCCCCTTCATATGAGAACCCTTGACCTTGCTCAGGACCAGAATCCTGTCCTCAGGACACTGGCATGTGGTTAAGGAGACTTTCTCCATCCTTTAGCTTCTCATCTAGCAATGCTCTTCGCTTGTGAGTCACTCAGCTTCTCAATGGGGTTTCAGTCTGTCCAGGAAGAATGGAAGCTCTGCTCCGAGACTTGAGGGTTCATTACCCTGATGTAGAATGTTTATTTCCCTCTCATTTGGACGCTAGTAAGAGGTTAGTGACATATGGCCAGTGTCCGTGAGACCATACTGTTCCTCGTGCTGGCTGGATATTTGGAGGCAAGTGTGAAGAAACCCAGCTTTGTCTCAATGTGTGTTGACTGCTTTCTGTCACATTTTCAGGTGGGACAAATCAGTTTAGCGATTTCCCTTCAGGGTAGTCAATGTATTCTCTCTTCCTTCTGATTCCCACCACCAGTGCCATTACACATATATACACAATGCACTCATGAGAGCTGCATTGTTCTGTTTCTTCAGCAGAGCAGACACTGTTGTAGCCAAAGTCAGCCAAATGATACTTCTAGGAAAGCTTGTTTCCCTGACTTAAGAAAAAAAAAAAAAAGGATGATGAACCCTTTGCCCTTCCTCCTTCTTCCTGTCTGGAACATGGATGTGAGACCAGGAAGTACAGCAGCCATCTTGTGACCACGAGGACTAAAGTCATTAAAGTCATGAGCTGAGGATAGTAGAGCAAACGATAGAAGAAGCCTGGGTACGTGATGACTTATTTAAGCAGCTGCACCAGCCCTAGGATTATGTATATTAGTGTAAGTCACTATTGGTTGGATTTTCTCTTATTTGCAGCCAAATTCTTTACTGATAACAGGCAGGATCCTCATTGGCTTCAAAGGAAGTTGGAGTCACAGAAACATAACTGAGAGAGCTGAATATTTCTAAACAAGTCCCAGGAATAGATTAGTTAGAGAAATCCTTGTCCATTTCAGGCTTCAGGTTTTCACTGTAACTTGCTTGGAAGGAAAATAAATCAGTAACAAGGAGAGTTAGAATGCCATCACCTGAATCATATTATATTTTATTAAATCTCAGATGCCATCCACTGAGGTACATCATTATTTTATGTATCACTATGAAAGAAAAAATGTTCTCAAGGCGTGCCACTGATTATAAGATGTATTTGCTCCAATTTCAGAGATTTTAAAATGCAGGGGTTGGGGGGGAGGATCTTAGAATCAGTGAAATATGGCAAATATTGGGACTTCCCTGATGGTCCAGTGGTTAAGACTTGACTGGTCTTGACCAGGTTCGGTCCTTGGTCAGGGAGCTAAGATCCCACATGCCTCACGGCCAAAAAACCAAAACATAAAACAGAAGAAATATTGTAACAAATTCAATAAAGACTTTAAAAATAGTCCACATCAAAAAAGGAAAAAAAAAGAAATATGGCATATATTTGCTTCCTTGATTATAGCCTGCAGCTCTGTTAGGTCAGAGACTCTGCCTTGCTTTCTGTTGAGTCCTCCATACCTGGAATTGGGCCTGGCACAGAGCAGGCTCCATAGATACTTGTTATTGAATGAATCAGGGGTCTAGTCCCCGCCTTTCCAGTAACTTGCCATACCACCCTGGCTGAGCAAAGCATTTACCTTTCTCTGTGCCTCTTTTCTCCATAATGTATTTCAACTGAACCTCACCAGAATTGAAGAAATACAAAGCCCCACATAAATGCAAAGTGGACCCACACTCTGCATCACCATGGCGATGCCTCCCAGTGCCTCGGATGGATGCAGGAAAGCCTTATTCTCTACCATCGCTAGAAACCCACCTTTCCCCAGGGCCTAATTCCTTCCAAGGCTCCAGGATTAACCCTTTCCAGCCAATTCTCTTCTGACACTTTGTCTGGGTTATTAAATGTGCTCCTTGCAAATGGACAAGAGGTAAGGAAATATGCAAGATCCTTCCAGGAAAGAGATGGTATTTTGTAACTTTCCTGAATCCCTCCACGAAGACGACAGGCCAGTGTGCCATTGCCACAAAATATTTTGAAGTAATATCAGCGTGCATGTCTCCGGGCAATAGTCTTTTCTAAACAAAATCTTGAGTTGTTGCAAGGCTCTATGTGCCACCCTCCTGCTGAACACCTTATTCAGAAATAATGAAGAAAATAATAATTCATACATGAGTAACAAACACTTTGCATATGTTCCCTCATTTAAACTTCAGCAAAAATGTGTGGGATAGGAAGTATCATTATCCCCTTTTTACAGGTAGGGAAACTGAGGCATGAAGATGTTAAGTCACAGTAGGTTGCAGAGCCTGGCTTTGAACCCAGGTGGGTAGCACCAGTGTTTCACTGCCTTGCAACTACCTTACACTGAAAACCTAGTTGATGCTGGGCTCTGGGCTTAGTACAGACACAGATAAAGCCTAATCCCTGCCCTGAAAGAGTTCCTGCTCTGGTAGAGAAGACAGACCTGATGGCAGAGATGGGTAAACAAAGGATCACAGGAAAAGAAAGAAAAAAGGCCTGTGCCTATGGATAATCAAGGAAGGCTTCACAGAGGAGGTGGCTTTGAGCAGAGCATTGAAGGCAAAGTAGGAGTTTGCTAGGTGGGCAAAGAGGGGGCAGGGCATGTCAGGGAGCAGAAGCTTCTTGGAGGCTGGATCTGGGGAAAGGGAGGAGGCAAAAGGCAGGGCTGAAAATAAAGGAAGTGGCCCCAGGGGGAGGGAGTCTCCCTGCCTTGGTCAGGGAGCCTGAAAAGGATTTACACAGCTAAGGGGTGGGCTTGATTTGCATTTTAGAAAGAGCTCTCAGGTAGTTGCATAAGGGGTGATTGCGGTGGGAAAAGGGGGAACACAGTTCAGCACCGTAGGGGACATTGTGAAGTGGAGGAGAGAAGGGTGGACAGATACGTAGATCA